>NC_141606.1:37529333-37836208 GCF_047967505.1 Dipteris shenzhenensis | reverse complement strand
CGTCGTAGAGCTGAAAGTCGTGCCTGAGTATCATGAAATCGTATGATCAGGGGTTGCTCTCGGTTGGAATCTCTCCCCACTCGCCATGTCCTCTCTATCCTGTACTCAGCCACACCCAGGGTAGCAGTCACGAACGCAGTCGCATCTACCATCGGTGTAGCCTCAGTGCGTGGGATCCCGCGTACTCTGATGTTGAAAGCCTTACTGGCTCTCTGCTGCTGCTCCATGAGGGCAGCCGAAATGGTGACCCTTGCGGGTTCCCGTTTGGCCACGTCAACCCATCTAGAAGTCTCCTCAATAGCAGATTGCATGCTCGCAATCTGTGCCTCGACCACCGGGGTACTCCCTAGGGCAGTGTGTATGGCTGTGACCTCCTGTCGGAGCTGCATGATATCCTGTCTGAGTCCCTGAATAAGACCCGCCTACTCTTGAATGGCCCTAGCCTGCTCTTGTATGATGCGGCTCTGCTCCTGGTTGAAGCGGACCTGCTCCCGTGCGAAGCGAGCCAGCTCCATCTCACGCTCACGAAAACTATGTATCTCCGTGAGTAGGGTCTCACGGGCCTCTGGTGTGTCAGTCCACCCATGTCCATGCTGAAACTGTGGCATGAAAGACTGGGACCGAGTCCGAAAACTGGACGGTGGCTGAGTGAGGAACGGAGATGACAGTGGAATGGATGAGGCAATCCCAACGGGGTGTGGGAGGGTGGGCTGACTGAGAGGGAGAGGGGAGAGTGAAGCGTAATGCGGCACAATGTATGACACCTCCGAAGTAGGGGTCATAAGCTGTGCGAGAGCTGTAACAGGAGAAGAGGGAAAGGGAACAACAACCGTCGCCATGGGCATGAGTATGTCACTGATCGTAGATGTAGATGGAGCTGAGACTGGAACTAGAGCTAGGTCTGAAGCGGGGACTGAAGTCGAAGTAGAGATAGAGATAGAGGGAGCTGAGGTTGGAGCTGAAAACGAAACTGACACTGTAGCAGGAGTTGAGGTTGAGGTTGAGATTGAGGTTGAGGTAGAGATAGAGGCTGAAGAAGCTGAGGCGGGTCCTACCTTTGCCTTGCTGTTTACCCGGAGTCCACTTCGATTGTAACGTGTGTTCACATCCTCCAAATTCAGTTGTGTCGTTTGCTTTTTTTTTTTGTTGTTATTTTCGTCTTTCTTGGCTTTGTCCCCCATTCTCTTGGGGTGCGGGTGTAGATCTTAGTGTTAGTGTTCAGCCGGGAGCGGGAGCACCGGTTCCCCCCCCATAATGGGAGGCACGTCCAGTGCGAGGTGGTGGAAAGGTAGGGCGGAAGCCTGAAGTGGAGAGGCAGCCAAAAGGTGGAGAAGGAGGAGAGGCTAAGAAGGCGATGATTTTTTTTAATAAATTTTTTATAAAGGTGGTTGTGGTTTTATTTTTATTTTTTTTCCCAAGGAATATTTATTTAAAAGAAAAAAAAAAAGGTGGCGAGGGGAGCAGAGAAGGGGGGGGGGGGCGGTGGATGAGCGGAAAAGGAGGGAGGGAGGTGGCTGAGTGAGGGGGTAGCGGGGAGCGAGGGGTGCTGAGGGGAGCGAGGGGCTGAGCGGGGGGTAGCGGGGAGCGAGGGGTGGTTGAGGGGAGTGAGGGGTGGTTGAGGGGAGCGAGGAGCGAGGAGCGAGGGGCTGAGCGGGAGCGAGGAGCGAGAAGGGTAGGTGCGGGTAGCGAGAAGGGGGGCTGAGCGGGATCGAGGAGCGAGGGGCTGAGCGGGAGCGAGGAGCGAGAAGGGGGGGTGTGGGTAGCGAGAAGGGGGGCTGAGCGGGAGTGAGGGGCGGGGGGCTGAGCAGGGGCGGAGGGGAGCGAGGGGTGGCTGAGGGGAGCGGGGGGGCTGAGCGGGAGCGGGAGCGAGGAGCGAGAAGGGGGGTGTGGGTAGCGAGAAGAGGGCTGAGCGGGAGCGAGGGGCGGGGGGCTGAGCGGGCTGAGGGGAGCGAGGGGTGGCTGAGGGGAGCGGGGGGCTGAGCAGCAGCGGGATTTTTCTATTCCTGTGGGATTTCGAGAGTCTCTTCCAGAAGCACCTCTCCAAATCCGCAGTGATATCAAATGTCTCCCAATGAGGAACTCTAGAAGGTTTCCAACCTCTACTACTGAGCTGGAATTTCCTGGCATTACTGACCGTGTAACGAAAGAAGGGGATGCTCTTCTCTCAATGCCCTGCGTCAATCCACTCCCACTCTCCAGGGTCCCACTGCAAATACCTAATGGGAACTCCCCTGTAGAGCCAAAGCCTCCAAAATCCGGTGGAGAGAAGCCAGGGGTCTGGGTCGAGAAACCACTCTGAATCTGATCCCTGCATCAAAAGACCTACAAACCGAATAGGCTGAAAAGCATACTCAAGCAAGATGTCCTCTGTGGACTTGAGCAATCTGCCAGCATCATGCACACTATAAACCAAAGCATCCTCATGTGCATCTCGAAAAACCAAAATCTGAAGAGGAACACTGCCTCTCGTAAAAGTACCTGCCCAAGTGGAGCAAGTGAGTGGCATATCATCTGTGTCTACCCAATCCGCTGGAAGGGCTGCCTCAATCTGCAAGATCCTCCCTGCACTCCCTCTGAGATGTCTTGTCAACTGAGATTAGGTCTCCTCTGGAAGCCTTCGTAAAGCTTTCCATGACCCCAATGATGAGGCGGGTCCCCTCTCCCACTTGGACCACTACATGTAGAGTGAGGCACCAAGTGGTCTGCCATGATCATCCAATATACTATCATTCCACATGATCAGTTGCCTATCAATCTCTTCACGAGAAGAAGGGGAAATCCTCCGAAGAGTGCTCCTGAAACTGGCCCATGCTTTCAGTAATGCAACCATGAGACGGGACGAAGGTGATCTGAGGTGTGTAGTGGTGAAAATCCACCTAATACAGCTCATCCAGTCTCCTCCTGAAGAAGGTGTGCACGTCTATATGCTGCTAATAAAAAAGGCCTTCTACGGCTCCTGCCCTGGCATAAGTCCCTGCACCACCATCTTGCAGAGTAAAGCTTTGCACTGTAAGTCTGGATCAAGAATATTGAGACCCCCTTCCTGTGTAGGAAGGATGAGGGTCTCCCAAGCCACCCTGGCTAACGCATCTGATGTGCCATCAAGCTCACTCCAAAGAAAATTTCTGATCCGTCTCCTGAGCTGAGTGATGCAGTCCCTAGAATGGCACCAGCAAGAACAAACAAACCAGGCCGTGGCCAAGAGGACCTGGTTGACCACCACAACTCTAGAGGCAAGATCCAGCTTGGCTGAGCTCACAAAAAGGAGCTTCCTCCTGATGCTCTCCAACACGGGACCAAACTGCTACGTGGAAGAAATATCCAAGCCGACCTGGCAGCCCAAATACCTGACTGGCACACCCCTCTGAACCCAAGTGAATCCTATGTCAAGCCCCCAAACTGGAGTGTCCTCATCAATGATCCAAAAGCCATTGGATTTATGCCAATTTATCTGCGCCCTCGCCGCCAAGCAAAATAAATCCAATGCTGTCCTGAAAAAATTGAGTGTCTGTGGAGTGGCATCCAAGTAACTTGCTGTGTCATTTGCCAACTCACTGTCAAGCAGCTCCTCTTCCCTTCTGATGGGAAGTCTCAGCCCAAAGATGTCAGCTTGAGATCTAACATAGATACTCATAGCTTCAGCCTCGAACAAAAAAAGAAAAGGAGCAAGGGGACATCCCTGACGGACTGATCCGAAAATCTGAAATCTCTCACCCCTTACCCCACCAATAAGTACCTCTGGCTATGGGCTGATCTATACAAAGAGGAAACAACTCTGATCCAAGCATCAGTAAAGCCAAAACGTAGAAGGGTGCCCTCCAAAAAACCCCAATCTACTCTGTCATAAGCTTTCTCAAAATCCAAGAGTAGAATGGCTAGATTCTACCCGCTCTGCATGGCCCACTCTGACGCTTCCCAAACAGAGCAAATGTTATCAAAAATGCTTTTGCCATGCACAAATCCCGTCTGAGTGTCGTGAATAAGATCTGGGAGTAGGGACTGCAATCGGAGGCTGATTGCTTAGGCCAGAATCTTGTAACATGTCCCCAGAAGTGTGATAGGCCTCCATTGGGACACTAAATTTCTACAACCTCCTTTCGGGATAAGGTGGATGAGACCCTTTGTGAGTGACCGAGGCATCTCGCCAGAGTCCCAAATGCCCTGCAGGGCTGAAGTAATGTAGTCTCCAATCATATCCCAAAATGCAATGAAAAAAGAAGGGGTGAGGCCATCCGAACCTGGGCACTTGCCCTTGTGAAGGCCTGAAACTGCAGTCCTGAACTCTGTGTTGGTGAAAGGTGCATCAAGCAAAACATGCATATCCGGTTTCAGCAACAAAGGGATGCTCTGCCAAATAACATGTCTAGCATCCTCTCTATCCCGTGTGTCAGGATCTGCAGTAAGAAGGGCGGCATAAAAATCTGAAGCTATGCGCATGACATCATCCGAATCTGTCTGTAAAACCCCATGTGAGTCAATAAGCTGGGATACACTCTCTCTTGTCTAGGGCCAAGAGTAGAGAAAAAGTGTTTATTGACTCTGCTACCCATCTGAACCCAGAAGGACTCCCGTGCATAAAAGGCATACTGTACTCTCTGATCAAGCAATATCTGCTGATGAGCCTTGGCTGCAGCAAGGCGCTCCTGAATCCAAGCATCTGAAGGCCGTTTCTGCTCTTCCCTCTGCAAAGCTGCCAACTATTGGTGAACACCAATCTCACATCTGAGAATATCTCGTCTCCTGGTACAAGCAACTGAGTGGTAGAAGTCGCTAATAGTAGAAAGGGTAGCAGCTACATGTGATGGATATGGCTGCCCACCTTGGACATGAGAAACCCATATCTGCAAGGCTACCTCTGTAAGGTCCTCCTCTGTGTACAAGGCATTTGGAATCCTGATGTTGGCAGACCGGCCTCTCAAGTGAGGCTCTGAGATACCCAGCACAATAGGAAAGTGGTCTGAAGTGGAAACCCTACCAGCAATGCATACCGATCCACCTCTGTCTAGTGCCAAATCATCTACATAGAATCTGTCAATGCGTGCATGAAGAGGCATCTGCTGCCTCTTGTTCGACCAAGAGAACATGAGGGACTGTGGCTGAATAAGAAAGGCATCATCCAACCAAGTATCTCTACCACAGTAGTGAAAAAGAAAGGCATCCCAAGCTGCTCTCTCCAAAGAGTGAAGTCCTTCTTCTCCACCCCCTTTTTTGTCTGACGGTAACTCAACCATGTAAAAGTCACCTCCAATCACCCATGAATCCGCAATGGGGGCCCAGGAGAGCAAATTCTTCCACATAATGACACGTTCCCCTCTAATGTTGGAGGCATACAGGTTAAGGAAACCAACCTTACGCCCTCCAATCAAGAGAATAATCCACTGAGCCCTAGAGGGAATAATGACTCCGTGTCCAATAACTAAGGGAAGAACCGACTGCGAAACTGAAATAGAAGTGCCCCCCCTAGTGCCCAAGGCAGGAGACCAAAATGTATGGCCAGAAAGCAACTTGCCTGACTTGGCACAATCTCTAGAATCCAGTTTGTGCTCCTGAATAAATAAAATATCAATGGAACCCCCAGTAACACTTGGATGAAGCAAGCTGTCTGCGGCGGCGAAGTGGGACGCCACCTAGGCCCTGTATGTTCCAGCTAATAATCCTCATCGACAGGAGGATGTAGAGTGGAACACCTTACCCGACCTAGTGGCAGAAACAAACCCCTCAACAGGGGAAGACCTCCTGCTTGAGGAGCGAGGAATGGAACCAAGTGGCGGAAAATCAACAGGAGAAAGAACCCTGCCACCTGACGAAGAAGCCCTGTCAACAGGAAACCCAATCACTGGCTCACCAAAAGTAGAGGTCACAAACTCCTCTGGGAAATCTGAAGCATCTACCAGAGCTGAAAATGAGTTCCTGTGAATCAGGCTAGACACCGAAGTGCGAATGATCCCTTCTGAGAGAAGAGGATCAATAGTGTAAACCATCCCCTTCCCCCTATCGAAGGGAGGAAATGAGGACTGCTCTCGATCCCATGTCTGCCCAGCCTGTCTGCCCAGCCACTGAGACCTCTACTGCCTCGAGGAGAGTGTCTGGCATCGCTTGTTCTAGGGGAGAAGCTACAACCGGGGAGAATGTCAAAGCTAAAGCATCTCGGATTGTGTGAGGTGAGACTCGAGAGACAGACCGAGGTGAAGCAGAGTCCACTAGTGTATCCTCGTGAATTGAAGGAGGAATCTGCACACGAACCGGAACCCACTGGTATGCGTCGGTTGCCCCTGAGGTAAAAGGTCGCGAGGCACCTGAGGTAGAAGGTGGCGGTATCAAAGGAGCGCTCAGTGGAGGAGCACTCTGGCGAGTGGAGCTATACCACCATCCTAAAAAGGACCGCCATGTGGAGATCGAGAAGCAAGTGCTAGACCTGTATCACCCCCCTGTCGAGGCCAAGGAGCAGGTGCTGGACCTGTACTACCTCCCTGTCGAGGCCGTGGTACGGTAGCTATACCAAACGGCTTCTTGGGCCTTTTCTTCCTCCTGGGGCAATCCCTGGCAAAGTGTCCAATGCTCGCAGCCTCTGGAGTGTCAAAAACAACCTGGAAAAAACCTCGTCCCAGAAGACGAACAGCTAACAATCGTGGAGTGAGGTCTGGGGGGAGAGCCGCAAGCATCTAGTCTCTAGCTTGGGATCTGGAAGGGTGAGAGCCGAAGATGTGTGCGAGCAACGTGGTAGAGCATTCAATCTCTACGTCCTTCTTGAGTTGCTGCAACTCGTCTTTAGAAAAAGTAATAGTTTTTGCAGGCGCTGGAGGTGGAGTAGGATTGGCTGACGGAATATCCATTTCCAATCAAGGTGAGGAGGCCGACTCAAACACTTTTGAGGCTCTGTCCGCTCCAAAAAACGCTGCGGGAGAAGGAAGAGGAGGGAGATAGGAAGAAGGAAAAAGAATGCGGGGGGTAGGGAGCGGGGTAGAGGGAGGGCTGAGGCAGGAGCGAGGGGAGGGAGCGGGCTAGAGGGAGCGGGGGAGCAAGGAAGGGGGAGCGGGCTGAGAGGGGAGGGGGCAGCTGAGCGGGAGAGGATAGAAGGGGGTAGAGGAGAGGAAGGTAGAGGTAAGGGGGTAGAGGAGAGGGGTGTAGAGGCGGAGGGAAGGGTAGAGGCGGGGGAAGGGTAGGTGGAGGGTAGAGGCAGGGGAAGGGTAGAGGCGGGGGGAAGGGTAGAGGCGGGGGTGAGGGGAGCGGGGTAGAGGGAGCGGGGGAGCAGGGAAGGGGGAGCAGGCTGAGAGGGGAGGCGGCGGCTGAGAGGGAGAGGAGGGGAAGGGGTAGCGGGCTGAGAGGGGAGGGGCGGGCTGAGAGGGAGAGGAGGGGTAGGAAGGGAGAGGCTAAGGGAGGGGGAGGGGGAGGGGCTAAGGGCGAGGGAGGGGATGAAGGAGAGGGAGCAACCAGAGAACCCTTTTTTTTTTTTTTTTTCCCCAAAAAAGAGACTTCTATTAAGTAAGAAAGAAACCCGCTAGAGCAAGCTCTGTGCAGAAATACACCATGCTAAGCATGTAATAAAAAACACCTCAGAGGAATGAGGTAGAAAGAAACCAAGGCTGAGGCAGGAACTGCCATCTCAACCCTGTAGAAGTCTCAGCAAAGAAGGAAGAGTCTCTCCAATCTCTGAGAAAAGTAACTCTCCTAGAGGAGGCTGCTCGAGATGATCCCTGCATGGTCGCCCAAATGGCCATCAAAGTGTGTATCGTATCTAACCAAGTACTGGCCAAGATCTGAGAAGGGTGAACCTGAGAACCCTCCAAAGCCTCAGTGCATCTGGCTCTCCAAATGTGCCATGCTGCAATGCTAGCTAGGATCTCCCATGGAGAGTCGACCGAGGAGTGAGCAGCCCTGAAAAGAGTGGCCGGAACATCCTCTAGAGAGCACGACTCCACAAGGTGTCGTCGGATGTGAAGAGCCCAAGAGGAATCAAGTCTCTCAAAAATACCTGGGGCCCTGAAAGAGTAAGCCAAGCCACTGATCCTCAGGTCATATAGAAAGGTAGGCGAACAAAAGTGCTGAAAAGTCTTGCAATCCCCTTCGATATGATTCTCGCCTGTATGCAATCCCAAAGGCAGTGCTGTATTGTCTCCAAAGCAAAAAGGCAGCGAGGGCAAGAAGGGTCAGCTCCGAACCTGTATCTGCAATGGTTTACTGCTATCCCACCATGAATAGAAAGCCAAAAGAAGAGAGTGATTTTTCTATTCGGGTGGGATTTCCAGAGTCTCTGCCAAAAAAATTTCTGCAAGTCAACAGGAATCTGAAAGTTCTCCCAATGATGAGCTCTGGTGGGCCTCCAACCCCTACAGCTGAGCTGGAATTTCCTGGCATTACTGACCGTGTAACGAAAGAAGGGGATGCCCTTCTCTCGGTGCCCTTCATCTATCCATTCCCATTCCCCAGGGTCCCACTGCAAAAACTTAATTGGGACACCTCCATAGAGCCACAGCCTCCATGAGCCAAGGGCGAGGAGAAGCGGCGGGTCAGGATCCAAGCACCACTGTGAAAGAGAGCCATGCTCCATGAAGCCCACTATCCTGACTGGCTGAAACGGTACCTCCAACAAGACATCGTCTGTGGATCTGGACAGCCTGCCCCCCGAAGAAACACCAAAAACTAAGGCATCCTCATGTGTGTCAAGAAAAGCAATCACCTATAAAGGAACTCCCAATCTGGAAAATGCCCCCATCCAGGTGGAGCAAGTAATAGGCATGTCATCTGTGTCCACCCAATCCAAGGGCAAGGCTGCATCAATCTGTTGGACTCTCCCTGCACTCCCTCTAAGATTAAGAACCATTTGGGCCTGTCGGTTTGCAGGAAGCTTCCTAAAGGCTTTCCATCCTCCCACTGTAGATGGAGGGCCCCTCTCCCATCTTGGCCACTGCATGTAAGGAGAAGCTCCAAGTGGTCTGCCAAGCTCATCCAAAATCCTATCATTCCACATGATAGGTTGCCTTTCAATCTCTTCAAAGGTGGATGGGGGAATCCTGCGAAGAGTACTCCTGAAGCTGGCCCATGCTTTCAGGATAGCAACCATAAGAGCGGAGAAGGGAGACCTGAGGTGGGCTGTGGTGAAAACCCATCTAGTACTGTGTATCCAATCCTCTCCTGAAGTGAGCGTGCGAGACTGTATGCATCTGATAAAAAAATCCTTCCAAGGCTCTTGCCCTGGCATAAGCCCTCTCACAACGAACTTGCAGAGTAAAGCTCTGCACTGTAGATCTGGGTCGATCATATTCAAACCCCCTTCTCTTGTAGGAAGAATCAAGGTCTCCCAAGCCACCCTGGCTGTAATATCAGTTGTGCCATCTAGACCACTCCATAAAAAGTTTCGTACAGGCCTCTTAAGCTGAGTGATACAATCCCTAGAGTGGCACCAACAAGAGCATACAAACCATGCTGTGGCTAGAAGAACCTGGTTAACCACCACCACCCTGGAGGCCCAATCAAGTTTGGCTGAGCTCCAGAAAAGGAGCTTTCTTCTGATGCTTTCCAACACCGGAGCAAACTGTTGTGAAGGAGAGATGCCCACCCCAACCTGGCAGCCCAAATATCTGACGGAGACCCCCCTCTGTACCCAAGTGAAGCCAATATCATTACCCCAATCCGGGGTGTCATCCTCACAAATCCAAAAACCACTGGCTTTATGCCAATTAATGTGTGCAGCTGCACCCATGCAAAACAAATCCAAGGCTGTCCGGAAGGGAGTGAGTGTCCTGGGGGAGGCATCCAAAAAACAGCCGTGTCATCTGCCAACTCACTATCCAGGATGGCCAATCTCTGGCGGCTCTGCATGGCCCATTCTGAGGCCTCCCAAAATGAGAAAATATTCTGCCATGCACAAACCCTGTCTGCGTGTCATGAATCAAATCTGGAAGAAAAACCTGTAGCTGCAAACTGATGGCTTTCGCCAGAATCTTGTAAAAAGTGCCCAATAGAGTGATGGGTCTCCATTGAGACACAAGATTCCTATTACCCCCCTTTGGGATGAGATGAATGAGACCATCTGTAAGTGAGTCCGGCATCTCACCAGAGTCCCACACGCCCTGCAGGGCTGATGTAATGTGATTACCAATCTGCTCCCAAAAAGTAATAAAAAGGAGGGGGTAAGTCCATCTGAACCTGGGCACTTGCCCTTGTGAAGGGCAAGTAGTGCAGTCTTGAATTCTGCATTGGTGAAAGGTGCATCCAGAGAAACATACATCTCATCCTTCACCAATACAGGGATACACTGCCAAATAACCTCTCTGGCATCATCAATGGCCTATGTGCCTGGATCTGCAGTAAGAAGGGATGCAAAAAAATCTGAAGCTACACGCATGATAGCATTAGCATTTGACTGTAACACCCCGTCTGAGTCAACAAGCTGCGAAACACTATCTCTACTATGTCTGGGCCCATGAGTAGAGAAAAAGTGTTTGTTGACCTTGCCACCCATCTGAATCCAAAAGGATTCCTGTGCATGAAAGGCTTATTCTGCTCTCTGATCCAACAATGTCTGCAAATGAGCCCTTGCTGCAGCAAGGCGCTCCTGAATCCAAGCATCTGTGGGCCTCTTCTGCTCTTCCCTCTGAAGGGACGCTAACTGCTGGCGTATACCAATCTCACATCTGAGAATCTCACGTCTCCTAGAATCAACAACTATATGATAATAGTCACTAATTCCAGATAAGGCTGCAGCTACCTAAGATGGGTGGACAGCTCCACCCTGTATGTGAGAAACCCAAATCTGTAAAATATCCTCCGGGAGGCTCTCCTCTGCATAAAAAGCATCTGGAATCCTGACACTGGCAGAGCATCCTCTCCGATGAGGCTCAAGAATCTGCAACACCACTGGAAAATGATCTGAGGTGGAAACCCCAGTAGAAATGCATACAGATTCTCCTCTGTCAAGTGCCCAATCGTCTACATAAAATCTGTCAATCCGTGCATGAATGGGCATGTGTATTCTCCTGTTCGACCAAGAGTACAGGAGTGACTGTGGCATAATATGAAAGGCATCATCCAACCAAGTGTCCCTGCCACTGATCTGAAAGAGGAAGGCGTCCCAAGCTGCCCTCTCCAAAGAACGAATTCCACCATGTCTGCCTCCCTTTTTGTCAAAAGGCAACTCAACCATGTTGAAGTCGCCACCAATGATCCAAGAATCTGCAATAGGGGGCCAAGAGAGTAACTCCTTCCAAAAGGAGATCCGCTCCCCTCTGTTGTTGGGAGCATAAAGATTGAGAAGACCAATCTTATGCCCTCCAATCAAAATAATGATCCATTGAGCTCTAGAAGGGGAGATAATACCATGACCATCAACCAAGGGGACAATAGAAAGAGAGACCGAAATGCAAGTACCTCCCCTTGTGCCCATAGCAGGCGACCAGAAGGTATGTCCTGAAAGGAGTTTGCCAGACTTAGAGCAATCACTGGCATCCAGCTTGTGTTCCTGGATAAAAAGGATATCAAAGAGAACCCTTATTGACCACACACACAAACAAAATCTAAATTGAAGATGTGGGGAAATTCCCCCCTTTGATGGCATATCTTGTCCTTTTCCTCCTCCTCTTCCAAGCTACCATAGTGTGAGGTATATTGTCATTGGAGAGGTTCTTGGTGTAGTTCTGTGTGTACCTCTTTTGCTTTTTTATCTTTCTTGCATCCTTCTTCTTCATACCTTCTCTCTTTATGACGTATGCTACCAAATGAGTAGCCTCAAGCAAGTTGACTTCAACTTTATGATCACATGCATTTCATATGCCTTCAAATAGATTGAATATGAAGAGGGTCTTACCACTTGTCAGAAGAACAAGGGCAGTGCCTACTCTTATACATCGAAGCTTGTACATAGCCAACATCCATGTCATCACAATATCATCATCATAGAATATACATGCTTTATCTTTGTTGAAGCGAGCATTCATCATGCAAAGTATAGTTTTCATAAAGATAGTCAAATCTTTGACTATAAACCACTTCAATATGAAAAATACTATGATACTTCCACGGTCCATAGTGAAGTCAATACTCAGTCAATTCAAGATCTATCACTTCAAGCAACTGAAACACATATAAAAGAAAAGTTTTGAAATGACAGACATCTGGAAAAGTCAAACTTTGACCAAGATTTTTGAGTTACCCCCAATTTTTGAGTGTAGACCAAAATTTGAAGTGAAAACTGAAGCAATGAGAGGGCTTTTGCAGCAGGAAGGAGCCTGGTTCATCAGAGAAGGCGCTCAGCAAAGCATGGTCGAAATACGTCGCACCTCTTCCTGGGGCAGCAACAGCAAATCTGAACTTTGTTTCGACAATGCCAGCTCGGATATGCGACCAAATGAGCTCAGCTTTGGGCTGAAGGCTCCTCACAACATTGCTAAACCCAAGCCGGAAGGAATTTCCAAAATTGTAAGCACAGCTCTTGGATGAGGCACAATTTTGCCGAGCAAGAAGCTTCTAGACATCTATACCTTTAAAGACAAGGCTGTACATTAGTAAGGTCTTCTTGCCATATCTAGTAATGTTTCCTATATCTTTGGAGAGTTTTTCTACACTTGCAAATCACGAAGACAAACAAATACTTGTTGTTAAAGACATCCCTTACTCTGGCACTGTCCATGTAGAATCTGAATGGTAAATACTATAAGAGAATATTAGATCCTAAATAAAGCAGCTATAGGGAATTCCTAAATAAAGCAGCAATACGGAATTCCTAATTTTGCTTGGCCAAAATGCAACGCACCTGATGTACCTCTCCCAAGGCGATGGACTGGAGAGGGTTGCAAGGAGCACAGTGTGCTGGGATTATCACTTTTCCTGAGGGTTGCATTCATTCCCATGCACCTCCATTTCAGTTGAGTGAGGACTGTTCGCTGCTGGAAAAGACCACCTGGCAGAACTTGCAAACCTGAAGGTTTATCCACCGCCAACTAGAATCCATGCAAATTTACCAAAAGAGGATATTAGTATACGCTAGCCATGCCAGGAGAGAAGAGAGTAATAGATGACAACCACATACTTAGTACATAACAAGGTCAACTAAGACAGCGCGCACGAGCCTACTAAGATTCAGAAGAAAGAAATCCTTACCAAACTATCATCTTCATATAGAATGTCCAACTTCCAAGGAGCAGCTGGTTCTCTCCATGGTAGTCTATGATAAATAAGTCGATTCCCACCTCTGCCAAAGCTCCATAACTTTGAATGTCAATCACTAATAAAAGCAATTGTGAAATGTTATAGTATGTTCAAAGAAACAATTCAAATGTTTGAAATTGAACAATGCTGAGAAAATCCAATAATAAAGAGAAGAAAAAATAAAGCACGTACAAGACAGACCAAGATATCAGGAACATACAATTATAAACAAATAAGCTTCAAAAAAAGCAAATCAAAATTTACTGAATGATGACAGAAGGAAGATGCTCTAAAAGATGCAATTTCAATAGAGACTCATTTTGAGAGGCCTGTGCCGATATATAGCAATGTCCACTGGATATTCTATCTACATCACTTGGGGAAAAGCCCACTGGGGATGGACTTCAAGTCAGGCCCCTTTGTATGAGGTAAAGGCTAGCAACTGGACTTTTATTCCCACAAATGACATTACACCACCAAAGTACGTATCCTGACAAATTTCAATGCCACCTTGCAACAACCAATCCCAATTCAGCACAGTACGCACTTCTCCATTGAGGGCTTCTTTTAGAAGACCAGGTCTAGTATCACCGGAGGTGTTGCAGCCGCATTGCAGGTAAGGTCGAATTCACTACAATGACATCATGGCGTAGATATGTTAAAGACTTTACAATTCTTCACAGCCATTGGAAGAATGCACAACTGATTTCGCACCAGTGTATAGACAGATGAGGTCACATCATAAGCCACCTTGTTGGACACTTCATTTTGCTTGAGGTGAAGATGTCGCTCTTTTAGCAATATCTCCTGATGTACATTTGTGGTTATTGATTTGAAAGAAACATTACTCTAGAGGAACATCTCACTCTTAAGGAACTATCCCTTCAGGACAAAGAAACCACAAAGCAAATGAAATGCATAGACTATTGGTGGTGATTATTATCCAATAAAAGATTCCCTTGTGTGATACATAAAATAAAAGCCTATGTTTTAGAAAAGGAAGAGGAGAAATAAGAGTTACCCAACAACCGCATCTGGTGCTTTCACAACTATGTCATCAACTGTAATCTGTAATAAGTCATTCAAGGAAAGAGACAGCAGCAGCAGTCAACAGAAGCAACCAAAAACAAGCTCTGATCCAATGTATTTTATTCATTTTTTAATTTATGTCAAAAACAGCTAAAAAGCGTTATCTCACCTGCCCATTCTGTATTCTTTGCAGCCATCTGCACAAAGAAATCACATCATGAACATCTCATCAGAAACCTTTTTACCACACTATATGAAAGATGCACACCTAGTTGTTTCACAATAGATTCGAACACATTACCCAAACTCTCCACAAAAACATGGGTAAGAAGAAGCATTTTTTCTTTTTCTTTCAATGAAAAGGCAACCCAAACAAAAAGTCTTGGAAGATAAGGAAAAGGAAGAGGCTCACTTACACCAGTTCCCAAGCATTTCAAAGCCTACACGATCCAAGACCATAAAATACTTCTCGAGCAAGCAAAAAGGACTGCCGAGGAGGGAAACCAATAAGGTTATGATGGTCCGCAAGGAAGTGGACATTGCATCAGAAGGTGAAGACCTTAAACCGGTCTACATAGCCGTGACGACCTCACAATCGGGCAAGAAGAGGCCTTGATTGCCCTACCACCTGAATACAAAGATTGCCTCGCTTGAAAGTACACTGACATGAACGGCCTGTCCCTCGAGGTCGTGCAACATACCATCCCGACGATGGATGACATTAGACCGGTGAGGCAAAGGCCCTACTCCATCAATCCCAAATATGTGCGATTGTGAGGGAAGAAATACAAAAACTCATCGACACGGGATTCATTTATGAGATCAAACATATAGACAATTGTTATTGTTCTTAAAAAGAACAACTAAATCCGAGTATGTGTTGATTTTAAAAAGTAAATGTTGTGACACGAAAAGACCACTATCCGTTGCCCTTTACAGAGCATGTGCTAGAGAGAGTTACAGGAAAGGAGGCTTACAGTTTCCTGAATGGATTCTCTCGGTACAATCAAGTATCCATAACACCGACGGATCAACACACGACAGCATTTGCCATAGAATGGGGAGTGTACGCTTCCAGGGCAATGCTCTTTGGGCTCACCAACGCTCCCGCAACATTCCAATGGTTGATGATCACAGCTTTCAAGGAATACTTGAGAGATTTCCCAGAGGTGTTTCTGGATGACCTGTACGTACATTCCGCATGGGATGATCACCTTAAATATCTCCGACTAGTTTTCGAGAGGTGTCGCCTCTATAGGATTTCTCTCAATCCGTTCAAGTGCCAATTTGGTTTATACACGGGGTAATATTAGGTCATGTTGTATCCAAGAATGGAATTTCTACGGATTACAACAAAATCAAGCTCATCTTGGAGCTACCGGCCACTACCAAATTCCAATGCAAAGGGAGTGCAGTGTTTTACTAGGCATACGTGCTACTATCGTAGATTTATCTATAGCTATGCCAAGATTGCGCGTCCCTTGTATAAGTTGTTGATCGTATTCAACTAGACGAAGGCCTACCAAACCTCTTATGAAACCCTCAAACTCGTCCTGGATTCCGCTCCAATAGGGCATTGAGGTGATTAGATCCACAAGTGGGATATGGCTCTTGGAGAGGCAGTATGGATTGGACATGCTATCCAAATATAGGATGACAGGTTGTAAGCCTACTTCAGTTACTTTGGAGCAGAATAAGAAGTTGAGTGCAGATGCAGGTGAGCTTCTGGAAGACCCTACTATGTACAGACGCATAGTAGGAAGTTTCATTTATATGACTATTACCAGGCCAGATTTGAGCTATATTGTTGGGTTGGTAAGCCAGTTTATGCAGGCTCCAAGGAAACCGCATTTGGATGTGGCTAGACGCATACTGAGGTATGTGAAGTCCACATTGCAGTATGGACTATTTTATGAGACTGGAGTTCAGATACAGTTGCATGGATACACTGATGCTGATTGGGCTGGTAGTATTTCTGATAGACGATCTACCAGTGGATATGTGTTCTCTTTTAGAAGTGCTGCTGTCACTTGGAGCAGCAAGAAACAGCCTACAGTTGCCTTATCGAGCACAGAGGCTGAGTACAGGGGTGCAGCAATGGCTGCATGTGAGGCAGCTTGGTTGCATAAGCTACTTTATGATATGCATCAGTCTACAGATGGGCCAGTTGTCATTTATTGTGACAACATGAGGAGTATACACTTGGCAAATAACCCAGTCTATCATGCTAGAACAAAGTACATTGAGGTGCATTATCACTATGTGCGGGAGAAGGTTCTAGTAGGTTTTATTGATCTAGTTTATGTCAGCACTGAGGATCAGGTAGCTGACATATTCATGAAGACATTGGGCGTAGAGAAGCTGCGCAAGTTCAGAGACCTGCTTGGTGTGCAGGAATTGGGATTGAGCTCGAGGGGGAGTGTTGAGATATCGAGCTCCACTCGTGATATGCCAAGGTGACCGTTGTGCATTTATGTCACCGACTTGTTAGCTGCAGATGCGGTTGGTACACTGAGATTTTACATGCTGGATACTATTGGCCGACCTTGTTCAAGGATGTCACTTTGTATTGCAAAACCTGTGAACCATGTCAATTCTTTGGTAGGAAGGATTTGCGTCCTGGGCAACATCACCCAGTGATGTCCATCCATCCGTTTCAGAAGTAGGGAATAGATTTTGTCGGGCCCTTGCCCATGACTGCCCGCAAAAAGAAGTATCTTTTGGTAGCGACTCAGTATGTCACTAAGTGGGCTGAAGCTATCGCTCTCCCTGCTGCAAATGGCAAGGCAGTTTCAAATTTCATATTTGAACGTATCTGCACAAGGTTTGGGACACCCATGGAGATAGTCTCTGACCATGGGAGTCCATTCTTAAATGAAGCAGTGGAGTTACTCATGGATCACATGGGTATTGATCATCACACTTCTAGCATCTATTATCTAACATCCATGGGTCAAACAGAGCGGACCAATGGCCTCCTTTGTAAAACCATGGGAAAAATGGCTACAGGGAATAGGAGCCAATGGGATAAGAAGGTCACTGAAGCCGTGTGGGCTTACAACATCACTCATAAAACATCTACAGGTCACACTCCTTTTGAGTTGGTGTATGGTACTGAGGCAGTTTTACCACTAGAGATAGAGATTCCGGCCTTGAGATTGGCACAGGAACAGAGGATGACAGAAGATGAACATGTAGAGGCCAGATTAGTACAACTTGAGAAGTTAGATGAAACCCGACGCCTTGCACTACACCAAACAGAGATCCAAAAGAATCGACAAAAGGCCCGCTTGGATGCTAAGATTCGCAAGGGATGGGAAAGACACTTTGCTGAGGGGGATGTTGTGCTATGCTTTGATAACAGATTGGACCACCAAATGGATAAGAAGTTTCTGCCACTGTGGACTGGTCCATGCAAAGTCATCAAGGAACGTAGCAATGGGTCTATACAAGTTCAGGAGCTGCATGAACCATATGGCAAGAAGGTGATCAACAAGCGTTACCTCAAGCCTTTCTTTGTGCGTGATGGACCCAGGCATGGAAATGCTGTGCATTCCCTACCTGGGGGGGGGGAACTGTTATGGATAAAATTGTCTAAGGAAAAAGGCATTAATATGTATGTGTGTTTGTATATGTGGCAATAGTATAATAAAATATGGTGTGCATAAGGCCCAAGGTTGAGGTGGCAGGGCCTGACCATGTGCTACCCTTCCATGTAAGAGGACCCATAAGGTGTGTTGTACATAATCCATGATAGTAATATTATAAAATGTAAGGTGGCATGGCTCCTCCATGTGCCACCCCTCCACCTAGGCTGCATTTAGTGAGATATGGCTCAAAGTCCATGGGAGAAGCAATATAAAATAGGTGGAGATGGATATTATATTGAGTTATTCCCTCCATATGGGATAGGCCCATGTGGGGGAGGTATAGAAGGTCCAAAAGAGCAAGTTAAATAATGGGGAAAGTAGGATGAGGTGGCAAGATTCCTTGTGCCAACCCTCCACTTGTCCTCCTAGAGGTTTGAATATATTATAAAATTGAAAAGAGACCAAGGGAGTATCATAGACTTGAGATATGGGGCTTGATTTATGTGGAAAATTGAGGCAAAGGGTTGTCGCACACAATTGAGAGTGCGTAACCGCCTAGCCCACATGGGAGACTTTTCCACACACACCATGCATGTGGGAGGATACATTAATGGGGAGAGACTCCCTCTTTTGGCTATAAAAGGAGGGGGCTATTCCTTGATGAGACACGCTCATTCTTGTAAAGCCACCTAGCTAGTATTTTGATATTTCCCTCTCATCCCTTCTTTCAAATAAAGTATGGTTCTCTTCCCTTGATGTCTCCATCTCTACATTTCTCCTCCTATCATGTACATGCTTCTCTTCCCCCTCTCCTTTTCCATTTGGGTCATAGTCTCCCTCTTCCTTCCCTCCACTTCTAATTCCTTTTTCCCTCCTATGACAACGGTCCGCCCTCACGATCTCCTTTTCTCTATGGCCCTTGAGCGTCGCCATGCTTAGCCTCTAGCCTCTGGTCTCGATTTCTTTTCCGGCTAATAGCACCTAGAGTCCATTTGTGCCAAGCATGCAGTCGGAGTTCCATCCCCCCGTCACGTACGTATCCTTCACTCAAAGGGTGCTCCATCTTCTGCTTACGCACACCCTCTCTTTCATCTACGAGACTCCCCAAATCTGGTCGTCCAGACTTCTCTTCAAGGAGCCCCCCTTGCATCGTAGATCCTTCCAGCATCAAACCGAATCAGCTCCAAGCCGCCATCTTCACGTAGCTCCAGCTCAAAGTCCAGAAGCTCCGCTTCATCCTTTCACGTAGCCACCTTGCATGTACAGGATGCCTTCCCAATCAGTCCAACCACCTCATCAGTGACATTTTACCACTCTCCTATTTAAAAAAATGCAAATATCCCCCGAAGGCACATTAAATGCACATTTTGAACCTTTAGTCACACAATTCCCACACACATTAGCATGCACATTAAAGCTTGCATGCACCCCCATAAACCCACATGAAAAGCCCCTTGACATGGGCACCAAAACATATCAAATTCCCGTAATATGCAAGACCGTATTGACTCAGGAAAATATTAAAAAACCCTTCATGACTTGACTTTACATGACCCCAAAAACATTTCACTTGACCACACACTGGACACCATTGCTCTGGAAGTCTGGTACAACCACATTGCATTTCATCATTTCCCATGAAGTCCCTGCAAAACATACTTTATTGTCTCAAAAAACTATACATTAGTCCATCATGCTTGTGAAAGAAAAATCCACAAATGCCAAAAGCCCACACCTACCCTAGATGTGTACAACTATGTGCCTACCCACAGCTATATACAGTGCTCAAAAACTTGATACAGATTTTGTCCTATCATTTTGCCCATCCCCAAGTCTGCAAACATTCATGTCTTGCAGATAGGGGTATATAAGATTTGCATTTCTTCAGAGATATCCTCATCCATGAGGTCTTCCGGCTTGTCTGGTTTCATCACAGTAGGTCCACAGCTGCCCACACTCATAATCCTATGAAAGTATTTCTTTAGTCTAAAGCCATTGACTCTATTCTTATGCTGCTGACCATCCAAATCCTCAAGTTGATATGAGCCATTTTTAAATTTCTTCGTCACACGAAAAGGTCCATCCCATTTGGTCACAAATTTCTTCTTGAAGGTAGAATCCAAACTACTCTTGTATCTCAAAACTAGATCACCCTCCTAGATTTTCTTATCCCTGAATTTCCTGTTTGCTCTCTTCTGATTCTCCTCTTGAATTAAAGCATAATGTTCCACCGCCTTTTGTCTGTCTAGTTGTGCTTCCTGCAAATCCAATAACCGGTTCTGGAAAGTAGAATCTGAATCCTCGTTTATCTTCACTAACATCTGTAATGCAGGAATTTCTACTTCCAAGGGTAATAGAGCTTCTTTCCCGTAAACAAGATGAAATGGTGAAAACTGGGTGCCTTCTTTTACTGCAACTCTGTAAGCCCATAAAGCCTAGTGCAAAGCAAGGTCCCACTCCTTCTCATGTGTTCTCATGATCTTTCCCATGATATTAGTACACACACCATTAAATTTTTCATTCATCCCATTACATTGGGGATAATAGGGACTTGCATATATGTGTTTAATCTTCAGCTTTCCACATAATAAATCCATCAGTTCACTCCTGAAACCTGGACCTCTATTAGAAAGCAACTCCAGTGGCACACCAAATCTACAGCATATATCCTCATACACAAATTTACATACAGATTTCGCATTGACAGCCCGTACTGCTCGTGCTTCAGCCCATCTCGTCAAATAATCCACAGCTGTCAGCACATAACAATTTCCCCTAGCTGTCATGGGTTTCCCCATTTCTCAAAAATATTATAAGCAACCATGATATTTCTGAGTTCTGGATATAAGATCCTCTTACTCATCTGCTGACACTGTAGGCATGACCTGCACCAATGTCTTATGTCTCTCTGGAGGGACGGCCACACATACCCTTCTGTAAGTATTTTCCTCACCATGATTTTGAAAGCAAAATGTCCTCCACATACTCCCTCATGATTAGCTTGTAGAATATGAAAAACTTCCTCATGCCAGGGAATTCTTCTGAGCACCAGATCAGCCCCTTTCATGTAAAGAACATCATCTATCAGACAATAAGAAGTACAGCTTTTAATAAATCTGTATTTTCTTTGTTTCGGAACTTCTTCAGGCACTTTACCAGTTAACAGGAAGCTTTCCTCACAAGCCAATGTCTCCCTTCCTTTGTATAAGAGCTCCTGCACTCCTACTGCATCAACATAAGCTGCTGTAATTTCCTGCGCAGCATCATGTGCATTTACATTCTTACCTCTTTCAATATGCTGGAGTGTCCAGGCATCCAATCGATTTAACAGTTTCTTCACCGCGCTTATCCATCTCTTCAAATGAACATGCTTAACCTTCCACACACCTAAAATTTGCTTCACAACCAACAGAGCATCTCCCTTAATCATAAGTCTCTTTATACCCAGACTAATGCATACTTTCAAACCTTCGAAGAGGGCTGCATATTCAGCTTCATTATTACTGCTGGCTTCGAGCTGAATTCCCATTTTCCGAATCTCCTTTCCTCCAGGATCATAAATGACAATTCCTCATGTACTTTTATTTAAACTTTTTTTGTAAGATCCATCAAAGTGTAAAACAAATGCATCCTCTAGTACTTTTTCTTCATTCATGTCAGTATTCTTCTCCACATCTTCAACTAAAATGGGTCCTTCCTTATAGGTGAGGAGATCAGCCAAGGAAGCTCTGGTAGAGTTCTCAACCAAGAAGGTAAAAGAGTACTCCTGTAACTCTACTATCCATTTAATCATGCTCCTGAAGATGTTTGTACTATTCAACATATGAGGCAGTAGTGAACATGAGGTAAGAACCACATAAGGCCTGGACAATAGATAAGACCGAAATCTCCTACAGGCATACAAGAGGCTAGCCAGGACCAATTCAGCCGCTGAATACTTCCTTTGTACTTCACTCTTCACCGTGCTGACATAATAGACTGGCCTCATATATCTGGAACCCTCTCCCTGCTGCAAAAGAATAGCACCAATAGCATCTGGTCCTACAGACAGATTCACATAAAAAGTCCTAGAATAATCTGGTGGCTTTACACTTGAAATATGAGTCAAGGATTCCTTATCTGCCTCAAACACCTCTTCACTCTCTGTCATCCATTTCAGAGGCTCAGATTTTACCACCTGTTGAGGAGGATACAAAATCTGAGATAACATATGAATAAATCTCGACAGATACTTCACCTTCTGGAGAAAGGTATGCAACTGGTTGGTATTCTCAGGAGAGGACAGCATAACTAAAGCTTTTACTTTACCTGGATCTGGCTCAATCCCATTCTCAGATACAATATGCCCCAATATTTTAATGCTGGTCTGAGCTAACTGAGTCTTCTTAGGATTTAATTGACCACCATTATTATCAATCTCATAAAATACCTGATCCAGCTTGCCACAGTGCTCCCTTCTTCCACTGTATACACAGATGTCGTCAATAAACACTTCCAAGCACTCAAAAAACCTCTTTGGGTCTTCATTGGGCAACCCGTAAAATCGAGGAAATTCATGAGCCATCTCTCCTCTTGACTAACTTATCTCAAACACACTCCCAACCAGAAATACCACCCGAGCTCTTCTGGGAAGAAAACAAAAATAATCACTCTACTGAAGAAAACTTACCCTGCATCTGACTGGCATTCTTCTTCCTAAGACCAATCACTTTCAAAGCCTTTTGAACCTTAGCACGGAGACGTATCACCCGAAGTTCAACATCAAGGAATCTATCTCTCCTGTGTCCACACTCCCCACATAACTCACAATGAATCACTCTCATGCGAGGCTTTGTCTTCATAGTTTCAATCCCTAACCACACAGAAATTCAAGCAACATTCCCCGGCCAATCTTCTGGGCCGTTTTGTCTTGAGTACCCAATCTCAATTCAAAACTCCTCCTGTCCCCAGCAGGATCGCCAAAAAGATGATAAGGAAAAAAAAGGAAAGACAAGCAGGAATTATGTACTTCACCACGTCAGATAGGTGAGACTTCATAGGGATCAGCTGCAATGTGGGCTCGTAGATGATGAGCTTATGAACCAGGTTCCAGAGCATGTGTCTTTGTATTAGGCACCGAGACAAACCCCCCACAAAAACTGATTGAACATGGATCACACAGACTCAAAGAGAGCCAAAAGACTACACAGCCCGAAACAGATAAACTTAGAACTGAACTTCCCCCCAAAACTCAGAGAACAGCCAGCCTCAGAATTCTATGAACCCACAGCCAAAACTCCTAAGCTTCCATCAAGGACAACAGCACGTAACTCTCCCCAAAGCTGCAGTCAACGACCCAAGAGTGAAAGGGACTGGCAAATCAGGTCGCATCAACCATCTCTGCATTACAAATCCACTTCCAGCGTATGTATTCTTCTCCTGCCCACAAAGTACTCCACGCTCATACTTCATGTCGCCAACAGTCCTTCAGATGATTTAAACCAGCCCATACATTCCTCGTATCAGCTCACGTGCAAACGACGATCGTCCTGCCTGTGAGATAACCTTGCTCAAGCAACTACAAACAGATCGCCATCTCTGGGAACCTCCAGCACCAAGGTCTTCTCAGCATCACCGGGCATCTGCTTGGCCAAAGCCTTTCTACGGTCAGCCTTGAAACGAACGTGTACCCCGAATTACAGTCAGCCCATGCCTTCAGATTTCATGGAGCTCACCGACATCCATCACCCAACCTCTCCTTCAACCACACTATCAACACACAGCCAAAACTCAGAAAACAGGACCTCAGTAAGCGCCACCTGCACCACCAAGCTCATCATCACCGAGCACCTAGAGTCCATTTGTGCCAAGCATGCAGTCGGAGTTCCATCCCCCCGTCACGTACGTATCCTTCACTCGAAGGGTGCTCCATCTTCTGCGTATGCACACCCTCTCTTTCATCTACGAGACTCCCCAAATCTGGTCGTCCAGACTTCTCTTCAAGGAGCCCCCCTTGCATTGTAGATCCTTCCAGCATCAAACCGAATCAGCTCCAAGCCGCCATCTTCACGTAGCTCCAGCTCACAGTCCAGAAGCTCCGCTTCATCCTTTCACGTAGCCACCTTGCATGTGCAGGATGCCTTCCCAATCAGTCCAGCCACCTCAGCCTAATTTGCCACCTCATCAGTGACATTTTACCACTCTCCCATTTAAAAAAATGCAAATATCCCCCCAAGGCACATTAAATGCACATTTTGGACCTTTAGTCACACAATTCCCACACACATTAGCATGCACATTAAAGCTTGCATGCACCCCCATAAACCCACATGAAAAGCCCCTTGACATGGGCACCAAAACATATCAAATTCCCGTAACATGCAAGACCGTGTTGACTCAAGAAAATATAAAAAAACCCTTCATGACTTGACTTTACATGACCCCAAAAACATTTCACTTGACCACACACTGGACACCCTTGCTCTGGAAGTCTGGTACAACCACATTGCATTTCATCATTTCCCATGAAGTCCCTGCAAAACATACTTTATTGTCTCAAAAAACTATACATTAGTCCATCATGCTTGTGAAAGAAAAATCCACAAATGCCAAAAGCCCACACCTACCCTAGATGTGTACAACTATGTGTCTACCCACAGCTATATACAGTACCCACAGCTATATACAGTGCTCAAAAACTTGATACAGATTTTGTCCTATCAACGGGCCAGTCCCCTATGAATTCATGATGGAAATGATGGTTGATAGTTGCTGTCCTGTGGGCTGTGGGTTTGTAGCTTGCATGGCTGATTATTCCTTGAGCTGTCTGAAAGCGTTCGTGGCAGTTATGCAGCTCAAAAGTTGTCATTTTCTTGGGATTTATGTTTCATAGGTCTTTTGTGTGTTTTCTGAGTTTGATCTCAGTCAGTTGTGGAAGCTTGTCTTGAGTCTATGATGTGGATACATGCTCTGGACACTGGTGTCTATGCTCTATCTATACGAGCTGCCCACACCATGTTGATCCCACTGGAATCCTGACTTCCTCTACAGATGCAGTTAAAGTGAATGATGATATTATCTCTTGAGCTTGGGCCAGAAGTACTTGGCATTTTGTTTGAGGGCTTTCATGTTGAGGTTATGCTTTCCCTGGTTCACATAGATTATTGGTCTGTGGTAATGCATGTGAATGATGAGGAGTGGGCTGAAGTAGAATGGCTTCCTAAAGACATGTGGCCTGAAGATGTACTGATTTTATTTTTTTTTCAAGAAAATTACTTCATTAAGTATGAATGAAAACCGCGAGAGCAAGCTCAAATGCGGGAGTACATCATGCAATGCATGAGGAAAAAACAGCTCAAAGTGAGCTAATAAAGAACCAAGGCGGAGTTTGAAAATGCCATCTCAACCCTGAACGAAACTCAGAGAAGAAAGGAGATCCCCTCCAAACTCTGAAAAAAGTAGCTCTCCTGGCAGTGGCTGCTCTGGAGGATCACTACATGCTCGCCCAAATGGCAATCAAAGTGTGTACTGTGTCAGTCCAAATACTGGCCATAATCTAGGAAGGGTGAACTTGGATACCCTCCATCGCCTTTGTACACCTGGCTGTCCAAATATGCCAAGCTGCAATGCTAGCCAAAATCTCCCAAGACGTGTCTACTAAGGCATGAGCAGCTCTGAAAAGAGTGAGGGGAACATCCAGGAGGGAACAAGACTCCACTGAGTGTCGCCGTACAATGAAAGCTGGATCTGGATCATGTCCCTTGAAAAACACCTGTGGGCCAGTAAGAGATAACCAAGCCACTGAACCCCAGGTCATATAGAAAGGTGTTGTATGAAAGATGCTGAAAATCCTAGCAACACCTTTCCAGATCGTCCTCACCTGTTTGCACTCCCAAATGCAATGCTGTACTGACTCAACTGCCATGTGACAATGAGGACAAGTAGGGTCAGGCCCGAACCTGGATCTCCACTGGTTCACATCAATTCCACCATGAATAGAAAGCCAAAAGAAAAGAGTGATATTTCTATTCCTGGGGGATTTCCAAAGCCTACGCCAAAAGTTCTTCCGCACAGCTGCGGAAATCTGAAAACTATCCCAATGTGGCGCTCTAGAGGGCCTCCGACCTCTACTGCTGAGTTGAAACCTCCGGGCATTTCTAACTGTGTAGCGAAAGAAGGGAAAGCTCTTCTCTCGGTGCCCCTATGAATCCAAGTGAGCCCTATGTCAATCCCCCAGATTGGAGTGTCCTCATCACTGATCCAAAAGCCATTGGATTTGTTCCAATTAATGTGTGCACCTACCACAACGCAAAACAAATCCAATGCTGTCCTGAATGAATTCAGTGTCTGTGGAGTGGCATCCAAAAATACAACTGTGTCATCTGCCAACTCACTATCTAAGAGCTCATCCTCCTGCCTTAGAGAGGAAGCCTGAGCCCTACGATTTGAGCTTGAGCTCTAATGTAATAGCTCATAGCCTCAGCCACAAAAAGGAATAAAAAGGAGGCTAGGGGGCATCCCTGACGGACTGATCTGGTAATCTCAAACTTGTCTCCCCTAACTTTACCAATAAGAACCTGGCTGTGGGCTGATCTGTAGAGGCCTGACATCCCTCTGATCCATGCATCTAAGAAGCCAAAACAAGTAAGTGTGCCCTCCAGAGAGCCCCAGTCTACCTTGCATAAGCTTTCTCAAAGTCCAAGAGTAGAATGGCCAGCCTGTGGCCATTATGCATGGCCCAATCCGAAACCTCCCAAAATGAGAAGATGTTATAAAAAATGCTCCTTCCATGCACAAAACCCGTCTGCGTATCATGGATAAGATATGGTAGAAAGTGCTGCAGACGAAGGCTGATAGCTTTAGCTAGGATTTTGTACAAGGTACCCAGCAAGGTAATCGGTCTCCACTGAGACGTTAAATTCCTGCAACCCCCTTTCGGAATCAAGCCCTCCGTAAGTGAGTCTGGCATCTCACCCGAGTCCCATACACCTTGTAGGGCTGAGGTAATGTGATCCCCAATCTGATCCCAAAAAGTAATTAAAAATAAGGGGGTAAGTCCATCTGAACCAGGACACTTGCCCTTGTGAAGGGCAAAGAGAGCAGTCCTAAACTCTACGTTGGTGAAGGGTGCATCAAGTGAAACAATCGTATCCCCTGTCACCAACCCAGGTAAGTGTCGCCAAATAACCACTCTAGCATCATCTGTGGCCTGAGTGTCTCTATCTGCTGTAAGAAGGGAGGCATAGAAATCGGTGGCAACCTGCAAGACGGCATCTGGATGTGTCTGAAGAACTCCGCCTAAGTCAACAAGCTGTGAGACGCTCTCCCTACTATGTCTGGGGCCAAGAGTAGAGAAGAACTGCTTGTTGACCCTACCTCCCTTTTGTGTCCAAAATGACTCTCTGGCGTGAAAGGCATACTCTGCTCTCTAATCTAAAAGTGACTGCTACTGAGCCCTTGCTAAAATGACTCTCTGGCGTGAAAGGCATACTTTGCTCTCTGATCTAAAAGTGACTGCTGCTGAGCCCTTGCTGCAGCAAGGCACTCCTAAATCCAAGCATCTGTAGGCCTCTTCTGCTCCTCCCTCTGGAGGGCAGCCAACTGTTGGCGGATACCTATCTCACGCCTGAGGATCTCACCCCTTCTGATACGAGCAAGTAAAAGATAAAAGTCACTGATATCAGAGAGGGCTGCGGCTAAGTCTGAAGGAGAAAGTTGCCCATCTTGCAAATGAGATACCCAGGTCCTCAACATTGTCTCTGTAAGGCCCTCCTCTGCATAGAAAGAATCGGGAATCCTAACACTGGCAGAGCGGCGCCTCACATGGGGATCTGAGACCATCAAAACCACTGGAAAATGATCCGAAGTAGACACCCCAGCTACAATGCAAACAGTACCACCTCTGTCAAGAGCCCAATCATCCACATAAAATCTGTCAATCCGTACATGTATAGGCATCTACGATCTCTTGTTCGACCAAGAAAACAGGAGAGAATGTGGCTGAGTGTGAAAAGCATCATCATGCCAAGCATCCCTACCACTGTACTGAAAAAGGAAGGCATCCCACGCTGCTCTCTCTAGGGAGTGAATGCCACCTTCCCTACCACCCCTTTTGTCTGAGGGCATTTCAACCATGTTGAAATCGGCCCCTATAATCCAAGCATCTGCAATATTTGACCAAGAGAGCAGTTCCTTCCAAAAAAGAACACGATCCACTCTAGAATTGGGTGCAGAAAGGTTTAAGAGACCAACCTTATGCCCATCAATCATAAGTATAATCCACTGAGCTCTGGAAGGGACTATGATCCCGTGTACAATCACCAAAGAAGGAATAGAAATGCAAGTACCTCCCCTGGTGCCCAAGGCGGGTGACCAAAAAGTGTGGCTTGAAAGAAGCTTACCCGACTAGGAACACAATCCCTGGCATCCAATTTGTGTTTCTGAATCATCAGAATGTCCATGGGACCCCCAGTAACACTTGAATGAAGTTGGTTACAAATTAGCTACCTGTGACGGCAATGAGGTACACCCCCGAGGCCCTGAACGTTCCAACTGACAATCCTCATCTGCAAGAGGAGGAGGCCGGATGGAAGATCCTACCCAACCTAGTAGCGGAGAAAGCCCTCTCCTGCGAAAAACTCCTCCTATCAAGAGGAGGGAAGTCAATTGGGGAAAGCACACCCCCCCCGTTGAGGGGGAAACTCTGTCCTGGAAGATGTGCTTCCCAAGCGTGGAGGGTACAAACTACTCCTCTACCTCAAACTCAGCCAAGTCTGCCAGAACTGAAAATGAATTCCTGCGAAGTACCTCTGGCGCAGTGGTGCGAAGGAGTAACTCTGGCGTAGGAGTGCAAAGGAGCCCTCTGCGGAAGGAGGAGTGGAACCAATAACCCCCTTACCTCTGTCAGGTGTAGACAAATGTGGCCACAATTGCATGACCTCAACCACAACTTTGTCATTGTTTTCAAGTAAAGCACGGGTCTCTGCAGAAAGGTTTGTACGCTCCTGTATCTGAACAGGGTCAAGAGCAGTCGCATCTGCACATGGAACCAGGACAGGGATGTATCCTGCCTGAAGAGACGGGTCCGCAGCCCCGTCAGTGGTAGCCTGAGGTACTAGCTCACCAACTCTAACAGGCACCCAACAGGGGACGACCGAAGCAGGACGTGCTGACTGTCCTGTCCACGCTGTAGAAGTACCAGGACGAGAGGCTGATGGTCCTGGCTGTGAAGTCGAAGGTCTAGCGCGTGAGGAAGTAGGAACTGGTTGTGAAGAAGGTCCAGGTCGCGTGAAGCTATGAGGCACACCCGTGGATCTTTTTGGTCTTTTCTTTTTCCTTGGGCAATCTGGCAAAGTGCCCAAGGGTCTTACAAATCCTACACTGATCCTGTCTCCCTGCAATCTCGACTCTCTGTTTGAAGGAGCCATCTGCTGAAGCATAATGTGGTCATCCGAGATGTTAGGGTCAGAGACAATGACCCTAACATGCGGTACCCCATCGGACCTGACTGCCTCTGCTGCTGAAGTAGGCATCTCAGGGAGAGGGGGGATCTCAGTAACCACTCCAAAGGCGGCTCAAATGGAATGTAGCGGTAGATGGTACACCTGAGGAAGGCCTGGAAAACTGATGAAGAGTGACGTCGTCCGGCTGTCTTCCTTGACAGGATTAAACCCCAAAGAAAAAGGGGTCAAAAAAATCCTCCTGGAGCCCAGTGCTAACGGGCTAGCCTGCAGCAGTGTACGTGCTACCTCCGAGGAGTCAAAAACAATCTGGAAGAAACCTCGCCCAAGCAGACGAACATCTGTGAAGTGCCCTGCGAGGTCTCTAGGTAGAGCGGCGAGCATCCAATCTCTGGCTTGTAACCTGGAAGGGTGGGACCCATGGATGGGAGCAAAGAGTGAAGTCGAGCTCTCCTGCTCTGTATCGTTTTTGAGCTGGCCTGCAGTCCAAACTATGCAGACAACCGGCTTACTCCGCACCAATTGGTCCAAGGATGGATCAACTTTAGGAAGGGGAACATGTTAACCCCATAAGATAACGGAGCAGGTTCCCAGAATGTTTTGCAAGACACAGTGGAGATAGAAAGAAAGAAAGAAAGTTTATTAAAGTCTTCGGAAGACCAATGGGTCTATGAGAGAAGGAAAGGATGAGAAAGAAAGAAAAAAAGAAAGTTTATTAAAGTCTTCAGAAGACCGATGGGTCTATGAGACTGTGAAAATCCTGATACAATGAGCTGTGGTAGTAGAGCTACTAAACGAGCGTCCATACCAATGCAAACTGCAAAAATGCAGAATGGCAGTACTAAGTCCTAAGTACAACATAGTCATGTCGATGGTCAACTATATATCAATCTCAGCATCATCATCAATATCATCATCATCATCGGCAGCAGCAAGATATCAGGATGGAGGAGACAGTGGAGGCATGAAGTCGGCAATAGAGTGTTGTCGGCCACTCAGAGGTGCGGTCCTGGCACGTCTCTTGGTCGTAGCTCTACGTCTGACCAGGGCTACTGTGACCCCCGTCAGTCGGGTTCCAACTCTAAACAAGGAGGGGATGTCCCCAAGTGTGATCTGTGTGTCGATCCTCTGTTTGAGCTGTCGGGTCATAGGCTTCGGGTCACGGTCATCTCGAGGCCTCATCTCGTGGGGGTCCATGTGATCTAGCTGAAAGAACTCCGTGATAGAGCTCTGAGAGGGATCAACCGAGGAAGAAGTCTGCTCCTGTCTCCGTGCTCGGAGTATCCTCTCGCGGTGTCTAAGTGCCTCATGAATGAAACCTACCAAACACTGCTGGTCTGGGTAGGAGAGGAAACAGGCCAAAATCCCATAAGTATCCCTAAAGAGGCACTGGAAACGCTCTCGGATCTCATAGTACACTAGACACCTGAAGATGAAATGCTCCTCTGTCTCAACCTCCTGCATGTCACACAGTGTGCATATGCGCCTCTCCCTGGGTAGTCGCTCTACTCTGCCGCTCTCGATGTGAAGTCTGTGTAAAGAGACCCGGAACTGCCCAAGAAGATCCTCAACGAGTGGGGTAGGTGAATCTGCATGTATACCGGTAGGTCAATGAAACCCTCCACTGTGATATGTAAGAAGTGATCTCTGTAGAAGCTAAGCTTCACTGGGAGTTCACTCGGCCCCAACCAGGTCCGAAATGTGTGTAGCTGTAGTAGATCCTCATGGATAACCTGGTTGAACTCGTGTGATAGGAGGGGAGAAAACGGAGCATCCATGCTGTACTAGAAGGGAGGTAGTCTATCCATGTGAAGCCCCAGTCGCTCAAACCATCTCTCTGTACGTGCATACCAGCACCTTTGGTCTCCTCTTGCTGCAAGTGCCATAGAAGAGGATGGAGCTATCCATGGTAGCCTGCTACGTCCCAAGGTATAATCCCCATATTCCCTGACTCGGTACAGATACGTGATGACCTGAAATGCAGCATCTAGTTGTAAAGGGGGTGACCCAAACTCAGCCTGAATGATCTGGTGAGGAACGAATGACTTACCACGAATCATCCGTGATAGCATGAGAACCTGTAGCGGTTCCACACGGGCCTACTCTGTATCCAACAAGTCTGGCCCCCAACAAGGGCTGCCGTACATCCCCGCTGGGCGACCCAAGGAGTCAAAAAGCAACCCCTTGGTGCGTGGATCCTGAAAGTGCGAGCGGAAGCACTGCCTCTCTAGTCTGGCCAATGAAGCATACCCTCTACTCAAGCGTGCCTGCATCGCGGGTCTCATCGTGAAGCTGGGTCCGGAGAAGATAACCCCAAGATAAGTGTATGATCAAACTATCTCAATAGATGACCCCTCAAATGTGAATTGCTCCTGACGCATGATGGCTCGAGATGTATTGAAGATCATGACCTTGGTTTTACCTAGGTTGACCTTCAAAGCATGAGACTCACAAAAGGACTGTAGTGCGTCTAGGTGTCTCTGAAGCCCCTTTGCTGAGGAAGACAAGAGAGCCACGTCATCTGCGTAGAGCAAAATCTGGATCAGCATGCCCGCAAGAGAGCAACCTACACCCCCCTGTGTCTGCATCACTGTCTCAAGCTCGTCAATGTAGAGGCCAAACAAGGTAGGCGACAAAGGACACCCTTGTTTGACCCCGATGGTGCTCATGATCTCGTCTATCCACCCGGATCCTGTCCGAACTCTGCCTAAAACTCTCTCGTAAAGTGCCATGACAGCCCAACTGGTCATAACCTAAGTCCTGTAGGCGCCGTATGAGGCGGGCTCTCGGAACCGTGTCAAATGCCTTGCGAAAATCCACAAAGCAACAATAAACCCTCTGCTTCCGTAACCTCGCCTCCTCGATGAAGCAGAAGTTTGAGATGAAGGATTTGGGAGAGCTGCGTTATTTCTTGGGCATTGAGGTGATTAGATCACCAAGTGGGATACGGCTCTTGCAGAGGCGGTATGGATTGGACATGCTGTCCAAATATGGGATGACAGGCCGTAAGCCTATTTCAATTCCTTTGGAGCAGAATGTGAAGCTGAGCGCAGATGCAGGTGAGCTTCTGGAAGACCCTACTATGTACAGACGCATAGTAGGAAGTTTGATTTATATGACTATTACCAGGCCAGATTTGAGCTATGCTGTTGGATTGGTAAGTCAGTTTATGCAGGCTCCAAGGAAACCGCATTTGGATGCGGCTAGACGCATACTCAGGTATGTGAAGTCCACATTGCAGTATGGACTATTTTATGAGACTGGGGTTCAGATACAGTTGCATGGATACACTGATGCTGATTGGGCTGGTAGTATTTCTGATAGACGATCTACCAGTGGATATGTGCTGCAGCAAGAAACAGCCTACAGTTGCCTTGTCGAGCACAGAGGCTGAGTACAGGGGTGCAGCAATGGCTGCATGTGAGGTAGCTTGGTTGCATAAGCTACTTTATGATATGCATCAGTCTACAGATGGGCCAGTTGTCATTTATTGTGACAACATGAGTAGTATACACTTGGCAAATAACCCAGTCTATCATGCTAGAACAAAGCACATTGAGGTGCATTATCACTATGTGCGGGAGAAGGTTTTACTAGGTCTTATTGATCTAGTTTATGTCAGCATTGAGGATCAGGTAGCTCACATATTCACGAAGGCATTGGGCGCAGAGAAGCTGCGCAAGTTCAGAGACCTGCTTGGTGTGCAGGAATTGGGATTGAGCTCGAGGGGGAGTGTTGAGATATCGAGCTCCACTCGTGACATGCCAGGGTGACCGTTGTGCATTTATGTCACCGACTTGTTAGCTGCAGATGCAGTTGGTACACCGCCCATGAATAATAGCTGGATGACAGCTATCCTTATGTACTCTAGTTCGTGGCTCAGTTAATATGCCACCTTAGTTAGCTGAGTTTGGTTTGAGACCCACATATAGGGTTCTTCTATTTCTTTGTACTAGAGTTCTTTTGGCTTTCACAACTAAGAAGAGGAAAACTGTTTTCAGCCTCCACCTTTGTGTGTATTCCCCCATTGTGTATGTGAGAAAGCCGCAAGTGAGACTCCTTCCTTCTCTCCCACTATCTTCACAGATATCCCATAGACATTGTGACTTTCTAGAGTCTAGTGGCACACTATATAGTGTTGTACTTGTCTATTGTCTACAACAACAGTCAACATCAAGCTATCAATACATTGTGAGTATTTTGGTTATTGCCTTACACTTGTACTTTCTTTCCTTTCCATTCTGCCTTTCATTATGCTTTCCATATTTCCATTCCATTCCTAGCTAGATTCCATGTCTCTTCATATGGTATGATAGCCTTCCTTCCTAGCCCTTCCCTTCCTCCTTGCTTCTCCATGAGGTAGAGGGTGGCCGGAAAGAGAAGCTGCCCTCTCTTCTCTTGGAGGAGCTCCCTTTCCCTACTCCTCTCCATTGAAGGCTTCATCAACATTGGGATTCTCCTCCAACGTTGTCTTCTCCAACTTGAGCTTCTGCCACCTCTCTTCCCTTTCCTTGGTGAGCTCTTCTCCTTCCTTCAGCTACAAAGACGTCCTGGAGTGGTGCTATTTCTGTTGCTCTCTCTGTGACCTGCGGACGATGTGACGCTTCTATATGGATCTGGAAGCATAATCACGACTTTGTGTCTTTAGGAAAGTTGTAGAGGACCTTGAGTAATACAATTTTCATTTTTACATCATTGCAATCCGAGTTTTCTATGAAAAGATATAGCTCCTGCAAAAAGTGACGAAAATTATTCATGTGCGCAGATTTTGTTCTTGAGTTCACGGGATGATAATTTCCAGCCTATTGTCACTATCTTCATCTCCACCTCCATCTTTTGCTACTCCAATTGGTGCCCACGCAGCTTCTCTTGCTGGCCACGTAGCTATCCTCTTTGCCCGTCATCTAGCTGCGCACGCTGGTTCTAGCTGCCCACACTGCTACTCACGCTTCTCCTGTTGCCCACGAAGCTCTATCTTCTCGCCATTCGAGCTGCCACATTGCACACCTCATCCACCTTCTATAACGGTGTGTAGACTCCACACTAATTTGCAACAAGAAGATAAAGAAAAATGAGCTTGATGTGAGGTACGGTTACTTTCCAGCTTCTCTGATTACTTCTTTGATTGCCCGTGGTGCTAGGCTTGCATATTGAGTGACTCTACTAGTCCTTGTCGCACCTCCAGCATCTACATCGACTTTTTGGTGACTCTTCATCTTCTATTTTGAGAGTCATGCCATGACCATGTAGCTACCCCATGGACTTCACCGACACATATTTTGGGGCATCCATGCCTAGTGCTTCATCGACTCGCAGGGATGTGCACACATGTGCATTAGCTACTTGGAGGACATCTCTTACTCAAAGAGATCTATTTTTATTGTTCCTACAGCTTCATGTATTTTGGGGTCCTCTACCCTGGGTAGTCCCCCTAAAATGATATGTATTGAGTGTTTGGTTTTCATTGAGTCTAAAGGTCCTCTGCCTTGGATAGTCCTCCTAAAAAGATGTATTGGTTTTCCTATTTTGAGGTGTGGCTTCCTAATATGTCCTGTTATGAAGCCAAGGCGGGATGTACTGTGGGAGCCATATGTATTAGCTTTGATAGGTTTAGAGGGGGATGTATTGTGGGAGCCATGTATTGGCTTTGATAGGTCTTGTTATCAGGCCTGGCCGAGTTCCAGGATGTTGGTGTATTCCTAGACCTATGAGCTGGTCATGTAGCCATGCTAACGTGAGCCTCTAAGCATCTTGAGTCTCAAGCCATGAGAGTGCTTGGATCAACCTCTGAACATGCTTAGACTTTAGCCTCTGAGTTACATAGGGTGCACAGTTTGATGACCGTCATTGTCATGTTTTGTTCTTGGTTCCATTCCAATAGTCTCTCACCTTAGACCGTCATTGTCATGTTCTGTTCTTGGTTCCATTCCAGTAGTCTCTCACCTTGCCTTCATGGGGGGGTGTTGGAATATGAAGCCAAAGTGAGTCTAAAATGAGTGTTCTAGGTAGTCTCGGGGTGTTTTATAGTCTAGTGAGTCCTAGACATGCCATGTGTCATATTGGGAGATATCCCATAGACATTGTGACTTTCTAGAGTCTAGTGGCACACTATATAGTGTTGTACTTGTCTATTGTCTACAACAACAGTCAACATCAAGCTATCAATACATTGTGAGTATTTTGGTTATTGCCTTGCACTTGTACTTTCTTTCCTTTCCATTCTGCCTTTCATTATGCTTTCCATATTTCCATTCCGTTCCTAGCTAGATTCCATGTCTCTTCATGGAGTTTGTACAAGGACATGACTTGAACATTGAATATAAAAGAGGGAAAGAGAATGTGGTAGCTGATGCTCTATCTAGGCTGTGTTCATGTCAACGCCATACAATCTCCACTATCTATAAAGATTGGATTCATGATATCTAGCAGGAGTATTTGGAGCATCTTGATTCTGTTGCTATCTTTATGGCCCTTTAGGACCCACATTGCATGGACTATCCACAATATGCCTTGAAGAATGGGCTCCTATGGCAGAGTTTATTTGGTCCCTCATTCCTCCTTTTAATATCTGACTTTAGCTGAGATGCATAGTTCTCCTATGGCAGGTCACATTGGGCTAGGAAAGACCTATGAGAAGGTGAAACAAAGCTTCTATTGGGAAGGGTTCGTGGAAGGATGTACTGAATTATGTCAAAAGCTATGTGTATTGCTGGCAAAACAGAACTGACAAGATCTAGCAGGAGTATTTGGAGCATCTTGATTCTATTGCTATCTTTATGGCCCTTTAGGACCCACATTGCATGGACTATCCACAATATGCCTTGAAGAATGGGCTCCTATGGCAGAGTTTATTTGGTCCCTCATTCCTCCTTTAAATATCTGACTTTAGCTGAGATGCATAGTTCTCCTATGGCAGGTCACATTGGGCTAGGAAAGACCTATGAGAAGGTGAAACAAAGCTTCTATTGGGAAGGGTTCGGGGAAGGATGTACTGAATTATGTCAAAAGCTATGTGTATTGCTGGCAAAACAGAACTGACAAGTCTCTTACATTCCTTACCTGTTCTTGAGGGTAAGTGGACACACTTTAGCATGGACTTTATTACTAGTTTGCCCACCCACCTATAGCTCTTCACAAGTGGCTTATCAATTTGTGGAGAACATATCCGGGGTGCATGGTTTCCCACAGGAGATAGTGGGTGACAAAAATGTAAAGTTTATGAGTGGTTTTTTGAAGGCACTTTTCTCACATATAGGGACAAATTTGGCACCTAGCACAGCATACCATCTCCAATCATATGGCCAAACAAAGAGGGTTAATAAGTGGGTGGAAGAGTACTTGAGGCACTTTTGTTTTGAGACTTGGGATAGATGGTTGTGCCTAGCAGAATTTTGTTATAGCTCTACAAAGCACACCTTTATTGGCATGTCTCACTTTGAGGCACTGTATGGATGACAAGTCCACTTCCCTACTACAATTAGAGACCAAATCCTTTTTAGTCAGCATGCGCAAGATGAAGTGGATAGAATGCAAGTTATTCTACAGCTGGCCAAAGATAATATTCTCAAGGCACATCTAGAATGAAGGAACATGCTGATCAAAGCAGAAGGCATGTTGAATTTAAGGGGGGAGATTGGGTATGCCTCTGACTGCACACACATAGATATGCCTCACGGAAGAGGAACACCAATACCAAGCTGGCCCACAGGTTTTATGGTCCCTAGAGAATTCTTAAAAGGGTTGGTGATCCAGCCTACAAGCTGGAACTGCCTCCTACCACCAAGATTCATGATGTCCTCCATGTATCCTTGCTTAAGAAGCATGTGGGAGCAGAAATTCCAGTTGCAATAGAGTTGCCTCCTATGGATGAGTACCAAAAAGGATATTGGGCTATAGAGACAAGATCCTCATAAATAAGCTCTTGCTAGAGTACTGCATCAACTGGAAAGGGTTACCAGAGGAGGATTTTACATGGCAGCCTGAGAGCATTTTGCAGCAGTTCCCATATCTATTGAGCTCAATTGAAGTTTTCCCTGCTCATGACAGGCCAGAGTACCAATATACTCTTCTTTTCAGTCAGTTGTACCATTTGTATTCATTTTGAGGACAGAACTTCTGTAAGTAGGAGGGGATTGTAACTGTAGGGAGTTCTAGGTTTAGCACTCAGCTAGTAAACGGGCCCATTTAGCCTTAAAAACACTTAAGCTCTGCATTGAATTTTAAGTGCATTTGCATGGGTTAAATTAATTTAATAATTCTTTATTTTGTAAGTGATTTTTCATGGATTTAAATGCCCCCCCAAAAAAAAAACACTTTAGTACTCTCTTGTATTTTAAGTGGTGGTTCTAGGCTTGATCATGGGCTTGCCACGTGGCGCCTGTTGGAATAATCTCATAAGGAAACATGTGCTGGCCCACTTTTCTAAAAGTATATAAAGGGGTTTCAGCTGTACTAGACATTCATTCAACACTAATGGACATGATGGGCAATAGACACGAGAATGTATCCAACACTTTCACCAAAAAAAAGAGGATGTATCCAACACCACGAATTGGACACCCTTGGAAACAAGAGAATATCATAGTCAAAAAATCCACAAATTTGCAGAGAGTGTTGTGGAGAGAATACAGTAGACTAAGCACAATGGATTTGAACTAAACTTTCAGTGCTGTGGAGAGAATATAGTACACTAAGAGAATATAGTAGACTAAGCACAATGGATTTGAACTAAGCTTTCAGATGTAAAAAACCAGCCGCTAAGACTTAAATAATGCCATGTAAAACTGGGAAAAAAACAAGCATCTAAGACTTACATAATGCAATCTAAAACAAGCATCAAACAGAACATTAAAGATAGCCCTATGCACTGACAAAACACTATTATAGGCTTGTTAAGATTGTACTTGCCCTTCTCTTGGAGCTGAATCTTTGTACTTCGAGCTGTAAAATTCCATTAGAGTACAAGCTGAAAATATCAGAAGATAGCTGCATTAGAAGTGTTATTAAATTGTTGATTATGCATCCTGATGTGAATGAGGCCCCAACCTTTAGCTTAAACTATGCCTGAGGCTGTGCATTTCATAGTTAGAATAGTATGAAACAAGTACGTGCAAACATCTAAATGATGCATACATATCTATATTACCATGGTCCTAGCAGGTGAGACCTGTAAGAACATCTAAATGATGCATACATATCTATATTACCATAATCCTAGCAGGTGAGACCACAGTATTTGGTGATACAAATGTTTAAGAAGGGATATTGATGTTGCTATAAAATCATGTATGCTGCTTCCTTACCTTTGCATCTTTTAAGTTAGTTCATCTAAAACAATTTTCCTGTTAGCACCCAAAAATTCTCATCTTACATTTCTCATAGTTGTAAGAGTATTCGTTTATCTAGAAGAATGTTATTTCTGATAACCATTTGCAGTTCCTTAGTCCCTTTTTTTTCTCCGAAAAAAAAATTTCTATTAAGTATGAACAAAACCCGCGAAAGCAAGTTCAGGGCGGAAATTCAAGAGAAGGGACACCCTAGAAGGGGTCAATAATAAGCTCCTCAAAGCGAACAAGAAAGAAACCAAGGCTGAGGCTGATAGTGTCATCTCAACCTTGCTGAGGACTCCAAGAAGAAAAGGGGAACCCCTCCATTCCCTAAGGAAAATAGCCCTCCTGGCAGACGCCGCTCGTGAAGTCCCCTGCATGCTCGAATTCTTTAGTCTTAAGCAGCTGAGAGTAAAAAATAACTACATGTGCGAGAAAAGGAAGTAGCAAACCAAGAAGGAGAAAGGGTCAAGTGAAAATAGCAACAACAAAGCAAATCCTGCCAAGTGTTAAACTTTTATAACTATGACTTAATGGCATAACTTGCGATACGTGATGGACCAACAGTCCAAATCATGTTGTAACTTGAACTAAAGCAAAAACAATAATTTCAGGCTCATTTTGGGGCTAAATAGGGACACCAAGCCTCTGATACCAAATTCCCATCTTACGATGGCATTTTGGAATTGCAAAGGCTCTATGTAATAAATACCATGTAACTTAGATGCATGTATCTGTTGGGTCGCCTTCCCCACATGTGAGCCCCAGAATGAGGAGGACATGGATGAGGTGTACTGACATGTTTGGCACAAGAGAGAGGCCATGTGGACAGATCTAAAGGTTACTACGTGGAAGAACTGACTGTACAGAGAGCCTGCCATGTAGCAGTGTACGGAATTACAGCAGCAGGTCCTGTAGGGGACAGCACAGCTGTACGGCTACTGTGCAGATGCAGGACGGGATGTACTGGGCCATTCAGAGGCCAAGGACTGGTTGGTAGCAGCATGTAAAAGTGGCTGGAGTAGGTGCATGACTGCAGTAGCATGAGTAGCAAGTAGAAGGCTGCTCAAGGACTATATGTAGGCCTGTAGCAGGTTGGCAGGTGGCTCTGCCAAGCAATAGTCTGAAGCAAGGAATTGGCCTACAAAGGTAGGGCCCTGGTCAGCAGTATGATATACGTGGGCTAACATGCACTTACCACATGGCCATACAGGTCAGAAGACTGTAGTCTGCAGTCGTTTCAACACAACACTTGGTCATGCCACTCAGAGTCTGCCATGTGGCAGGCTGATCGGCAATTACAGACTAGGTTAGCCTAGTTTGTAAGGGGTCTACCAAATTAGCAGGGCTTGAGCTCTATAAAAGGCCCCGTTGGGGGGGCCTTGGATATCACTCTATACCTTGAGTTTACCATGCATCTAGAGCAGAGGAAGGTAGGCGATCGGGTCACCTTGTGCCTCATACTTTGGGCTGCATCCAAAGCGGCAGGGAGGCTATGGAATGTTAAAGTTATGGCATCTCATAGTGAGGGAGGGCTTATTTGTGGGTGTGCCTGCTAGAGTGAGGAGTAGGGTTAGTACAATCTCGGCCTGCTTCAGGCTGACCAATGGTGTCAATCCTGGCCCTTGGTCAAGGCTGAGTTGGGGCCCAGTTGGGCACCCAACCAAGTCAGGTCAAACCGACCTGACCCAATCTTATTTGGGTCGGGTCAGCCTGACCTGCTAGTCGGTTTAGGCTAACCTACTGGTAGGCTACTCGGTCAGCTTATTGTGGCTGATCAGGCTGGGTAGAAAGCCTGCACGATGAGGGCGGAGTAGATGGCAACGGACTAAAACTCGACGGACATGGCGACGACGGGACTGCTGGCGTAGCAAAAGAGCAGCTGCGAACAAAAGGAGCTGCAAGGCAACAACGGGGCTGGCAGGCATGGCACGTATGGGCTCACGAACGGCAGCGGCGGAACGGGGGCTGATGGAAACCGGAGCAGGCAATGGAGCCACGAGGCTCAGGCTGGAACTCCGTCAGACAACAGGACCATGGTGGATCACGACATGTACGCTGCAGATGTGGTTGTCGATGGAGTGCTTTGCTCTCATCCGGCTTGGACTATACCTCGTCGTCTCTTTGGTGCACGCATCAACGGATGGGTGGGCAGGCTAGATGAGCTACCCGCACAAGGGCTCTCTTTGCGCACGACCATGGCTCTTAGGCAGAATATCTTCAGTGCTATCCTTCTTTAGTAGTTGCGTTGATTTTGATTGTTGCACGCTTGTGCAAAGCTGCAAACTTGAGCTTGTGCTGGCATCTGACTTGAACAAGGGTGGGTCATAGCGTTGGCGTTAGTGTAGCAGCTGCTGGGTATCGGAGTAAAGGATGAAGTGGAGAAGCAAAGGTGCCAGGGTCGGCGGAGCTCTGATACCAATGTAGAAAAGGGGGGTAGGGGCAGATTTGGAGAAAGGGGATAGACTAGCAGAAGGGGGAGAAAGAAAGAAAGAAAGAAAGTCTATTAACGTCCACTGGAGACCAAAAGGTCTATGGGACAGCAAGAAACCCTCTAGTACATCTGCTTTAGGGAGGGCACATGGCACCTCCCAAGGAGTGCAAAAAGCAACCCACATTATTTTACAGTACCTACATAATAGTCTGAAAGAGTAAACAGCCATACATCAGGTTAAGATTGAGAGTCTTTTGGTTTTGATTTAAACTCTCTGATTAGGGCTACGCCTTCATAGTAAACTGCCCATTTTCCATCCTTTCTGGTAGCCTTGACTTTAGCTAATTCAATTGCTTTATTCTTGAGTTGAGCCTGTGTAAGCTCCTGTGCTATCCATACTTTGGTACCCTTCAGCTTGTAAGATTGTCGAAGAAGCTTGATCCGCATATCTTTTGACTTCAGTGTAAGGATTGCATGACCTTTATAGTGCATAAAAGAAGTTGGCCTGGAGTCGTCATCATCTTGCTCATCATCATCCACCCATTCAATGTTGGGCAAGCTTGCTTTGATCTTTGTCAATATTTCACTATATGTGTCCTCCTCTTTGTACCAATCTTTTAAGAGTCCCCCTATTCCAATCTTCAGCGCATTATCACTTCTAACTTTGTGTTCTTTGATCATATTGAGGTCCAGTACCACTATGTCTGGGAGAAGATTCTCGATGACGTGATCCGACTGACATATTGCAAGACCGAGGACAACAAGGCAGACATCTTCACCAAGCCTTGGCACAGCAGCTGCTTGGCGATCATTCCAGCTCCCTCAAGATGATTCATGATCCAGGAGCTGAGAGGGGGTGTTCATCTCCTGTCTCATTGACTCAGGGCCTTGGTTGTGGGTCTCCCCGGCCATGTGAGGGAGTGCCAAGGCCATTATTGTGGGTTTGCCTGCCCCAGAGAGGCAAAGGGGGTTCATCATGAGGCCTATGTGTGCACGGACCTGTGCAGGTATACAACAGGCTGCGACTTAATAACAAGGGAAGTTTGTTATCTGTTTGTGATAGAACAGGCCATAGTATATACAACAGGCTGCGACTTAATAACAAGGGAAGTTTGTTATCTGTGTGGAAGCACTGTAGCAAGAATAAACGAAGTCGCACCCTCCCCGCATAAAATAATACTAAGAAGCCCTTCAGTAAGGTCTATGTACATATAAGATAGCTCCATGCAACTCAGCTCTAAGACTATGCCTAACTTATGCCAAAGCAATAGTTCGGAAAGCTAGAATGCAACTGCTTTTCACAAAGATGGTCCTCATATTTCATCTTGGGAACCCAATACTATCATTGGAAACTCAAGCTTGTTGTAAGAGAAACTATTTTCACATTGGAGAAATAAGGCAAGGAAGCATCAGCCGGACCTCGATCATGATAACATCTTGTCTCTCTCCATTGGAGACTCCACCCTTCCCAATGATGTTGACAAGAGGAGGCATAAATAGTTGCTGAAGCTTTGCCCTCCATTTATGTCTAAAGAGTTTGCAAATCTCCAAAATGGTCTCCATCCCTTTAACATCATCTCCTCAAAAAACCATGTGAAACCATCCAGTAAAGTCTTGGAAACTTTATAAACTGCTTAATAAATTCATCCTGATGCAGTCGTCACAAGTACAGTGGCTTCGGTGTGTCATCTTAAAAAAACCATTCTGAGTGATTTCAGCACTTGAACAATTACAATTTTCTTCCCCTTGGACCCGAACTTCTCTTATAATCCACAAGAGGAGGAGGTCTAAGAATTCCTACATCAATGTTGCTGCCCCTGTAGCTCGACAGCACAACTCCATTCCCAATGACCGTGGGATTCTGCAAATTACACCAATGGCCTGTACCCTACCAGCCTAACAGCATTTAACGCATTCTACATATAAATTAATTCTGAATCATGTCATTCCTTTGACTTTTTTTAACATAGAAAAGAGAGCCAGATTCTTTTAAAGTAGCAAATTGACATTTACAAAATCAGGTGATATTCCTCCCACAAACAAGGCTTAATATAGGTTTCCTGCTGTTTCCCAAACTTGATCCGATGACTGAAAAATGGGCAGGTGCGTCCTACAACATCTTGTTCTACTAAGTATCATCTCGATCACAATCAGACAGCTGCCAAATCAAGTAGCTATCATGAGTCCTAGTTGCTGACGTAATTCCAACTCTCTCCAATTCCCACACTAAATGTAACCAAAGTTCCACCAGCTGTTGCTAATGCTGAATGCTGTCAACGTACGTGGAAAAGATGGAGACACAACGTCCTCATAGAACAAGCCATCGTTAAGGTCAGGCCAAGGCAACCCGAAACTTGGATATTGAACGTCCATCGCTTGACTTCTGACGGTAGACGTGAACTTTGTCTGTGCTGAAATCTGAGCGTAGACGTTGGGTTTTGGCTAGTGATATAGATGATGGCCAACCAAAGGCCATCATACCACGTGTTAGGAAACTCTTTTGAGTTGCCCTTATAGTATTTACAAAAAATAAAATTTGTATTCGTTATTGGAATTGAGGTTACACGGGGTCTTTTGGTAGGACTTGTCCCGTCAGACAATAAATGAGTTTTTCACGGCAGGTTTAATTGGTCGTTGCCACCTGCCAAAATTTTTGATTGGTCTGTTGATTCTTGGCTGGTGCTTGGGCAGCTGCCCAGGTGGAGGGGGGTTGTGACAAACAAATGAGCCTTTCATCGAACATGTCCTTCGTCGAATGGACATGTGCCATGTGAATCAACTGCCCTTTCTTAAGGATGGTGTTTGCCCCGTCTGAACCCAGCCTAAAGATTGTGGCTCCTTCTCACCGTTAGCAATGCCATTGCGAGTTAAGGTGTTTCTAATTTTCAATCTTTGACTATATGTTGAGCTTATGGAGTGTTCTTTTTTGCTTTTTCTCTTTTCTTATTTTTGTTTGGAAGCTTTTCTTTTTGTTTTCCTTGAAATTGAAGCCAATGCACCAATACCCCATATGGAAGCTTTGCTTTTTGTTTTACTTGAATTTGTAGCCATACCCCATTATTTAGCTATGGAAGGTGTCTTCTTTTCTAAAAATCAAGCTTCTAACACTATATGCACCCTCATTACACTAAACATTTGCCAATACCTTTTACGAGAAATGTGTTGGCTGGTGTAGAGATCTCAACAGGGGGTAACATTACCTCACCACCATACATGCCACTATCCTTGAGTTATCATTAGACTAATTGTTGATGCTATTGCAAATATGTTTGCTTTAGACTAGCCAATTCTCTTTTGAAGTCTTCCATTGTTTTTAATCTCTAATCTTAATGCATTCTTAGCCTAGCGTTGTATCCACTCCTTTTCAGAAACAATATCAGTAGTCATCTCTTAAGTGCCTTGACATAGGTTGCTCTTAAGTTATTGGCTATAAAGTACAAGGTGGCCACTTCATATTGGGATCAAAATTCATCAAGCCAAGAATATCACCATATCTTTTTCACTAGCTTTGAGAGCATGACCAAGACATCTACATAGTCCTACTTAGTAATTGGAGACTTTGACATGGGGGGACCATATTGTGTTTTGAAGATTTCTTATGGTCTCAGCTTCCATACTCCATCCAAAACCTCTATCACACAGTAATCAAAGGCTTTGACATGGGGACATACTAGGGCTTAAAGACTTCTTATTGTCTAAGCTCCCATACTCTAACATGTTTGATCAACATAGTCCTACATAGTAATCCTAGACTTTGACATTAGGGTCCATATTTCGTTTTTATGGTCTCACCTATACTCCATCCAAGGACTCTGATGTCTTCAATCAACATTAGATGATTGGCAAATTCCCACTACATTACAATTGTGTTTTATTATCTCACCATCCATACTCCATCAGAATCCTTAGACATCTTCAATCAACATCTAGATGATTGGCAAATTCCATTGCATTATGAATGTTGATGACCAAGCTTATCAACATTTTCCTAAGCATCCAAGTTAGCTATGATGGATTCCAAGTTGGGCAAAAACTTCATTCAGTATACCTTTGTCTTACTTATGATCCAAATTCCTCTTACTTCATATGCTCCATACTTCCTTAAATCAAGGTAACCTTTGCACAAATGCTCAAATGGGATAAGGGAGATTTCTCGTGGTCTACCGTGCTAGCTCAAAACTTGTATCACCAACGTATGGGAGGGATCTTCTTTTTAAAAAAATTATCCCAACATTCAATGTAAAGCCCTACAAGGTAAGCTTGTAATCTTTCCTTCCTAAAGGACTTGTTTACCATCCAGAATCAGTGATGCATTCCCTCCAAAGGAGGTAATTGGCTGCTTAGGATGAGATGGAGCTCCACAAATGATAACACTATACTTCTTCTTGTTGACAAGTATGGTGCTTGATCGAATGCTCATTTACATAGTCTCTATTCCAAGACCTAGAGACTGATCGGTAGCCCATTTGTAGAAGATTTCATTGTGATGACTTAGGCTATCTACTAGGCTAATATGCCACATACATTGGGAGAGAGCCTTCATATCCTCAATTGGTAACTAAAGAACATTTAAGTGTCTCTTTAGAGGTTAACTATTTTCCACTATAGATGGGCCTTTTAAATTTTCCCTCATAAGTCAAGTTTAGCTTTCCAGTCATAGCAGGCCCTTCATAGACATGCTCTCCTTTCATATGTACTAGCTTATCCCCTACTAGATCTTTTCCCTTAGCTTGGGGTAAGACACACTTACCTAATTTCTCTTTTGTCTCAGCTTGGGCTAAGGCCATAGTTACCTAGTTTCTTTTGTAGTTTTTAAAGCAATTAAAAGCCTCTAGATGCCAATCAAGTCTATGTAATTATTGTTATTGATCCACCTTTGTCTTCCCTTTGGATTTACCTATTTTTAATCGTGAAGGTGTGGAAGAGGAGAAGATGGAAGGAAAGAGAGCAATCAGCCTCCACAAGTCTAGGATCCTTACAAAATTTTCACTTTTCTATTTCATAAAGAGGTAAATCTCAATGGCTTTGTGAAGATGTTTGCCACTTGCTCATTGGTGGGGGAATAGATCAAGTCAACTTCTTTGAAAATAATATTTTATCAAATTTAGTGATGAGGCACCTCTATGTGCTTGGTGTAGGCATGAAAAAATCCAAGTGTATATTGCTCATTAAATGGGAGTTGGAGTCTAATCATACGAGCTCAATTCTGACAAGAGCCTTTGGAGCCATACAACCTCACAAGAAATAGTGGTTGTTGCATGGTATTTTACTTTGGTTGAAGACAAGGCCACTATGGAGCTTCTTTTTACTTTTCCATGAGATAGTTGTGAAACCAAGAAAGAATGAGAAACCACTAGTAGCTCTTTTTCAATCAATACTGCTAGCCCAAACACTGATGGCTACTTGAATGAGCATGCAAGGTACCTCACTAGCATCTCTTCTAGAAGGTTTATATTCCTAGGTAATGGAGGGGCTCCCCTTAGCCTTGGTTTATTCCTTGTTCACTCTGAGGAGCTTTTTATCAGCCCCTTACAGGGTGTTTTTCATGCTTGCATGATGTATTTCCACCTAGAGCTTGCTCTCATGGGTTTGTTCATACTTAATATAAGTCCTTTTTTGAAAAAACTATGAATGCTAAAAGGTGAAGTTTGGATTGGTTGTCATATTTTTGTCCAAAGTTTATTTGTCCTTTCACATATGGCAGGGTTTCGTAAGAATTGCCTAAGTGCACCAATAGCATTGCTATGATTGGGTCAAATAATGGCCAAAATAAATTAGACTCCCAATAAATTATCAAAAAAATGTGCATATTCATGTTGCATTCCATTGAAGTGTCAAGGTCTTGTCCCATCCAACATGGGGAAATATTGTAAATGTTTCCTAGCATACTTGGACGGAGTCAACATAATTTGAGAGATTTCCATGCTAGGAAAGTTATGAAAATGAGCCATATCTTCCATGGAGAATTCTAACATAAGCTTTGCTTTCACATCTATTAATAGTTTTTCACATGGGCCTACGATAAGCAAATCATGAACATAGAGAATGGTGACTACAACTACTGTGGAGAACATAAAGTGGGGGATATGCAAGTGAAGTCTAAAAACCAATTTAATGAATAAAAGCATCAATTCTTGCATTAAATTCATCAAATCACTAGTAGAAAAGTGGGTGGAAAGGTGGCCTAGTTCTACCCTTTCGGTTGCCGTAAAGGGTGGCATTTTTCCAAAACAGAAGAATTTACCGTAACATTGTTGCCCTTTTCTACTTTCGCCCTTTTGGACAATGTTCAAGACATGGTAAAGTACACCTGTTTTTATAAGTTTACAAGGGAGAATTTTGTGCACCCTTCACAATTGCATTGTAAAAACATATGGGATTTCCCCCATACCTTTTGTTTTCCTGCATGTAGGATGGGAGCTATTACATAATCGTTCTATAAGCATGGTCAATGGACTATAAATTCTATCCTTTGTACAAGTTTAATAGGGTACTTTTAGTATACAATTTTCAAACTTGAATTGGATTAAAAACAAAGAGTATGGTCATTTACGAGGATTACCAAAAAGTGAGCGGAGAAAAGCGAGCAGCCCCAAATAAGCGAGCAAGATTAAATAGGTTTCAAGCGAGCGAGAACCTCATCCAGCATCTTATTCCCCTCAATATCATTGGAACAATTGATGTGATCATAAGCAAATTAAACATATTCCAACAATGAAGGCATGCCTGAAACTCACAATTAACTTCTCTTTCATCCCCATACTAGCAATTTGAGTCGTTGTGGAGAGGTAGAGACATAAGAATACATAAAATTTGCGATAAAAAAAGCAAACACTACTCAGATTGAACATCCACACAGCAAGATAATGATAGATCACAAGGTAGAATATATGACTGAAAATATGTAAACATGATCATGTGCTACATATACATATCATGTCTTTTATGCTTGCAGAAGATCATCCACACATTCGATCCAAAAACATGGAAACAGAACTAACTATGTCAAAAGAAAAAAAACACATTTTCATCATAAGCATTAATTTTGCTTAGTGAAAATACCTATGTAATCTGGACAATACCATGCTTTAAAAAACTTAGGGAGCCAAAAAAGGATTTTAGCCCTCCATACTTCTATTATGACCAATGTCTGAATGATAGTTCTATCAGAACTAGAAATGAATGCATCCAACCACTATGTTGAGTGCTCATCCAGTATCCTGTAGACTATTATGTTAAACTCAATACGTGACCATAAACGCAAGCATAAGAGGAGCATGATTCAGGTGAAATAATTGGCCGACACTCTGTAACTAGTATCCTACTGCATCTAACGAAAAATATGCACCAGGCGTTAACAAGCTTCTATTTCCACCCCTATAAGCAAACTCGTATCCTGTAGTATGAAAAACTTTAAGGAAAACATTGCACTTAATGCATCAATTAAGCCAGTGACTACTCATGATGCACAATCGAACAATCATCAAGGAAAGTCTAGTCAAGCAAGTTGAAGCAAAAAACCAAATATCTATTTGGATCTATGCCGTGGTGTATCCGCCGACCATGAGTAGCAAAAAAACCTATGAAAAAAGCAAAATAGGGATTATGCCACTCTACCATGATCACTTCCATGCTACAAATAAGGGAATACATAGTCGTTTTAGGGTACTTTTAGGGTTCATTCCCAACCACTAAAAAGAGAGCCAATGCTATCTATTTGTATTCATAAAATCTTTATGAACATTATCATGTTCAATATAAGGATAGGAGCCAGCTCAATGGGTAGTCTTAAACAAATATAAATACTATTCGAATTTTAACCTTATGCAAAAGCTTTTTTTTAAACACAAAGTAAAACTTGATTATACATATAGATGGGAATCAGGTCACCATTGTAAGTATGTATTTAGTAATTAAGTTGAAAATATTCCCTTAAAAAAATAGCTCAATCAACATAGTACCCATATTATATATCCAAAATTTATAAGATCTCATTCATACCATTAGATTGTTTTCATCACTTGTCATGAGTACTAACCTCAATTGGCATTATGTATTTGGGTCAAAATAGTTTTTAGTATAGGATATAATGGAGCAATACATTTATGTAATATCTAGTGATCATAGTTTTTAATATAGGATAAAATGGAGCATAGAGTAATCTTGTCATTCAAAAATGATAATATACCTTCCTTGAACATATACAAGTATCATGCATTCATAAAAAAAGTTAGTCATAAACTACAATATAATGTGCCCATAATGCATGTACATTAAATCTTCACATGTTAGAATGTGAGAAAGGGAATAATTTAACTATGAAATCAGGGATCAATGTAGGAAATGGTCTTCTATGCACACATATATGCTAAGGGTCCATCTAATACAATATTGGAAATTGATGTGAGTATAGGTGTATGCATCCATCGGTGATGTATATGAGTGTATGCATCCATTTGTGATGTATATTGTTGTACTAATCCATGGTGCTTTACCGCTTGAGTTGTTTGTCGCCCAATTAATCACAACAACGTTGTATTTTTTAAAAGAAAAATGCCATAAAAATTTCATGCTGCTAAACACACAAAAAAAAAAGGCATTTGTAGCATTAATCCAAGCATTTCCTACAAGCAATCTCCATCCCTCCCTTTCCTGCATACTCTTTTGGCCACCTCCACCCTCTTGTTGCCCTTCAAGACTGCCTCTTGCCTTCTCGCCTCCTTGCTTCCTCACCTCCTCACCTCCTTGCTTCTTTGCCTTCTCACCTCCTTGCATCATGCTTGTTGTTGGCAATTCCAAGGCTGTCCCTCCCCTCATTGGCCAGCTCCTCTACTCCTCATGTCATCCTTCTCCTCATTTTGGTGTCTCTAATGAATAGCTTGGGGATCTTGTTTTTGGAGGGGGGAAGCATAAGAATAGCAACACCTTAATGCGCTGTCATTTTTCGTGCTTTTGCCACCCAAAAACAAGACCTGCAAATCCCTTGCTTAAGCTTGAATGAGCCTCTTGATTTTGGGCGTGTTAAGCCGACCATCATACCCCCAAAATCAAGAGGCTCATTCAAGCTTAAGCAAGGGCTTTGCAAGCATTGCAAGTCCTGTAAATGAAATCAATTAGATTAGGAATTGGCAAACTCAATTTGGGAATGGTCAGAAATACTTTGTCTTTGAATAATGCCTTGGATCATGGGATGGGGTCCCATGAACTTGCTGCCTGTAATGACGAATGGTTCTGCCCTCGACTAAAGGTGATGTGTGTAGTAGTAAAAGGATAGCCCTCATGGAATCTCTAAGGGGTCTTGATTTTGGCCATGATTTGCACATTCTAGCACTTGAGCCATACATCAATATCCAACACTTGAGGCATATAGTGGCTTTGCCCACGCAACGTTTCCAACTGCAATCCAAGCATCAAGCAATCTCATATTCTATATCCAGAGACATCATGAGGGGTAGAGCCTCTTTTTGGTAGTCTCACTAGCAATATGTATTGAAAAAAAAATGTATTCAATTATTATATTCTTCCTTGCTATATGAATGCTCTTAATGCATCCAAATTGTAGAACTACTTCAATACTACTTCTTAGTTATATTGTATAGTAACCTCCATATGTATGCTCGTGAGACAACAAAAAGAGACCTGGCAACCCAAAAATGATAGCGCATTGATGCGCTGCCATTTTTGGGCTACCAGGCCTCTCTTTTAATGTCTCCTGAACATAAGAACAAGCACTTGTGTTCCTTACCTTTCTTTCCAATGGGGGTCTTGATTTTGGGGGTGTATGCCAAAAATTGATAAACAACATTATTTGATGCATATAGCTTTATTAAATCGATAAAATAGGCATGAAAACATCTAAATTGGCTCTTGCCATTTGATCTAATGTATGACATGAGCCCATTTGGATTTGTAATTCCAAAGATACGGGGTCTTACTTTTAGGGCTTGAATTCCTGAAATAGGCAACGTGTCAATGCGCTACCTATTTCATACATTTAGGCCTCAAAAGTAGGACCCCATGTAGGACCAAATGAGGTCCTACTTTTGAGGCCTAAATACATGAAATGGGTAGCACATTGACAAGCTACCTATTTTAGGAATTCAGGCCCTAAAAGTAGGACCCCGTATCTTTGGACTTACAAATCCCAATGGGATCATGTCCTATATCAAATCGAACGGCAAGAGCCAATTTAGATGGTTTTCATGCCTATTTTCTCCATCAATCAAAACTGTATGAATAAATATATACATCAAGATATGCATCAATATATGCATCAATATATACATATGTATGTATGTATGTATGTATATATATATATACATACATACATACATACATACATGTGTGTGTGTATACACACAAACACACACACACACACACACACACACACACACATATACACATATAGATATATATGTATGTATATACATACATATATACATACAACAAAATGGGGGTCTTGATTTTGGGGGGGGGGTATGCCAAAAATTGATAAACAACATTATTTGATGAATATAGTTTTAGTTGATGGAGAAAATGGACATGAAAACCATCTAAATTGGATCTTGCCATTCGATTTGATATATGACATGACCCCACTCGGATATACAAGTCCAAAGATACAGGGTGCTACTTTTAGGGTCTGAATGCCTAAAATAGGCGGCACGTTAACGCATTGCCTATTTCATGCATTTATGCCTCAAAAGTAGGACCCCATTGGCAACTTTCAGGCATTCAGTCCCTAAAAGTAGGACCCTGTATCTTTGGACTTACAAATCTAAATGGGGTCATGTCATATATCAAATCAAACGACAAGAGCCAATTTAGATGATTTTCATGTCCATTTTCTCCATATATCAAAATTTTATGCATCAATATATACATCAATATATACATATATGCATCAACATATACATACACACACACACACACACACACACACACACATACACACACACACACACACACACACACACACACATATATATATATATATATGTATGTATGTATGTATGTATGTATGTATGTACGTATGTGTGTATGTATGTATGTATGTATGTACATGCATATATATACATACATACATACATACAAACATCAAAAGTAAGACCCCATTAGTTTCCCATGTCATGCATTTTGTTGTCTCATGAGCATAAGAACAAGCACTTGTGTTCTTTACCTTTCTTTGCAATGGGGGTCTTGATTTTGGGGGGGTATGCCAAAAATTGATCAATAACATTATTTGATGAATATAGTTTTAGTTGATGGAGAAAATGGACATGAAAACCATCTAAAGTGGATCTTGCCGTTCGATTTGATATATGACATGACCCCATTTGGATATGCAAGTCCAAAGATACGGGGTACTACTTTTAGGGCCTGAATGCCTAAAATAGGCAGTGCGTTAACGCGCTCCCTATTTCATGCATTTAGGCCTCAAAAGTAGGACCCCATTGTGTTGCCAATGGGGTCCTACTTTTGAGGCCTAAATGCATGAAATAGGCAGCGCGTTAACGCGCTGCCTATTTCAGGCATTCAGGCCCTAAAAGTAGGACCCCGTATCTTTGGACTTACAAATCCAAATGGGGTCATGTTATATATCAAATCAAATGGCAAGAGCCAGTTTAGATGATTTTCATGTCCATTTTCTCCATATATCAAAATTGTATGCATCAATATATATATATATATATATATATATATATATATATATATATATATGCATCAACATATACATACATACATATATATATATAGATGTATGTATGTACGTACATGCATATACATACATACATACAAACATCAAAAGTAAGACCCCATTGGTTTCCCATGTCATGCATTTTGTTGTCTCATGAGCATAAGAACAAGCACTTGTGTTCTTTACCTTTCTTTGCAATGGGGGTCTTGATTTTGGGAGGGTATGCCAAAAATTGATCAATAACATTATTTGATGAATATAGTTTTAGTTGATGGAGAAAATGGACATGAAAACCATCTAAAATGGATCTTGTCGTTCGATTTTGATATATGACATGACCCCATTTGGATATGCAAGTCCAAAGATACGGGGTACTACTTTTAGGGCCTGAATGCCTAAAATAGGCAGCGTGTTAACGCGCTCCCTATTTCATGCATTTAGGCCTCAAAAGTAGGACCCCATTGTGTTGCCAATGGGGTCCTACTTTTGAGGCCTAAATGCATGAAATAGGCAGCGTGTTAATTCAGGCATTCAGGTCCTAAAAGTAAGACCCCGTATCTTTGGACTTACAAATCCAAATGGGGTCATGTTATATATCAAATCAAACGGCAAGAGCCAGTTTAGATGATTTTCATGTCCATTTTCTCCATATATCAAAATTGTATGCATCAATATATACATATATGCATCAACATATACATACATACATATATATATATATATATATATATATATATAGATGTATGTATGTACGTACATGCATATATATACATACATACATACAAACATCAAAAGTAAGACCCCATTGGTTTCCCATGTCATGCATTTTGTTGTCTCATGAGCATAAGAACAAGCACTTGTGTTCTTTACCTTTCTTTGCAATGGGGGTCTTGATTTTGGGAGGGTATGCCAAAAATTGATCAATAACATTATTTGATGAATATCGTTTTAGTTGATGGAGAAAATGGACATGCAAACCATCTAAATTGGATTTGCCGTTCGATTTGATATATGACATGACCCCATTTGGATATGCAAGTCTAAAGATATGGGGTACTACTTTTAGGGCCTGGATGCCTAAAATAGGCAGCGCGTTAACGCGCTCCCTATTTCATGCATTTAGGCCTCAAAAGTAGGACCCCATTGTGTTGCCAATGGGGTCCTACTTTTGAGGCCTAAATGCATGAAGTAGGCAGCGCGTTAACACGCTGCCTATTTTAGGCATTCAGGCCCTAAAAGTAGGACCCCATTGTGTTGCCAATGGGGTCCTACTTTTGAGGCCTAAATGCATGAAATAGGCAGCGCGTTAACGCGCTGCCTATTTTAGGCATTCAGGCTCTAAAAGTAGGACCCTGTATCTTTGGACTTATTAATCCAAATGGGGTCATGTTATATATCAAATCAAACGGCAAGAGCCAGTTTAGATGATTTTCATGTCCATTTTCTCCATATATCAAAATTGTATGCATCAATATATACATATATGCATCAACATATACATACATATATATATATATATATATATATATATATATATATATATATATATATATATATATATATATATATATATATATATATAGATGTATGTATGTATGTACATGCATATATATACATACATACATACATACATAAAAATTAGGACCCCATTGGTTTCCCATGTCATGCATTTTGTTGTCTCATGAGCATAAGGACAAGCACTTGTGTTCCTTACCTTTCTTTGCAATGGGGGTCTTGATTTTGGGGGAGGTATGCCAAAAATTGATAAACACCATTATTTGATGAATATAGTTTTAGTAGATGGAGAAAATGGACATGAAAACCATCTAAATTGGACCTTGCCATTCGATTTGATATATGACATGACCCCATTCGGATATGCAAGTCCAAATATGCAGGGTGCTACTTTTAGGGCCTAAATGCCTAAAATAGGCAGCGCGTTAATGCACTCCCTATTTCATGCATTTAAGCCTCAAAAGTAGGACCCCATTGTGTTGCCAATGGGGTCCTACTTTTGAGGCCTAAATGCATGAAATAGGCAGCACGTTAACGTGCTACCTATTTCAAGCATTTAGGCCCTAAAAGTAGGACCCCGTATCTTTGGACTTACAAATTCAAATGGGGTCATGTCATATATCAAATCAAATGGCAAGAGCCAATTTAGATGATTTTCATGTCAATTTTCTCCATATATCAAAATTGTATGCATCAATATATACATATATGCATCAACATATACATACATACACACACACACACACACACACACACACACACATATATATAGATGTATGTATGTATGTACATGCATATATATACATACATACATACATACAAACATCAAAAGTAAGACCCCATTGGTTTCCCATGTCATGGATTTTGTTGTCTCATGAGCATAAGAACAAGCACTTGTGTTCTTTACCTTTCTTTGCAATGGGGGTCTTGATTTTCGGGGGGTATGCATACATACATGTGTGTGTGTGTGTACATACATACATGGATGCATGCATGCATGCATACATACATACATACATACATACATATTGATGCATATAGTTTTACTAGATGGGGAAAATAGGCCCCACTTCGATTTTTGTGGAGAGACACAACTAGACAAATAGAGCAAGTCCAAGGGGTTGCTAGGGACCCCCCCCCAGCAAATGGAGATGTCTGGTATGCAATTTTAGCACCAATTTTGGGATGTAAGCTGCATAGTCATGTCGAAAAAAAGTTGTCAATTCTTGCATTAAATGTAGGGTGGTGAATATATCCTATTCTGTCATGGGGCCGGAGAAGACGGAGGCAAAAAATTGAACCTCCAAAAAGACTTCTTTTACTGGTCTATGGGGACCGGCTCTTACTAGTGTTGAGAGTGGACAAGACAGCTACCATTGGTGTGATATGGGAATCCCCCAGTCTGCAATTTTAGCACCAAGTTTGAGATGTAAACTACATAGTCAAGTCCAAAAAAGTTGTGTCAATTCTTGCATTAAATGTAGGGTGATGAATATATCCTATTTTATCATGGGGCCTGCAGAAGACGGAGGGAAAAAATTGAACCTCCAAAAAGACTTCTTTTACGGGTCTATGGGGCCTAGCTCTTACTGGCATTGAGAGTGGACAAGATAGCTACCGCTGGTGTGATATGGGAATCTCCAAGTCTCAAGTTTTGGGGTACATGAAATTAGATCATGCTAACGGTAACTCTAAGAGGTTCCAAAGGTAGGCAACATTCTTCATCATAGCTAACTCAAATGCAAGGCAGTGAAAATGCTAGGAGAGTTGCTAGGTAGCATTGATTTTGGGAAGGGATATGATGATACTTTGTTGTGTTATGTAGGATATTAATTTCCATTAAATTTGGGACATGTTAGATATAACTTCATAAAATCCTAAGTCATGAAATTAATACATTACAAGTTCAAGCATAAATAATAGTCGTGAAGTTAATGCATTAAATATTCAAGCCTAAAGAAGAATTAATCAAGACCTAATGCACCGTATCAAAGACTTTGGCCTTACCTCATTCCATAGACTTGCCAACATAAGGCCAAAATTTTCATTCTTAAGAATATGTGAAAAGACCTTACATTTGGCCCACTTTTGGCGAAAAAATTTCATTCTAAAGAATAGGTGGAGTGAAATTGTGTTTGATAAATACAAATCAATGCTCAAGTTTGGACATAAATAAAGGTATTTTTTTGAAGATATTGGAACACATGAGAGAAATAATATTGAAGATACATGAATTTTTAGACATACTATTAAAGACAAATGAGCATATAATGGATGAAATCCTATTGATGATACATGAATTTTCAATAGAACTATTATTCAAAGATTTGATGGATTGAATGTAGCTTTAATACATTATCCCTTTTACAAGGGTGTTTGATTTTGAGGCTTGAAACATAAGAATGAATATGTGTTGAAGCCTAGTGGTTTGTTAAGGATATGTGAAACTTAAAGTAAAAATACTTACAATGGAAGGGATTATATCAAGATCCTATTAAGGACATGTGAACATATAGTAGAATAATTCTACATAAAATCAGTGGATCAAACTTAATGGCTCAAAAGCAAAAAAGGATGATGGTGCAACCTAGGGGCTACTCTACGGCACTATGGCAGCAATCTTTGTAGTTACTATCAAAGGTAGTGTAACTTTTTTGTCAAGGAAAGAGACGCGAACCACTCCACATGACCTAGATCTGTATGACCTAGGTTGCACCGACTTGTTTCTTTCATGGATAAAAAGTGATCCTTAGGTGATGCTATAGCACTCCCTTTTTTGGTCCATTATTATAGCACAATTGGGGCCTTTTGACCTAATACTAGCTACCCATCAAATATTTGTTGTAGATGTTAGGGGTAATTACCAAACTACTAGTGGTAGTTTTATCACCACCATTAGTAATTTTATTTGAGTGTTCCTTAATGGTAGTTCTCCTACTACTACATACAATATTACCAATAGTAGTCCTAATCCCAATGATAGTACACATAATATTATTACGACCATCCAACTTTAATCATCATTATATCTATGAATGCATATATATAGGTCTATCTATATCTATACCTATTTATTCCTCATCCAATATGTTTGCATTTATTTTTGGTGCTTTGATTACTTTGAAACTAAAGATAATGTGATTTCATTATTGTTTGCATTCTTGTCAAACATGAGGAGCTGGAATGCATAAGAGATGGGAGGCACATTATAATTTCTGTGCAGATTTGAGCCATTGAATAGCCTATTGATTCTGATTGTTTTCTTTCTTATTAAATCCTTAATTTGGTTATTTCACACCGAACATCGCCATATCAATTCATATTTTTTTTGTTCTAGTAATGTCCTATCGCAGCATAGTCTAGGGTTGATCATACAAGATAAATGGGTGCTCACATTTAATATATTTTTGAGAGTCAGAGGATAGTGGATGTAGACTACAAAATCATCACTTTGAATAAATTTGGCAAGATTCTTCTGATAGAAGGAATAATTTCTATTGCACTAATGATGAAAGAAAATTATCAAAAGGTTGATACAAGGCTCAAAATCACACTGGTGCTACTAGGCTTAATAGTCATAGGCTAATAGTAGTACTAGTGTATTTACTGAGTAGTGTGCGTGCCTCTCCTCATTAAAATTCATAGTCTTCAAAAATGTATAATACATAAGTCAAAATATTCTAATTAGTTTTATCATCCTAATGTTGAAACTGACTTAAATTCATAGTCTTCAAAAAGGTATAATACATAAGTCAAAATATTCCAATTAGTTTTATTGTCCTCATGTTGAAACTGACTTTCTCTTCCTTCGTCTCCTATGAGCTTCAAACCTTTAATCCATTAATCTCTCAAATAGTAAGAATGGTCTTGTATTAAGAGGCGATGATATCTAAAGTGATCTACAAATACTAAGAATGGTCTTATATTAAGAGGTGATGATATCTCAAGTGTTATACAAACCGTAAGAATGGTTTTGTATTAAAAGGTGATGATATCTCAAGTGTTCTACAAATAGTAAGAATGGTTCAAGTGTTCTACAAAAGTATTAGGTACCTCTTAGTGGCTGAAGGGAAGGAGTGATGATATCTCAAGTGTTCTACAAATAGTAAGAATGGTCTTGTATTAAGAGGTGATGATATCTCAAGTGTTCTACAAATAGTAATAATGGTTTTGTATTAGGAGGTGATGATATCTCAAGTGTTCTATAAAACTATTAGATACCTCTTAGTGGTTGAAGGAAAGGGGTTGGAAGTATGGGTAAAATCTCTAGGAACTACAGGATGGTTGCAAGAACAATTTTGAATGTCATAAATGACACTTGGGTTTTTCAACATACGGGTGAACTTTCATGGTTGATAACACTTTTAATAAGAAGAACCATTTTGAATGTTATAAGTGTTGATGCAATCCCATGCTATGAAGTCTACAGACAGTTTTTTTTCCCTGCATTTGGGTGAAGTGATGTTTACATTACTATGTTCAACGTATCAAGCAACACATTTGTTTTGATTATTGAAGGAGTTTGATAATAAGACCCATTTCAAATGCAAAAGATTTGTTGTATCAGTAATGGAATCCGCTTTGGAGTGGAAATTCGGTTTCTTTCAAACCCACATATTATTGTTGCATAATGTGAGTATGGCTCCAATTGGAAGTTAAAGTAGACTATAATTCGCAATATTGGTATAGTTACACATAGTAACATAAGTTTTATTTTCAAGAATCTTCCCAAATAGTGGTTTCCACAAAGCTATGTCGAATACCTCGATAAGGAAATTGTAGAAAAGCTCGCTCGCTTTTTTGGGCCCGCTCGCTTTTCCTCGCTCGCTCTATCGACTGCCTCGTCATTTACCTATACCTTCCATTGCTTCCCTCCATGTGGGGTGGGTGCTATGGTATGCTTGTTTCATGAATATGGTTAATTGAGTAAGTATTCAAGTTGTTATTGCATATTCTTGACTTTTAATTGGTTTAGTAGACTATTACATTTTCCATGTAGATTTCCTTATAATTTGATTGTGCAAATGCAAGTGAGAATCCTCAGTTCTAAATAGAAAAAATTGGATGTGGCAGTTCAAAATGGTTGTCATATCCTCCTCCTCCTCTACTCTGTCGTGCTCCCACTCCAGCTAAGTTGAGCTCCATGGCCTAGAATATGGGTTATACATCATACTGGACTCTCCAATAAGTTGATCCTATTCAAAAAGAACCATAGGAGGTCCCTCTCTGGCCATCGTTCACATTCAGACAAAGCTCTACCAAGCTGTTGCTCTAGACTATCTTTTTCACAAGTAAAGAAACAAGCATAGGTTTTTGAGGTTTTCTCATATCTCTTTAAGAAGAAAAAGGGAGAGATTCATGAGAGTTTAAAAGAGAAGTAAAGGGATATTTAGGGCACACACGTTTAGAAGAAAGTAAAAGAGCAAGCTGAAGGGCAACTCAACTCAAAGAAAATAAGGATTGGAGGACTACTAGACAACTAGAATGTAACAGAAGATAATGGGAGTGATACCTTCAAAAAACTTAGCCACGCTCTACGAGGATTTAAGCGGGTTGATGTAGATTTTAACATTGTTCAAGAAGGAGCTCACAAAATTCTCACTTTCAGCATAAGAGAGGAAAGAACATGGATTCTTAGAGAATCCAACAAGTCGAAAGGACTTCCAATGTGGATTGCAGAGTAACTCACAAAAATTTAGCTAAAGAGCAAAGCCTTAGAGCTGGCAAAGGTGTAGGTTGCTAGAAAAGAAGGAAAATGGAAGATGTATCAAGATGGCAAGGAATTGATCAAGGATTTCAAAGCTAAACCAATAGACCCTCAAGTCTATAGCTAATGTATGATCTTCATGTACTTTCTCTTATTTTATTTTGGTTTCTTATGTGTACTGGTAGAACCAATTGTAATCAAAACTTCATGTGATTTTCTCATGTCTTTTAAGACATAATATAAAAGTATTTTTGGTTCTTTTTCTTTTTTTGATGTGTGTGCATACTTTGCATTCTGGAATGCATGCATTTCTCTCTTAAAGCTATCAATTACATGATTTAAAATGTAATCATGGTCAGAGTATGGTCAATTGATGTGTGTTCCTAAAAGGATTGAACACATAAGATATGCATAGCCATTACCAATAACTAATCCACTCCAATAGAAAATGGAATCTAGAAAACATTCATCAAGTATAAACAACTCTTTCCTTTCATAAGGATTTTGCATGATCAAATGTATTTGACCTTGTAAGAAGAGCCAAAGGCCAATGTACACCTTGTCCATTCATTTGGCGAAAAATTATACCTCCTAGTGGGTTTTACTTGGACAATGGACCTCAAGTAGAATCAACAAAGCATATCCATGCTTAATTGGTCCCTAGTTCTACAAGATCTATATTGATTAATTCGCCCAACCCACCAACCTTTTTTTTTTTTTAAATCTAACCACTTCACCTTCTTATTCATTGTAAACTTTTCCTACAAATAAGATTTCATGAGACAAATGAGAAGGAAATTATTTATTTTGCATGCTTACACTTATTATGAAATCCTATGTACTTGCAAAGCAACAATGTATTGAATCATGTCTACGATGGATCTCTAAAATAGTAAATTTGATGAATACAATATGTTTACTAACTTTTTTTTTGGTACAATGACTTTATGCAACCATCTTTTGGGTTTTTCTCCCAATGTCATTTTTGTGTAAGGCCTTATTCCAATCATTTTCTACAAAATGCATTGATTTTCAAAATGTTCTTGTAAGGCCTTATTCCAACCATTTCCTACAAAATGCATTGATTTTCAAAATGTTCTCAAGGATGCGTTAGCATACCTACATTATGATAGGTGAGCTTATAAATACTAAAAAAAACTAATAAAGTTCCTTCATTAAGGACAAGTTGAATGTTGTATGGCCAATCCCATGATCATCATCGTCATTGTCTCTATATCCTAGGTACCACTTTGTCTTGCCTGTGTCATTTGTACAAGTAAAAACATTTAATTATCCATGTGATTGTGTATCTAATTATTCATGAAAATTTAGGAATCATTTGTACAAAATTCATAGATGAAAGTTGTGTGTGCACGTGCGTGCATGCGTGCGTGCGTGCATGTGTGTGTGTGTGTGTGTGTGTGTGTGTGTGTGTGTGTGTGTGTGTGTGTGTGTGAAATAATTATATGTCCTCCCATGCCTCCTTAGGTTGATATGCATCTTTCAAGATTCTCTGGAGGATTACCAAAAAGTGAGCAAGCCAAAAAAAGCAAGGGACACAAAATAATAATTTTTGTATAAATCCCCTATTTGAGTAGCAAAAAAATATAATTTATTCAAAACTCCATATGTTTCTTCAATGCTAAAAGGTTAAATATGCATATAAGTTTAAAGCCTGTAACAGTAATTTCACATCCCCTATAAGAGAGTTGGTATGTTGCATTGCTAAGTCATCATTAGTGTCAAAGACAAACCCTACTTTAATCAAGTTCTCTCTTTTCACCATAGTAATTGAGATCATCAATGCAACCTTCCACACAAGCGGGTGTTTCCAAGGACTCCTTGAATGGATTAGTCTATATTCCATGCATATGTAAATGCTTAGCTTTTTTAATTTTATTCAACATTGGAACAAAGCCATTGTTTCTTCGTTGTTGCATAAACATTCCTCCCCATGATTCACTCTTACATCCCACTAATCCAGCCAGTGCAACAAATTGACCACAAATTCATATTTTGGTACATGCAATTTTACTAGATGGTGCAACAAGGCATGATAATCATCTAAATCATGCCTTGCCATTTGATTTGATATGTAGCATGAACCCCTTTGGATTTGTAAATCAAAAGATACAAGAATGTGAAAAAGTTATCTTTTGGGCCAAAACAGGGAGCACACTCCCTGTTTTGGCCCAAAAAATGAATTTTCACATCCCTATATCTTTGCAAGTTGTCAAAATTTGGTTGTTTTGGCCCAAAAGTCGAGTTCATCCCTGCATCTTTTGATTGTCAAACCCAAATGGCATAATACTACATATCAAATCAAATGACAAGGCATGATTTAGATGAACCATCTAAAAAAATTGTGTGCATTAGAATGCGAATTCTATGAAATTTTGGCCGATTTGTGACACCAAATTTAAAGCAAGGTTTCTCATAATAGGGAGCGAGAAGAAACCATCTATTTTGGAAAAAATTAGCCAAATTTTAACATCCTCTACCTTTTAATTACGCTCGTGGGGTCACTCTTCATAAACCCATAAAGCATGTACGAGCAAGCATGTGTAAAACATTACCCCCTATTCTTGCATTTTTGCATTTTCTCATGTAATTGGTTAAACCCCTGTATTTTCAATCTTAAATTTGTGACACCCCTTCATACATATATAAATTACGTTAAGTTGCTATTTCATAAATCCCCTCATGCACACAAACAGCATGTAAGTCTACCCATTTTAAAAAAACCCCTAAGTGCACTAAGGTGCTATGTTACATGCTTTTGATTGCCCCCCTTGGGTAATTGCCAAACCCAAATGGGGTCATGTTAAAATAGTCCTAAAATTTGGACTACTCTATTTCAAGCTATGTGAAACATAATTCCCCTTTTGAATACTTTCTACTTCAAGCAATTATTTCATGGGATACTTAGATTATTTCTTCTTCGCTTGCTTGACTTTCCTACTGCTTTAACAAGAACTTGCTCAATTTTTTGGGCTCGCTTGCTTTTTCTTGCTCGCTCTATTGACTGCCCCCATTCTATGTATACAAGAACATACATTCTATGTGTGCATGTGCATGTGCATGTGCATGCATGCATGCGTGCGCGTGCGCGCGCGCGCGCGTGTGTGTGTGTGTGAGAGAGAGAGAGAGAGAGAGAGAGAGAGAGAGAGAGAGAGATTACTAAAACCTTCAAATGATGATTTGACAATACTTTTGCAATGGTTGACCACCAATGGATATGTGATCTTGCACATGGATCCTACAAAAAATCAATATCTAGATATAAAAATCTACATTGATTTTTTTTCTAAAGGTACAATACTAGTCATTGATGGGAAATATTTTCAAAATCATCAAAACCTTTAAATTGTAAAAAGTATCAATACTCATGCTTCTAAATAAGGAATCAACTTGTGTACATATATTATTGAACAAACCATAATTTTCTTGATTAAGTGTACATTTATTTCCATCTTTTAGTTTTAATGAACTTTTAATGGATGAGTATACCCATTTCCCAACCATGGCCTTAAAGCTCATCACATCATTTTAATGAACTTTTAATGGATGATGATACCCATACTTTTAGTTTTAATGAATTTCTTTTTTTTCATAAAAGAGACTTCTATTAAGTAAGAAAGAAACCCGCTAGAGCAAGCTCTGTGCGGAAATACACCATGCTAAGCATGTAATAAAAACACCTTAGAGGAATGAGGTAGAAAGAAACCAAGGCTGAGGCTGAAAATGCCATCTCAACCCTCTAGAAGTCTCAGCAAAGAAGGGAGAGTCTCTCCAATCTCTGAGAAAAGTAAGTCTTCTGGAGGAGGCTGCTCGAGATGATCCTTGCATGGTCGCCCAAATGGCCATCAGAGTGTGTATCATATATGTCCAAGTACTGGCCAAGATCTGAGAAGGGTGAACCTGAGAACCCTCCAAAGCCTCAGTGCACCTGGCTCTCCAAATGTGCCATACTACAATGCTAGCTAGGATCTCCCATGGAGAGTCGACCGAGGAGTGAGCAGCCCTGAAAAGAGTGGCCGGAACATCCTCTAGAGAGCACGACTCCACAAGGTGTCATCGGATGTGAAGAGCCCAAGAGGAGTCAAGTCTCTCAAAAAATACCTGGGGCCCTGAAAGAGTAAGCCAAGCCACTGATCCTCAGGTCATATAGAAAGGTAGGCGAACAAAAGTGCTGAAAGTTCTTGCAATCCCCTTCCATATGATTATCGCATGTCTGCAATCCCATAGGCAGTGCTGTATTGTCTCCAAAGCAGAAAGGCAGCGAGGGCAAGAAGGGTCAGCTCCGAACTTGGACCTCCAATGGTTCACTGCTATCCCACCATGAATAAAAAGCCAAAAGAAGAGAGTGATTTTTCTATTCCGGTGGGATTTCCAGAGCCTCTGCCAAAAAATTCTCTGCAAGTCAGCAGAAATATGAAAGTTCTCCCAATGAGGAGCTCTGGTAGGCTTCCAACCCCTAGAGCTGAGCTGGAATTTCCTAGCATTATTGACCGTGTAACGAAAGAAGGGGATGCCCTTCTCTTGGTGCCTTTCATCTATCCATTCCCATTCCCTAGGGTCCCACTGCAAAAACTTAATTGGGACACCTCCATACAGCCACAGCCTCCATGAGCCAAGGGCGAGGAGAAGCGGGTCAGGATCCAAGTACCACTGTGAAAGAGAGCCATGCTCCATGAAGCCCACTATCCTGACTGGCTGAAACGGTACCTCCAACAAGATATCATCTGTGGATTTGGACAGCCTGCCCCCCGAAGAAACATCAAATACTAAGGCATCCTCATGTGGGTCAAGAGAAGCAATCACCTGTAAAGGAACTCCCAATCTGGAAAATGCCCCCATCCAGGTGGAGCAAGTAATAGGCATGTCATCTGTGTCCACCCAATCCAAGGGCAAGGCTGCATCAATCTGTTGGACTCTCCCTGCACTCCCTCTGAGATTAAGAACCATCTGGGCCTGTTGGTCTGTAGGAAGCTTCCTGAAGGCTTTCCATGCTCCCACTGTAGATGGAAAAAATCTTTTGGCGAGCTTTTTAATGTGAGCTTTTTTACCATTTCCTTTGTTTTTGCGAGCTTTTTTTAGAAATCCATACATGTTTTTGTTATAAGAAAGCTGGGGAGGTTAGAAAGAGGGGGAGAGGATATAGGATATGTTCATTTTCATAGCATGTGGAAGGGGTGGAAGAGTCTATACTATGCACAAGGGGGGGGCGGATATGAGTGGCAGTAAGAGGCAAAAAATTATGGAAGATATGTCCATATTCAAAGTAGAAGGGAGGAACTATGGGAGATATGTTCATTTTAAAAGTGTATAATTTGAAACTTTTGACCTCATATTTGGATTCCTCGTCGAATTCCGGTCATTTTGAGCACCAACATGACCATATTCCGATAAAAATTGGAAAAATGGTGTTTTTGTCATTTTGGCCTGTTTTGGGCCTATTTTGAGTCTGCGCTAGCGCAGACTCAAAATTCCGATAAAAATTGGAAAAATGGTGTTTTTGTCATTTTGGCCTGTTTTGGGCCTATTTTGAGTCTGCGCCTAGCGACAGTACCCAATGCTTATCCGATGTGATTGCACAACACGACAGGCTACAGCGCGCTAGCCTATCGATTGGCGAGAAACGATGGGAGCGCTCTAGGTTCAAATTTGAAGGTAATGGATTATGGAGCAAGCTTACTCACACTCGAGCCATTGTAATAGGAACACCTGCGTTCCTGCATTGCATTGTGAGGTAAACTTGAATTAGCTGGGAGACTATGACTCTCCTTCGAAATCAAGATTCAATGGTCTCTAAAGAATTGAACTCGGCAGTCGGATCTATCAATCAATACTCGATCATCAACGAATCAGTGCCAAAAGTACGTGAATGGTTTGTCGTGTCTCGGCTAGCGCAGACTCAAAATAGGCCCAAAACAGGCCAAAATGACAAAAACACCATTTTTCCAATTTTTATCGGAATATGGTCATGTTGGTACTCAAAATGACCGGAATTCGACGAGGAATCCAAATATGAGGTCAAATCTATCAAATTATACACTTTGAAAATAAACAAATTTCCCATATGCTCTCCCTTCCCCTTTACATTTAGGAGATGAACATAAGTTTCACATTCCTCATCCTCTCTCTCCTCCTTGCACTCCTCTTTGCATACCTTATAAGTTCCCCCTCTAACTATGATAACGAATATATGTTCCAACTCCCCTCCCCTCCCTTCTCCATGCCACTTTACCCATGCGACCGTCCCTCCCCTTTTCCTTTATCTCCCCTCTCCCCCCTCTCTCCTCTTAACTGCAACCATAACCCAAACTTTCCACCCACCCCACTCCATGAAACCCCCCCTCCCCCTCTCTCTCTCTCAGGTGAATGAAAAGCTCACAATATTCATGAAAATTGAAAAAAAGCTCATGACAAAAAGCTCACCAAAAAATCACACCCACTGTAGATGCAGGGCCCCTCTCCCATCTTGGCCACTGCATGTAAGGAGAAGCTCCAAGTGGTCTGCCAAGCTCATCCAAAATCCTGTCATTCCACATGATAGGCTGCCTTTCAATCTCTTCACGGGTGGATGGGGGAATCCTACGAAGAGTACTCCTAAAGCTGGCCCATGCTTTCAGGATAGCAACCATAAGAGGGGAAGAGGGAGACCTGAGGTGGGCTGTGGTGAAAACCCATCTAGTACTGTGTGTCCAATCCTCTCCTGAAGTGGGCGTGCAAGACTGTATGCATCTGATAAAAAAATCCTTCCAAGGCTCTTGTCCTAGCATAAGCCCTCTCACAACGAACTTGCAGAGTAAAGCTCTGCACTGTAGATCTGGGTCGATGATATTCAAACCCCCTTCTCTTCTAGGAAGAATCAAGGTCTCCCAAGCCACCCTGGCTGTAACATCAGTTGTGCCATCTAGACCACTCCATAAAAAGTTTGGTACAGGCCTCTTAAGCTGAGTGATACAATCCCTAGAGTGGCACCAACAAGAGCATACAAACCATGCTGTGACTAGAAGAACCTGGTTAACCACCACCACCCTGGAGGCTCAAGTTTGGCTGAGCTCCAGAAAAGGAGCTTTCTTCTGATGTTTTCTAACACCGGAGCAAACTGTTGTGAGGGAGAGATGCCCACCCCAACTTGGCAGCCCAAATATCTGACGGAGAAGCCCCTCTGTACCTAAGTGAAGCCAATATCATTACCCCAATCCGGGGTGTCATCCTCGCAAATCCAAAAACCACTAGATTTATGCCAATTAATGTGTGCACCTGCAGCCGTGCAAAACAAATCCAAGGCTGTCTAGAAGGAAGTGAGTGTCTTGGGGGAGGCATCCAAAAAAACAGCCGTGTCATCTGCCAACTCACTATCCAAGAGCTCTTCTTCCCAGTGGATAGGAAGCCTCAGCCCATAAATATTAGCTTGAGATCTAATGTAGATACTCATAGCTTCCGCCACAAACAGAAAAAGAAATGGGGCAAGAGGACATCCTTGGCGGACGGATCTGGAAATCTGAAACCTGTCCCCTCTTACCCCCCCAATGAGCAACTGGCTATGGGCTGATCTTTAGAGAGAGGACACTCCTCTAATCCATGCATCTGAAAAACCAAAGCAAGATAGAGTACCCTCTAAGAAATCCCAGTCTACTCTGTCGTAAGCTTTCTCAAAGTCCAAAAGTAGAATGGCCAATCTTTGGCAGCTTTGCATGGCCCATTCTGAGGCCTCCCAAAATGAGAAAATATTATAAAAAATACTTCTGCCATGCACAAACCCTATCTACGTGTCATGAATCAAATCTGGAAGAAAAACCTGTAGCCGCAGACTGATGGCATTCGCCAGAATCTTGTAAAAAGTGCCCAAAAGAGTGATGGGTCTCCATTGAGACACAAGATTCCTATTACCCCCCTTTGGGATGAGATGAATGAGACCATCTGTGAGTGAGTCCGGCATCTCACCAGAGTCCCACACACCCTGCAGGGCTGATGTAATGTGATCACCAATCTGCTCCCAGAAAGTAATAAAAAAGGAGAGGGTAAGTCCATTTGAACCTGGGCACTTGCCCTTGTGAAGGGCAAGTAATGCAATCTTGAATTCTGCATTGGTGAAATGTGCATCCAGAGAAACATACATCTCATCCTTCACCAATACAGGGATACACTGCCAAATAACCTCTCTGGCATCATCAATGGCCTGTGTGCCTGGATCTGCAGTAAGGAGGGATGCAAAAAAATCTGAAGCTACACGCATGACAGCATCAGGATCTGACTGTAACACCCTGTCTGAGTCAACAAGCTGCGAAACACTATCTCTACTATGTCTGGGCCCATGAGTAGAGAAAAAGTGTTTGTTGACCCTGCCACCCATCTGAATCCAAAAGGATTCCCATGCATGAAAGGCATACTCTGCTCTTTGATCCAACAATGTCTGCAAATGAGCCCTTGCTGCAGCAAGGCGCTCCTGAATCCAAGCATTTGTGGGCCTCTTCTGCTCTTCCCTCTGAAGGGATGCTAACTGCTGGCGTATACCAATCTCACATCTGAGAATCTCACGTCTCCTAGAATCAGCGACTGAATGATAATAGTCACTAATTTCGGATAAGGCTGCAGCTACCTGAGATGGATGGACAGCTCCACCTTGTATGTGAGAAACCCAAATCTGTAAAATATCCTCCGTGAGGCTCTCCTCTGCATAAAAAGCATCCAGAATCCTGACACTGGCAGAGCGTCCTCTCCGATGAGGCTCAAGAATCTGCAACACCACTGGAAAATGATCTGAGGTGGAAACCCCAGTAGAAATGCATACAGATCCTCCTCTGTCAAGTGCCCAATCGTCTACATAAAATCTGTCAATCTGTGCATGAATGGGCATGTGTATTCTCCTGTTCGACCAAGAGTACAAGAGTGAATGTGGCATACTATGAAAGGCATCATCCAACCAAGTGTCTCTGCCACTGAACTGAAAGAGAAAGGCATCCCAGGCTGCCCTCTCCAAAGAATGAATTCCACCCTATCTGCCTCCCTTTTTGTCTGAAGGCAACTCAACCAAGTTGAAGTCACCACCAATGATCCAAGAATCTGCAATGGGGGCCCAAGAGAGTAACTCCTTCCAAAAGGAGATCCGCTCCCCTCTGTTGTTGGGAGCATAAAGATTGAGAAGACCAATCTTACGCCCTCCAATCAAAATAATGATCCATTGAGCTCTAGAAGGGGAGATAATACAATGACCAACAACCAAGGGGAGAATAGAAAGAGAGACCGAAATGCAAGTACCTCCCCTTGTGCCCATAGTAGGTGACCAGAAGGTATGTCCTGAAAGCAGTTTGCCAGACTTAGAGCAATCATTGGCATCCAGCTTGTGTTCCTGGATAAAAAGGATATCAATAGCACCTCCAGTGACGCCTGGATGAAGCTGCAGCTAGCTACGGTGATGGTGTGGAACTCCGCCTAGGCCCTGTATGTTCCAGCTGACTATCCTCATTGACAGGAGGATGCTGGATGGAAAGGCTTACCCGACCTAGTAGAGGAGACCAGCTTCCCCTGGGCCGAAACACTCCTGCTGAGGGCAGGAAACTCAATAGGTGAAAGGATCCCCACACCTGCTGAAAGGGAGGCCCTATCAAAAGGAATCCCAATGACCGGAACCCCTAAGGTGGAGGGCACAAACTCCTCATCATCCATGAAAGTCGCCGAATCTGCCAGTGCTGCTGAAAAAGAATTTCTGATAAAGCAAGTGTGGCCGAGGAGTGCGAAGAAGACCTACACTCGTGGAAGATGGAGGAGAAGGACCTGCCAGGCCTCTATCCACAGAACTGGAGCTGGGGGTTGAGGAGGCCTGTGGCTGTGGTGAAGAGGAGTCAGGAGCCCTCATTTGCGCCTGCACTTTCTCGGTTGTCCTGACTGTGGCAGGAACAGTCTGCAGGGAAGAAGTACCTGTAATCCCCTCGTGGTCAGAAACCAAGGGGTCAGAGACCAAAGTGACTGGGGCTGGTGGATCTAAAGGCCCCTCCTGATGTGGAACTATAGTGTCTGGGGCTGCAGCAACATCCACCTCTAGAGTCTCGAAGGTGTCTGTCTGAACAGGATCAAAAGTCTCCTCCTGCGGTAAGGGAGCCACTCTGATAGCTCTCCATCGTGGTACTGGGTGTGCTGCGGGCATTGGGCGCCCTGTTGCCCCTGTTGGTCCTAGGGTGCACGAAGCAGGGCGCCCTGTTGCTCTTGGTGGTCTTGGAGTGCGTGGTACAGGGTGCTGGGGAGGTGCAGTCGTGGTAGTATGTGAAGGAGCCGCACCAAAAGACCTCTTGGGTCTTTTTCTCTTCCTTGGGCAGTCTCTAGCAAAGTGCCCAAGGGTCCTGCAAATCCTGCACTGGTCCTGTCTACCTGAAATCTCGACCCTCTGTCAAAAGAGAGAGCCATCTGGACGCTGAAGCATAATGTGGTCATCTGAGATGTTAGGGTTAGAGACAATGACCCTAACACGAGGCACCCCGTCTACACTGACTGCCTCTGCCAAGGAAGAAGGCATGCCAGGAAGGGAGGGGATCTCCGTGACCACTCCGAATAGTGGCAAGCAGTCGATGGTAGACCTGAGGAAGACCAGGAAACCTAATGAACAGTGATGTGACCTGCCTGTCCTCCTCGACCGAATCGAAGCCCAAGGTGTAGGGCAAAAGAAAGATCCTCCTCGAACCCAAAGTCAGGGGATTAGCTTTGAGAACAAGGGCTGTGGACTCGTGGGAGTCGAAAACCACTTGGAAGAAACCACGTCCCAAAAGTTGAATATCCCTGAGGTGAGGGGCGAGGTCTCCTGGTAACGCCGCCAGCATCCATTCTCCAGCCTATGATTTGGAAGGGTGTGACCCAAAGATGCGGGCGAAAAGTGACGTGGAGCCCTTTAATTCCACATCTTTCTTGAGCTGCTGCAGCTCGTCTTCTGAAAAAATGACGGTTCTCACGGCCGGTGGAGGTGGACGGAGATTGGCTGAATGGGGATGCATTCACCAATCGATGTGAAAAGGCTGATTCCAACACTGAAAAAGCTCCTCCGTGAAACTACTACCCAGGACGCCCTAAACGCGGGCACAGGAAGAAGGAGAAAGAGAGGGTAGGAGAGAGGGGAAGGGAAGGGAAAGAGAGGGGCAGGAAGAAGGAGAAAGAGAGGGGAGACGGAGGTAGGCTAAGGGGGAGGCGTGGGGAGCTGAGATAGGGAGGAAGGGGGCGGGGAGGGAGAGGGAGGAGGTTTTTTTTTTTTTAACTTTTTTTTTTTTTCTGGGGGGGGGTCACCTTGGGGGGGAGAGCAGCGGGGGGGGGAGGGGAGAGCATGGGGGAGGGAGGGGGGTGGGGGAGGAGAAGGGGGCGGGGGGGCTGGCGGGGGAGAGGGAGGGTGGAGGAGAAGGGGGCAGCGGGGAGGGGGAGAGCAGCGGGGGGGGAGAGGGAGGGCGGGGGCAGCGGGGAGGGGGGCAGCGGGGGAGGGGAGAGGAGAAAGGGGCAGCGGGGGGGGGGCTAGTGAGGGAGAGGGATGACGGGGGAGGGGACGGGGGAGGAGAAGGGGAGCGGGGGGCTGACGGGTGGGGGAGAGGTTGGGCGGGGAGGGAGAGGTAGGGGGTAGCGGGGGGGGAGAGGGAGGGCGGGGAGGAGGAAGGGGAGAGGGAGGGTGAGGGAGGAGGGAGAGGGGGCTGGCGAGAGGGGAGGGAGAGGAGGAGCAGTGAGGGGGGGCAGCGAGGGAGAGGGAGAGGGGGCTGGCTGAGAGAGGGAGAGGGGAGGGCAGTAGCTCACGGGGAGGAGTAGCAGCTCAGTCTAGGTTTGGATTTTACACCTTTAATGAAATTTTCATGGATGAGTATACTCATTTTCCAACCATGGCCTCAAATCTAATCACATCCTTGTGTGTCGTCCATCTAGTTAAAAGAAAATCATCACATGGTTAGCTTGTGAGAAGCATTTTGATAGCCTAATTTGATAAAAGCATTAGGAATACTACTATTTTAAACGATGAGGATGAGTACTGCTCATATATAAAAATGCATAATTTTTGTAGTAAAATAACATGAAGTTAGGAAAGCGATTACCCCAGTGTTAAAGAACCCATTAAATCAATTGAAAGAATATTACATTTCAACATTTAATGGAGTTGAATGACATTGGAACTTAGAGAGTTTTTTCTTCAACTTTCTAAATACAAAGAAATCAACATTAGCGTATCACCATTTGAAAATTTCTATATCCTTTGCAAATTGATGTCTTGACCTACCAATTGAAATTCTAACACCCCTAAATATATATATGAATTTAATATCAAATGTAGCATATTGATTGTAGTATTCATTATTAATAATGAAGTGAATAATCTTGCAAGTCTAATGCATATTTCAATATCATGATCATGGTGCCTTCAATGTGCATGGAGTAAAGAATCATTACATCCACGTGGACAAGACATTTGAATGCATGATTACTACACCAATGACTAGTTGGAACTATGACATCAACAATAAATCTTTGAAATTTATGTGAATGCTAGTTTTAAAACAAAACATGTGGATAGATTCTTTGGCCTCTAGAGATCTAGGAGAGAATTTGTGAGGACATCAAACCTTATTGGAATTGGGAGTGTCAAGAAATTTGACATGGCCACCTTTACTATGGTGCCATGTGCCAAGAGCCGTGTGTTGAGGGTGTGCTATTCCTCATTTTCCTAGCGACTCATTTCGGAGCCTCATCCCCAAACAATGGATTTGAGGTAATAATTTCTCTCTCTTCAAGGCATTATATGCCTTTTACATTGGGCTACCCACTTGTAAGTGGGATTAAGCATCATGTTGCTATTGCCACGTGTCCTCCAAGGGTGAAGGGCATCTTATTAGCTCTATCCCCTTTTTAACACCCTCCTTTGACCCTAACCCAAGCATCCAACAAGGTGAAGTTAAACCTCCCTTAATCTAGGGAGGAGTTTTTATGTGCCAGCTTGCCTTCTACATGTTGATGCTTGGTTGTCCACATTAGCTGGACATGATGTATGTTGTGCATAGTCTATCCCATGTCGGTCAGTCATTTTAGTTGGACATGTGAAATAGGTGGATATCTCAAAAAAAGATCTCTATATCGAGCATTGAGAAGGCTAGGGTGGAATCCATCGAAGCCATATGCTTGCTTGAGAAGCACTTTCCCTCGAGCATTATGACAACTCAAGTCCACTTGCTTGTGCACATAGTTGATGAGGTGGCTATAGCAGGTACCGTTCATAGTCGATGGATGTTTTTTCTCGAGCGGTTTATGAAAACTTTAAAGGGGTTTGTAAGACAAAGAGCAAGACCGGAAGCAAGCATGGCAAAGGGATGGCTTGTGCAAGAGTCATTAGTATATATCACAGAGTTTCTTGCATCCACGGATCCTGATATGCCACAAGCTTGGCACAACCAGGATGATGATTTAGGACACAGTCACAACATCAACCACTGGGTTGGTTTAGCTTGACGGTCTCAACTTCACATATTAGACAATAACAGAGGAGAAGAAAAGAGAGATTGAAAGAGTGAAAAGAGGGGGGGGAAGAGAGAAGGAAAAGAGGAGAAGGAAAAGTTGTTTGCTAGTTTGTGTTGCATGCTTGTTTTGTGTGCTTGCATTAGTGTGTGTGTGTGTCTATGACCCTTCTCTATGACATGCAAGCTCTTCCTTTTGGTCCAATGTCAGTTGATTGTTGACTGCATCTGCCTTGGCCTCTGATTTGCTATCATAGTTTGGAATTAGGATACGTATCAGTCATGTGGTAACTATGTTTTTCCCTAGCCTCTTCCGCCATTAGGTTTTACATATTCTAAAACATAGAGATATTTTTTTTTGAAAGCATTTGAAGGCGAACATCTCCTCATCCCACCTTTACTTCCCTCAAGCTTTTCTATATTTCATCAAGTTCTTTTGTTTTCATCACCCCTCCTTTTTTTAAAGTCCATTTTCCCCTCCTCTCTCTTTTCCTCCTCCACTCTTTCCATCCCACCCCCTCACATTTTTCATCATTTCCTCTTTTCCATTCTTCGCCCCCCCTTACTTTCCATTCTCTTTATCATTCTCCTCATTTTGTCATTCCCACCCCCTTCCCCCTCCATAATCTTTTACCCCTTCCATTCCATCCTTTCTCTTTCTCTCATTTGTCCCTTCCCACTTCCATTACCACCCATTTTCCTCTTCCCCCTCTTTTTTGTCCTCTCCCTCCACCCCCTCTCATCTTCTATCCTCTTTCCACCCCCCCTCCATTCCCCGTTCCCCTCACCCTTTCCATTCCCATCCTTCCATTCCCACACCCCCCCCCCTTTCCATTCCCCCTTTCCTCTCAATCACACTTCCTTGCCCTTTCTCTCTTCCCCTCCCTCTCTCTCTAACCTTCTCTCTACAATCTTACCCCCTTCATAGTTCACTCTCGCCCCACTTTCCTCTCGATTCTCCCACTTTTTGATGTGCACAATGCTATGCGTGGCCACCTAGTATGGGCGATGCCGCCCTTCACACACCCACGCCCATGTTCAATGCCTTGGGCACCTCAACGATTGCCTCTTATTGCCTCTCGGGCATTGTGCCCATGTCGGAGTGTGCCATCAGCCGTGCAGAGCTGCCACTTGGGCATTGAGCTCATAGTGCACTAGCTACCTTTGCCAGCTATGCAATAATGTTGTTGCCAAACTACAAACCGTGCCACTCGATATTCCACCCATCTCCCATCCGTACCATGACATCCACATGCAAATGCGACACTACCATCCTACTGCTATGAAAACTCCCACAAATGTCCTCGAATTTGCACTGCCCCAAAAGTCACACTATCGCCTCTAAAAATTGTGCCGTAGTGCACTGCCATCTAGACCCAATACACCCTTGCCTCGGCTAGGGAACCTCCAGGACCCTTCACAACCTCCTTGCATGGCACACCTCATAGGCCCTCAGGCTCCATCTGTGTGACATTCTTCAATCAATATCCCCTCATAGTTTGGCTTCCCCTAGCGGGGCCACCCTACACCCACCAGCCCTCACCCTTCCTCTGCTGATTATGCTTGACCTCCACCTTGATATCCTCCTCCTTCTAGTCATTGATGCCACACCCAAACCCAATGTTCAACCCTTTACTCTAGCCCCCTACATACCCTCCTTCATTCCTCAATTTCCTCTACCTGCTCATACTTTTCCTTACTCATAGTCCTCTCACCACACTCCACCTTGTAGCCCACTCCTCCACCGTTATTTTTGCACAACTTTGCCTTGTTGACTACTCCCAAGCACCATGCCACCTCAACTTTCTCCACACAGATCCCCCAAAGCCCAAACCACTTGACACTTGTAGCCACCCACCACCCTCATGCACCATACTTTGAAAAGTGCTCCCTTCCTTCACATGCAGCACATACGAAACCAACACAGAACACAAACATAGTACACACACTTAACATAGTCATACTCACACCATAACAAACCACTATAGAGGTGACAAAAACAACTACTAAGAATTGGAGGACTTTAGAGATTCTCTTTGGTGTTAGAATGAGACATTCTAAGGCTATGTTCAAGCAAGAATTGTTCAGTTTGCATATGGAAGAGCTAGAGAACTTGGGGAATTTTCTAAAGTGGATGCAAGCATTAACAAAGTAACTCATTGAACTTAGGTCTTGAGTTGAAGAGGCCAAAAAGGTGATTCTTTTGAAATGCTTGACAAAAAGGTGATTCTTTGTCTTGATGATGATTCAGATTTTCTTGACTGTGTTGCACTTTTTCTAAGTGGGTAAAAGAAAGTAGAATCATTACAACCACCTAGAGAATTGGCTTTATTTGCAAAGGAAAAGATGAAGGCTGTGAATGCTGCTAAGTTTGATAATTGGTCATACTTAAACTATGGGACACATGGTCACATAGAGAGGTTTTGTATTAAGAAGTAGAAGGACGATGTAGTAAAATGGGGGGAAACAGATGCTTATGTAGCTAAATAAACTCTTTCTACAAGTGAGGAGGTCGCTAGCTTAGTAACAAATGGTGTACTAGAAAAATACTGGGCTTTTTTATGTTGAGAATATGTTTTAGAATTGCCAAGAGGATGACAATTGTGTGAGATGGTCACTCTGTTGGGTAAGGAGGCCATGTTTCACATGTTTTAGGTGGTAGTGCCTTAGTTTTATTTGGTGATGAGCTAGTATTATTTGTTTTTGTACCTCCCCTCTTTGGATTTTACAGGGGAATTCAGAATTCCTCTCATGGGGGGGATTTTTTGGAGCCTTAGAACTTTGGGGGCTTGAGTTTGTGAACATGTGTGAAACACATTATTGGAGGGCCACTCATGCAGTGATGATTGTTTAAAAGTCATGGAACTTGTCTATGCATGGCTCATGAAGATTTGAGAAGGTCAGAAACATGGTAACATCTCATGGATTGGGCAACTCGACATGTTGCATGGCGGCGCTTGGTCATTTCGAGGTGGTGCTTGGAGGATTTCAAAAGGAAATGCATGGTTATAGCTCTTCCTTCTTTGATATGATGTCTGATGAGAGTCGGCTATGGAGGATAGACTTTGTGCCATCGATTGCACAACACTGGCATATAGTCTTCCATCATATCATGGAGCAGCTACTCTAAGGTCAGTCAATTCTTTTGGTCTTATCAGAGTCTTGTAGGCCAAAAATCTGCAGTAGTGGTGAGACAGTCCATGTCAATGGAGCCTCGTCCCTCCTGGTTAGTCTCCCTATTCACATTCTCTATAATCGATTTTGCATGAAAGATCTTTTAATATTACAAGGAATTTTTTTGGCTTTAGACAGCAGTTATAGCAATTGTTGTAGTTTCACAAGTTGTTTAGATGTGGATGTGACATAACTTACTTTCCAATAAGTTTTAGTTTCTATAGTGCATTTAGAGGGCAGTCAAGCTATGAATATTGACATGGTATCAAAGACTTGTTGCTAAAAGAGTCTCTTAGTCTACATGAAGGCTAAATGGTCCTCCTATATTGGGAAAGATTAATGTTCAATTAAATGACACATGGCATTGACTCAAAGATCAATGCTAAATGCTCCACCTAGATTGGGAAAGATTAATGTAGTGGCACATGGCATTGAATCAAAGATCAATGTTCCTCCTAGATTGGGAAATATCAATGTTCATTTGAGTGGCACATGGCATTGACTCAAAGAAGGTTGACCTGAATATAGCTGGTTGTGTACTCAATCAAGGTAGACTACCAGCCAGCTTGTAAGATGTCACATGAATTGATGGTTGAGGAGGATCTTGGAAGACATGAAGGTCTACCACAAAGTGAAGTGGTGGAAATATATTACGCTAACTTGAGTTACATTGTAATAGATAATAAGTATACCACACGAGGAAAAACCACACTGAGTCCATTACCACTTCATCCAATTAATTAAGGAAAAGTCCATAAAACCAAACTACTACCCCATCGAGGAGAACACGATGAATATCTTCACCAAGCCTCTATTCCAAGAGTAAATGGAGCACATCATGTGACTATAGGGCATAATCCCACATTCAGTCAATAGAGGGGGTGTTGGACATTGCTATCTCACATGTCATCCCCTGTATGAGGAGACAAGGAGGCAAGTGATGGAACAATTTGGATCTAATCTTCTCAACAATGAGGCCATATAACAAACATTAATCTAAAAGGGATCGATATGATGATCCTAGACTTATATTCAGGTGTAACCCACATTGGGATCTAGATTGGAGTAGGAAACGGGTCTCAGGTATGAAGGTTGGTTGATAGGAAACCCACACTAGGATTTGGTATTTAAAGTCCTAGGTGGTGGGACTTGGATGACATGGACATCTATTTTGATACAGAAGGTGACTGAGCATGCCCTTAGCCTCTTTCATTGCACTTCACCAACTAATATTCATGATTTGCATGTCGAGCCACAAGCAAAACACTTGGAAGCTAGCAATGTAGTGGAAGACATCTCTCAGAGGATGGGTGGATCGATGGACATCTCATAGGTGCTAGACTCCTATGTGAACGGAAAAAAAGGATGATGGAATAGTCTGATAGAGAGGCCACGCTTGTGTCTTCAAATATCTCAATGCAAGACAAAAGTTAGTAGCAATGTAGCAAGTGTCCTCTAAAGTGTTCAAGGCACTAGTACACATTAGTACAGATAGAACCTGTAGGGAATACAATAGACTACAAACGTGTGACTTTTTCCTCTTCTTTATGGGTGCATTTTAAGGGAAGCGTACCCTCAATGAATACAGTCAAAACCAAGTGAAGACATACAAGATTCCTTGATCAATGGTGGGGAGTTGCCACTAGGATCGGACGACCTTGTCAATTTGCATAGAGTTTTGTGATCGTGGAACTCTATCTAGTGGTTTTTGAAATGGGCTAGTGGTTAGATCTATGCCCTATGATGCAGGACATCATGGGTTCAATATTTGATTGTGAGTAATGCAAAAGACTAATAATTAAAAATTTTAAAGCCCCTGGCTTAAAAGCTTTGCCATCATAATCAATAGCTCAAATCCTCGACATTGACGGGCCGTTGATTATGGAATCTCATATATCACCACCGGGTCCTAAGAAATATAGAATACAAAACATTTGCTAGATTGATCGATCATGCACACAATCCGACTTTTGATGGCTTGACTTGGGAGATCAACCTTTTGACTTTTTGGCCCTACTAAGGGTCTATGGAGAGATGGAGAAGTTTTGTGCTAATCAGGTTCATCCTTTAGAAGTTAGTTCATTTGTTCAAGTTGACCATGTTAATGGCATGTTAATGAATGTTTATTGTTAGGATTAGTGGTAGTTAAGGCCATTGTAATGAGTTTTAGGTTTAGGCTTTTGTCTTTTTGTGAGGGTCCTAAATGATTTTGTCACTTTGTGTGGATTAAGCTTTTGGCCTTACATGAGATGCATTGAACTATTTTTTCATTTAGTTTCTATGACACCATATTTATGAAAAGCATTTGAAATAAGGGTCTCTTGCTAAAATGGCCATGACCCCACTCCTATTAAATGGCCTATCCCCTCTTTGATCTCTTTTGAATTCTCTCTTTTCTCTCATCTACCTTTGCCCATATTCATTCACCTTTACTTGATTTTTTCTTTTTCCCTTGCGTAGCCTTTCATTTTCCATTTTTAAGTTATTGGAAAATTTTATTATAATATTTATCCAAGATACTTTACATATTCTCTAAATGGGGACTTAGTGAATTTGCCACTTGTTGAAAGCAATGCCGTAATGGTGACTTAAGCATAGATACCTCTCAAAAAACACCACAATCAACAAATCTACAAACGATGATGGATTACTTTCACTTTAACTTAGAATTCAAAGAAGAAACACCTTACTCATTCACATAATGGAGAGACCATTGCATTGCATACATTTATGGATAATGCACATTAACACTTATACCTACAATAACATTCCAAAAGGCACAGCCTTAGTGGGATTCCCACCTTGGTTTGTGCTAATCAAGTCCATCCCACTTTTTGCAATGTATTTGGTCAATATTTAATGGTCCATCCCCTCTTTCATCTCCTTTGTCTCATCTCTTTTCACTCATCTACCTTTCCCTATATTCATTCTCCTTCACTAGCATTTTTAAATTTTCCTTTCATTCCAATTTACAATTTTCGTTTCCCTTCTACAAGTTACTGGATTTTTTAAATATAATATTTATTCATGCTTCTTTTCATTTTATCTAAATGGGGACTTAGTGATTATGCCACCTTGTTGAAGGCAAGGCCATGGTGGTGACTTGAGCATAGATACCTCACAATCAACAAATCTACAAAATTACAAACCATGATGGACTATTTTGACTTCAACTTAGAGTTCAAAGACCTAATAACTTATGACTCTCATTTAGACCATATATGGAGCAACCTTGAAAACCCCAACAAACAAGCACATATCCCATACTGGAAATACCATGCCACTACACCCCATTTGCACATAATGCATGCTAATAATTACACCTATAATAGCATTCCAAAAGGCAAGGCCTTAGTGGGATCCCCGTGTTGTTTTCAAGAGAATTAAGGATAAGAGGTGCCACAAATATATTTCAGTGATTCAAAATAGCTCGAGCAAAGAAGTTATTGGAGAAGCAAACATTTTCCACCACAGACAAACGATTCTAAGGCACGGGTCTCTTAGTTTCTTGCTGCCACCACAGACAAATGATTCTAAGCCACCACAAACAAACGATTCTAAGCCACGGGTCTCTTAGTTTCTGGCTACAACCACTCTTTCAATGGTCACTAAATACAAATCCATGACCATTTATAATTAGCACTGCCTCCTTAGAGGGAGGAGAATTGAAACTCTTTTGTGAATTATTATGTGTAATTTTAAAAAATTCAAATTAAGTTATGCATTTCATATTAGATTATCATACAAAATTATCTTTTAATAGACGAATGCCCTTTAAACAATCATTTGCTTTTTCTTTTGTATCCAAGAGCACTTGCTTTGCCACTATATTAAGAGCCAGTGAGGAGGCAGTGCCCAAGCGCACTTGTGCACTCTTGTTCTGAAATTGGAATGTGTAGTCAAATCTATTTCAACCAAAAAAGCACCTAGGTGCCCATTGAATTCTATCAGCAGTACTACTCGGTATGCGGTAACAATCTCACTTGTTTGTTGAATCATTGTTGTGCTACCTTACCTCATTCTATCAATTCGTGGATTTTTTTTTTAATTTTTAAAAAGAGACTTCTATTAAGTAAGAAAGAAACCCGCTAGAGCAAGCTCTATGCGGAAATACACCATGCTAAGCATGGTGTATTTTTTTTTTAATTTTTAAAAAGAGACTTCTATTAAGTAAGAAAGAAACCCGCTAGAGCAAGCTCTATGCGGAAATACACCATGCTAAGCATGTAATAAAAACACCTCAGAGGAATGAGGTAGAAAGAAACCAAGGCTGAGGCTGAAAATGCCATCTCAACCCTGTAGAAGTCTCAGCAAAGAAGGGAGAGTCTCTCCAAAATCTCTGAGAAAAGTAACTTTCGTGGAGGAGGCTGCTCGAGATGATCCTTGCATGGTCACCCAAATGGCCATTAGAGTGTGTATCGTATCAGGCCAAGATCTGAGAAGGGTGAACCTGAGAACCCTCCAAAGCCTCAGTGCACCTAGCTCTCCAAATGTGCCATGCTGCAATGCTAGCTAGGATCTCCCATGGAGAGTCAACCGAGGAGTGAGCAGCCCTGAAAAGAGTGGCCGAAACATCCTCTAGAGAGCACGACTCCATAAGGTGTCATCGGATGTGAAGAGCCCAAGAGGAGTCAAGTCTCTCAAAAAATACATGGGGCCCTGAAAGAGTAAGCCAAGCCACTGATCCCCAGGTCATATAGAAAGGTAAGCGAACAAAAGTGCTGAAAAGTATTGCGATCCCCTTCCATATGATTCTCGCCTGTTTGCAATCCCATAAGCAGTGCTGTATTGTCTCCAAAGCAGAAAGACAGCGAGGGCAAGAAGGGTCAGCTCCGAACTTGGATCTCCAATGGTTCATTGCTATCCCACCATGAATAAAAAGCCAAAAGAAGAGAGTGATTTTTCTATTCCGGTGGGATTTCCAGAGCCTCTGCCAAAAAATTCTCTGCAAGTCAGCAGAAATCTGAAAGTTCTCCCAATGAGGAGCTCTGGTAGGCTTCCAACCCCTAGAGCTGAGCTGGAATTTCTTGGCATTACTGACCATGTAATGAAAGAAGGGGATGCCCTTCTCTCGGTGCCCTTCATCTATCCATTCCCATTCCCCAGGGTCCCACTACAAAACTTAATTGGGACACCTCCATAGAGCCACAACCTCCATGAGCCAAGGGTGAGGAGAAGCGGGTCAGGATCCAAGTACCACTATGCAAGAGAGCCATGCTCCATGAAGCCCACTATCTTGACTGGTTGAAACGGTACCTCCAACAAGATATCGTCTGTGGATGTGGATAGCCTGCCCCTCGAAGAAAAATCAAATACTAAGGCATCCTCATGTGGGTCAAGAAAAGAAATCACCTGTAAAGGAACTCCCAATCTGGAAAATGCCCCCATCCAGGTGGAGCAAGTAATAGGTATGTCATCTGTGTCCACCCAATCCAAGGGCAAAGCTGCATCAATCTGTTGGACTCTTCCTACACTCCCTCTGAGATTAAGAACCATCTGGGCCTGTTGGTCTGCAGGAAGTTTCCTGAAGGCTTTCCATACTCCCACTAGATGGAGGGCCCCTCTCCCATCTTGGCCACTGCATGTAAGGAGAAGCTCCAAGTGGTCTGCCAAGCTCATCCAAAATCCTGTCATTCCACATGATAGGCTGCCTTTCAATCTCTTCACGGGTGGATGGGGGAATCCTACGAAGACTACTCCTGAAGCTGGCCCATGCTTTCAGGATAGCAACCATAAGAGGGGAAGAGGGAGACCTAAGGTGGGCTGTGGTGAAAACCCATCTAGTACTGTGTGTCCAATCCTCTTCTGAAGTGGGCGTGCGAGACTGTATTCATCTGATAAAAAAATCCTTCCAAGGCTCTTGTCCTGGCATAAGCCCTCTCACAACGAACTTGCAGAGTAAAGCTCTGCACTGTAGATCTGGGTCGATGATATTCAAAACCCCTTCTCTTGTAGGAAGAATCAATGTCTCCCAAGCCACCCTGGCTGTAACATCAGTTGTGCCATCTAGACCACTCCATAAAGAGTTTCGTATAGGCCTCTTAAGCTGAGTGATACAATCCCTAGAGTGGCACCAACAAGAGCATACAACCATGCTATGGCTAGAAGAACCTGGTTAACCACCACCACCCTGGAGGCCAAGTCAAGTTTGGCTAAGCTCGAGAAAAGGAGCTTTCTTCTGATGCTTTCCAACACCGGAGCAAACTGTTGTGAGGGAGAGATGCCCACCCCAACCTGGCAGCCCAAATATCTGATGGAGAAGCCCCTCTGTACCTAAGCGAAGCCAATATCATTACCCCAATCCGGGGTGTCATCCTCGCAAATCCAAAAACCACTGGATTTATGCCAATTAATGTGTGCACCTGCAAGCGTGCAAAACAAATCCAAGGCTGCCCGGAAGGAAGTGAGTGTCCTGGGGGAGGCATCCAAAAAAACAGCCGTGTCATTTGCCAACTCACTACCCAGGAGCTCTTCTTCCCGGCGGATAGGAAGCCTCAGCCCATAAATATTAGCTTGAGATCTAATGTAGATACTAATAGCTTCTACCACAAACAGAAAAAGAAATGGGGCAAGAGGACATCCTTGGCAAACGGATCTGGAAATCAAAAACGTGTCCCCTCTTACCCCCCCAATGAGCAACTGGCTATGGGCTGATCTGTAGAGAGAGGACACTCCTCTAATCCATGCATCTGAAAAACCAAAGCGAGATAGAGTACCCTATAAAAAATCCCAGTCTACTCTGTCGTAAGATTTCTCAAAGTCCAAGAGTAGAATGGCCAATCTCTGGCGGCTCTGCATGGTTTTGAGGCCTCCCAAAATGAGAAAATATTATCAAAAATACTTCTGCAATGCACAAACCCTGTCTGCGTGTCATGAATCAAATCTGGAAGAAAAACTTGTAGCCACAGACTGATGGCTTTCACCAGAATCTTGTAAAACGTGCCCAAAAGAGTGATGGGTCTCCATTGAGACACAAGATTCCTATTACCCCCCTTTGGGACGAGATGAATGAGACCATCTGTGAGTGAGTCCGGCATCTCACCAAAGTCCCACATGCCTTGTAGGGCTGATGTAATGTGATCACCCATTTGCTCCCAAAAAGTAATAAAAAAGGAGGGGGTAAGTCCATCTGAACCTGGGCACTTGCCCTTGTGAAGGGCAAGTAATGCAGTCTTGAATTCTGCATTGGTGAAAGGTGCATCCAGAGAAACATACATCTCATCCTTCACCAATATAGGGATACACTGCCAAATAACCTCTCTGGCATCATCAATGGCCTGTGTGCCTGGATGTGCAGTAAGCAGGGATGCAAAAAAATCTGAAGCTACACGCATGACAGCATCAAGATCTGACTGTAACACCCCGTCTGAGTCAACAAGCTGTGAAACACTATCTCTACTATGTCTGGGCCCATGAGTAGAGAAAAGGCGTTTGTTGACCCTACCACCCATCTGAATCCAAAAGGATTCCCGTGTATGAAAGGCATACTTTGCTCTCTGATCCCCAACAATGAGCCCTTGCTGCAGCAAGGCGCTCCTGAATCCAAGCATCTGTGGGCCTCTTTTGCTCTTCCCTCTGAAGGGACGCTAACTGTTGGCATATACCAATCTCACATATGAGAATCTCACGTCTCCTAGAATCAGCGATTCGATGATAATAGTCACTAATTCCGGATAAGGCTGTAGCTACCTGAGATGGATGGATAGCTCCACCCTGTATGTGAGAAACCCAAATCTGTAAAATATCCCCCATGAGCCTCTCCTCTGCATAAAAAGCATCCAGAATCCTGACACTGGCAGAGCGTCCTCTCCGATGAGGCTCAAGAATCTGCAACACCACTGGAAAATGATCTGAGGTGGAAACCCCAGTAGAAATGCATACAGATCCTCCTCTGTCAAGTGCCCAATCGTCTACATAAAATCTGTCAATCCGTGCATGAATGGGCATGTGTATTCTCCTGTTCGACCAAGAGTACAGGAGTGACTGTGGTATAATATGAAAGGCATCATCCAACCAAGTGTCTCTACCACTGAGTTGAAAGAGAAAGGCATCCCAGGCTGTCCTCTCCAAAGAATGAATTTCACCCTGTTTGCCTCCCTTTTTGCCTAAAGGCAACTCAACCATGTTGAAGTCGCCACCAATGATCCAAGAATCTGTAATGGGGGCCCAAGACAGTAACTCCTTCCAAAAGGAGATCCGCTCCCCTCTGTTGTTGGGAGCATAAAGATTGAGAAGACCAATCTTACGCCCTCCAATCAAAATAATGATCCATTGAGCTCTAGAAGGGGAGATAATACCATGACCAGCAACCAAGGGGAGAATAGAAAGAGAGACCGAAATGCAAGTACCTCCCTTTGTGCCCATAGCAGGCGACCATAAGGTATGTCCTGAAAGCATTTTGCCAGACTTAGAGCAATCAGTGGCATTCAGCTTGTGTTCTCGGATAAAAAGGATATCAATAGCACCTCCAGTGACGCCTAGATGAAGCTGGTTCCGGATCAGCTGCCTATGACGACGGTGTGGAACTCCGCCTAGGCCCTGTATGTTCCAGCTGACTATCCTCATCGACAGGAGGATGCTGGATGGAAAGGCTTACCTGACCTAGTAGAGGAGACCAGCTTCCCCTGGGCCGAAACACTCTTGCTGAGGGCAAGAAACTCAACAGGTGAAAGGATCCCCACACCTGCTGAAAGGGAGGCCCTGTCAGAAGGAATCCCAATGACCGGGACCCCTAAGGTGGAGGGCACAAACTCCTCATCATCTATGAAAGTCGCCGAATCTGCCAGTGCCAAAAAAGAATTCCTTATAAGCAAGTCTTGGCCGAGGAGTGCGAAGAAGACCTGCACTCGTGGAAGATGGAGGAGAAGGACCTGCCAGGCCTCTATCCACAGAACTGGAGCTGGGGGTTGAGGAGGCCTGTGGCTGGGGTGAAGAGGAATCAGGAGCCCTCATCTGCGCCTGCACTTTCTCGATTGTCCTGACTGTGGCAGGAACAGTCTGTGGGGAAGAAGTACCTATAGTCCCCTCGTGGTCAAAAACCAAGGGGTCAGAGAACAAACTGATTGGGGCTAGTGGATCTAAAGGCCCCTCCTGATGTGGAACTGTAGTGTCTGGGGCTGCAGCAACATCCACCTCTGGAGTTTGGAAGGCGTCTGTCTGAACATGATCAAAAGTCTCCTCCTGAGGTAAGGGAGCCGCTCTGATATCTCTCCATTGTGGTACTGGGTGTGCTACAGGCATTGGGCGCCCTGCTGCCCCTGGTGGTCCTGGGGTGCGTGAAGCAGGGCGCCTTGTTGCTCTTGGTGGTCCTGGAGTGCGTGGTGCATGGTGCTGGGGAGGTGCAGTTGTGGTAGTACGTGAAGGAGCCGCACCAGAAGACCTCTTGGGTCTTTTTCTCTTCCTTGGGCAGTCCTAGCAAAGTGCCCAAGGGTCCTGCAAATCCTACACTGGTCCTGTCTACCTGAAATCTCGACTCTTTGTCGAAAGAGAGAGCCGTCTAGATGCTGAAGCATAATGTGGTCATCTGAGATGTTAGGGTCAGAGACAATGACCCTAACACGAGGCACCCCGTCTGCACTGACTGCCTCTGCCAAGGAAAGGCATGCCAGTAAGGGAGGGGATCTCCGTGACCACTCCGAATTAGGCTCCAATAGTGGCAAGCAGTCGATGGTAGAGCTGAGGAAGACCAGGAAACCTAATGAACAGTGATGTGACCTGCATGTCCTCCTCGACCGGATTGAAGCCCAAGGTGTAGGGCAAAAGAAAGATCCTCCTCGAACCCAAAGCTAGGGGATTAGCTTTGAGAACAAGGGCTGTGGACTCATGGGAGTCGAAAACCACTTGGAAGAATCCACATCCCAAAAGTCGAATATCCTTGAGGTGGGGCGAGGTCTCCTGGTAACGCCGCTAGCATCTAGTCTCTAGCCTGTGATCTGGAAGGGTTTGACCCAAAGATGCGGGCGAAAAGTGATGTGGAGCCCTCTAATTCCACATCTTTCTTGAGCTGCTGCAGCTCCTCTTCTGAAAAAATGACGGTTCTCGCGGCCGGTGGAGGTGGACGGAGATTGGCTGAATGGGGATCCATTCGCCAATCGATGTGAAAAGGCCGATTCCAACACTGAAAAAGCTCCGTCCGTGAAACTACTGCGCAGGACGCCCTGATGAATGCGGGCACAGGAAGAAGGAGAAAGAGAGGGTAGGAGAGAGGGGAAGGGAAGGGAAAGAAAGGGGCAGGAAGAAGGAGAAAGAGAGGGGAGGAGACGGAGGTAGGATGAGGGGGACGCGTGGGGAGCTGAGATAGGAAGGAAGGGGGCAGGGAGGGAGAGGGAGGAGGTTTTTTTTTTAAACTCTTTTTTTTTTTTTTAAAGGGGGGGGTCACCTTGGGGGGGAGAGCAGCAGGGGGGGGGGAGAGCATGGGGGAGGGAGGGGGCGGGGGAGGAGAAGGGGGCGGGGGGGCTGGCGGGGGAGGGGGGGCGGAGGAGAAGGGGGCAGCGGGGAGGGGAGAGCAGCGGGGGGGGAGAGGGAGGGCAAGGGAGGGGGGCAGGGGAGGAGAAGGGGGCGGGGGGGCTGGCCAGGGAGAGGGAGGGTGGAGGACAAGGGGGCAGTGGGGAGGGGGGCAGCGGGGGAGGGGAGAGGAGAAAGGGGTAGTGGGGAGGGGGGCAACGGGGGGGGTTGGCGAGGGAGAGGGATGACGGGGGAGGGGACGGGGGAGGAGAAGGGGGGCTGATGGGTGGGGGAGAGGTTGGGCGGGGAGGGAGAGGTAGGGGGTAGCGAGGGGGGAGAGGGAGGGCAGGGAGGAGGAAGGGGAGAGGGAGGGTGAGGGAGGAGGGAGAGGGGGCTGGCAAGAGAGGAGGGAGAGGAGGAGCAGCGAGGGGGGGAGAGGGGGGGGCAGTGAGGGAGAGGGAGAGGGAGAGGGGGCTGGCTATGAGAGGGAGAGGGAGAGGGAGAGGGAGAGGGGGCTAGCTGAGAGAGGGAGAGGGGGGGGGGTAGTAGGTCACAGGGAGGATCAGCAGCTCATGCGTTAATGTTTTGGCAATCCTATTAGAGGGAAAGCATCAATTCGAATACCCAATTTTTTAATGACAATTCGTGGATTGAGTAAACTCATTTCAAAATTCGTAAAAAAATATTTTTCTTGGTGGCTAGAGAATGCTTATAATGCTGAACGATGTGAATAAAGTGTTAGCAAAGGCAATTGTGATCTATATCAAGTCTATTCTTGCTTGGGACCTACATCCCCATCAATATGGCAAAACATACATGAAGCTACTTTGAATTGTTGCTAGCCATTTATTTTTCCCTCACACAAAATAAGAAATTATTTTGTCCTAAATCTGGATTTAGAAAGGCTTATGATAGAGTTAGTTGGTAATTTTTGTTGAGAGTTTTGATACAGCTTGGCTTTGGATAGGGTTTCTGTAAATTAATAAAAGCCTTCTTGAAAATACTACTGCCAACTTGTCACTCAATGGTTATTCCCGTGACTTGTTTCCATTGAAATGTTCTGTGTGGCAAGGTTTTCCACTAGCTCTCCTATTGTTCACCATTGTCATGGAACCTTTGCTTCAGTAGTAGCTTGATTATCATTCACAGGCTAGAACTTTACATGGCCTCCCCTTACTGGATGGTTCCGTAATGCCAATTTCTTGGAAGTGGATCAAGATAACCTATAGTGGCTGTTGGTGCATATATTGTCCACCTTTGCGGAGGTTTTTGAATCTCCAATTAATTCATACAAAGTAACGATTTTATTCTTAGGTTGGGGCGATGCACTTAACTAGTTGTCTCAACATTTCAATTTACTCACATATAGATGGGAGCTATATTTAGATACCTAGGATGCCCCTTAAGATTCAAAATTGCTGTATAAAAAAGAATTGGTTGGTGCCTGGTGCAATCCATTCTAAGTTTTATAAATGGTGAGGAAAATGCCTCGGCCAACTAACAGGGCTCAAACATCTTCTACACACGACCATTGTATATGTTGCTTCACTTTTTCCATTTTAACAATGTGGATGTGTGATATTTGATAAAATGGCACAAGATTTCTTCTGGTAGGATAATTTGCATTGCTTTTCATGGGATATCAATGCTTGACAACAACAAAATAAGCAGGTGGAATAGGATTGAGTCACTAAAACATAGATGTGAACGGCTCTGTTTTAAAATGGGTATCCAAAATACATTCAACCCAGCCATGGGCAATCATCACATGCTATTTAATTTGATGGCATGGTGTGCTATGGTTCAAAAATGGTTGAGCACATTGGCAGGATCTTTTGATGTATGATTTTCCCACTAAGGTTACTGCATATATGAGATTCTTAAAAAGCTTAATATAGAGATTTGGTGAAAAGGTATGGGTACAACTTAATCGAGGGGTGCCTCTTAAATCATAGGAGATGGCTAATTAGGGCTAAAAGTGTGGCTTAATAAATATCTTAGCCCTTGAATGTGTCTGCGACCATATGGTAGGGGTATTCAGATATCAGCTATTCTTTGGGACCCTATTCATTCGAGATGGCATAGTATTCCAAGCCTCTTATTAGTTTCAACTTTACTCAAGGGAGAACGCTTTTTTTAAAGATATATTTGCATGATTGTTACTTTCATGGCCTATGATTACAATGTATGTTTAGCTAGAGGATTTGGGCAACTAGTATAATGTACGGGGAAAGTCTCTTTTGCAATTAGTTCTCATAGATTTTCCTCTCCATATCACAAATGATATGCCTAGGGTGGTTGATTTGGCATGGATTCAATACGTGTCTCATGATTCTCTATTTGTTTTGGTTTGCAAACTTATCTGCATTCGAGAGGCAACACCTTCCTCTTGGCTCAATTTTTTGTGATGGTGCATATTAACCTACAAGCTTGCCACTAAGGGTCACATTAAAAGATGGAAGGATGTGTCTCCAATTTTCCTGCTTTGCAATGTATGCATTTCTTGGACACATTCAATGACTAGATTGATTTGGAAACATATCTAGAAGTGGCTTGTAGTTCCAGAATGTGATTTAGGTCCCATAGAAGTGTGCTCTCTTGGGTGATGAAGGAAAGCTCACTGAACTGCAAGTTTGGGCCTTCTATATAATTCGGCTTGCAATACTAACTCCTCAAGTTTGGTTCTTTTAGAAAGAAATTCTTTTCCAGCATATTCATTTTTTTATTGTTTTTATTCATGTGTTGAAAGCTTCAATTTTTGGATTATTTTCCCAACCTTTTATCCGTCTATCCTAACATCATATGAGCATAGAAATAAACTTTTATTTTGGCTTTTGCATGACACTGTATTGTACTTCAAAGCCACACACATTTTTCATGAATAATCTGAGGATAGAAGAGTTTCACAGTCTCCTTAATCATGGCACCTTAAATTTATGGAAATGGGGTAAGCCATTAGAGAAAGCATTTAGTAACAGCAAGGAAGCCATGCAAAGAATTAAGCCAGGCAGGCAGTGATGCCAAATTAGTTCTCAAACAATCAAATCCCATTAGTCCACTTTCATACTTATATAGACAGATTTCGTTCATCCATGTGAGAGGTAATGAATCTTTAGAGGTGCCTATAATGAGAAATAGGAAGGAGTAGTAACTTTTCCTACACCACACTTCTGGCCCTTTCATGTTTTCAGTTGTATTTGATGTTGGTTACAATATTCTTTCCCCAATACAATAAATGAATGATTTGGATGGTCTGCTCACTTTTTTATGCTCTGTGTAATAGCTCTGCTCGGTTTTTCTTGCTCACTTTTTGGTAACCCTTGACGGTAGGCTGAATCTCAATGGTTCATAGCAGCAAGGCTACCTGCCACTTACAATATTGGGCCACATATTTAAGTCATCTGCAAAGGATTCATCTCCTCGATCGTCTAGAATTGCCATTCAGAGTCCACGAGGCAGCTCCTTCGGCCACCTCATTCACTATCTTTTGTCTCTTGTCCAGGTCAACTTCAACAATAGCTTGCTTCATCCTTGTTTTTTGTTGATGCTTTCTTTTCTTCACAGCCTCATATTCTTTGATAATGTTTACCTCTTGTTCTCGATTGGTCAGATGTGTTCGTGTCCCTGCATTGACATCCTCTCGCGTGAAAGGCAAATACGTTAGACACACCTACAAAAATGAAACATAAAAAATATGTACCTAGATCACTATTTTCATTCTGAAATATCAATCAAGAATAGAAAATCCAATGTATTTCTTGTAGCACAAGCACCTACCATTTCATTGACAAAGAAAGAAGTACAAGAAACGTAGAGCTTGTAAGAAAAGATAGTGCAGAGAGAGAGAGAAGAGAGAGAGAGAGAGAGAGAGAGAGAGAGAGAGAGAGAGAGAGAGAGAGAGAGAGAGAGAGAGCTTGCAGCATTCTCAAAGTAGTGTCAAAGCAATGTACTGAAAGAGAATTGCAAAAAGTTAGAGCTTGGAAGAGCAAAGCAATGTGCTGATAGAGAATTGCAAAAAGTTAGAGCTTGGAAGAGGAAAGCAATGTGCTGACTGAGAATTGCAAAAATTTAGAGCTTGGAAGAGCAAACAGCATGGACACACACACACACACACACACAGAGCTTGTAGTACTGGAAGAGACAGGCAGGCTAGGAGAGACAAAGTAGTGAGACACAATCAAGGGAGATTAGAGTAGCCAAAGATCATGGGCGAGGGAGAAGAGGCAGTTACAAGGCCATTATGAGACAAGACGTGGGATGTGGGATGTTAGTTTTTGATCAATTACCACTTTCAAATCTACACTTGCAAGGTGATTTGATAGGCACTCAAAAAGCCTTTGTTCATGGACATTGCTTTTTAGTCCAGCCAAACATGCATACACCCGATAAGCTACACTAGATCACATGATTGCACAATGGCCATTTATTAAGCCACATATTTAGCCCTAATATACCATCTCCGGTGTTCGAGTAGCATTGGTTCAATAAGTCATACCCATACCTTTTCAGCAAATCCCTATAAGCATCCAATAGTTGCTATAGGTTATCATGATCTGCAAGGAATTGCATCGAAAAAATAGAACCATCAGGCAAGGGGAGGCCACACACACACACACACACACACACGTATACTTCTCCAACTATGAATTATTGTTTTATGTACCCCCATGAAATCTCCCCTTTACACTCTCTTTTTAACCACCCCACACACACCAAGCCCATTAATCGTCCCATACCTCATCTAATCCCTTCTCACCCCATGCACTCATTTGCTCCTTACTCCACTTGTGACTTAAATTTTTTTTAATTATCTAAGAATCCATATGGTTGTCTATATTCCTAGGTAAAGCGATAAAACAAGCCAGGGAAGATAGGCATTATCTGTCTACCCAAATGAAACTATGATGTTCTAACACCTAGTGTGTTTGGATGGTGGCAAATAAGTGGACTCCAACCTCGAAACCTAGACTACCTAAGGATTTGACATCTTTTTTCAATATTATGTTTGTCAAACTCAATATTATTATAAATCCTTAATTTTGGTTAAAATTTTTACAAATTCTAGTTGTTGCATTTTTCAACTTAGATGTCTCAAACATTTTTTCCTTATTTCTCTTTTTTTTACTTTTTATACAATTGATGGAATTAATTGTATGGCTCAATTATTGATGGGACTTCTTAATCTAAACAGACCCTTTGATTTTCCAACTAGCCTTTGGTCTGTGGGCTAGTGCCATACAATTAATTCACATCCATTGGATAGTTCTTTAGCATGATTAATCCCTAATCATTTTATGATCCACCTTATATTACTAACTTTATAATCTATTTTGTAGAAGTGGTTTATGCATTTTCTATTGGCATCATTTTTTTTGTTTTGACACTTATCATACAGATAGACTTTTATTCACTTATTCATTAGGTGGGGAGTAAGTTCCACATGGTGGGCTTACTCCCCACCATGTTGTCTTACCCTCTAGGTTGGGGGTGGGCCACACACACACACACACACGTGCACGCGTACACACACACACACATGCACGAATGCATGCACACACACATGTGCGCACACGTGCACACACACACACAAAAAAAAAAAAAATTTGATTTTAGTAAATGTATTTCACACATAGAGACACTTATTTCTTTACACACACACACACACACACATGTATACTTACCCAACTATGAATTATTCATTTATGTACCCCCGTGAAATCTCCCCTTTACACTCTCTTTTTAACCACCCCTCACACCAAGCCCACTAATCATCCCATACCCCCTCTATCCCTTCTCACCACATGCACTCATTTGCTCCTTACTACACTTATGACTTAAACTTTTTTTAATTATCTAAGAATCCATATGGGTGTCTATATTCCTAGGTGAAGGGATAACAAGCTGGGGAAAATAGGTATTACCTACCTATCCAAATGTAAATATAATGTTCCAACACCTAGTTTGTTTGGATGGTGGTAGGTAAGTGGACCCTGACCTTGGATGCTAGACTGCTTGAGGATTCGACATCTTTTTTCAATATTATGTTTGTCAAACTATTATTAAAAATTTTTAATTTTAGTCGAATTTTTTGAAAACTCTAGTGTTTCATTTTTCAACTTAGATGTCTCAAACATTTTTTCCTTATATGTTTCCATTTTTTTACTTTTTATCCAATTGATGGGACTAATTGTATGGCTCAATTATTGATGGGACTTTTTAACACACACACACACAAGCCTACATCTCAGCCCCTTTCATGAGGAGAGGGAAGACATGAGCATAGGGTAAACAATCTTGAGTTCAACTACTTTGCTACTATAGTACTAGAGAAGCCTAGGATGTAGTGGAGCATATTTCATAATGCATCCAGTATTTTAATGGAAAAAAAGTTCATGCACAGTAGAGTGAAATACCAAAGGTACTGAAGCTAGTCCAAACCAAAAGATCTTCATTATTTCCATGTATATGAAAATCACAGCCCATCGACCTTGCACTTACAAAAAGTGTCCATGACATGTTTATGCAATAGATACTAAAGAAATATAGAGATGTCTCTTTCATCTACTCCACACTTGTTTGGCTCTACTTACTTTCAAACATTTGTAAAGACTAAAGGTATTGATATACCAAACCCACAAATCCTTGTTATTGTATGTGCAAAACATTACCAAAATTGAGACAGGGATCTCTTTTCATCTCCCATACATTGCCACCATTCTCCATACACTCTGCACATGTTAGGATTTTGCCACCTTCTTGTGCACCTACTCCATGCGTGCAAGGTTTCTACCACCGGCTAAGGCATGAAACAACTCCACCTTTGTAAGTGCAGCCTGATGCATGAATTGATGGACTTCTGCAACGAGACCGAGCACCGAAATGAATATGAAGTATATGTGTTTGCAAGGCATGTATGCATTCTTTTTTGCATCACGTTGTGCGAAGTCCAAACAAGTGCAACGTGGAAACTCCGCAATTGTCACAGCATAACTAACCTTCTTAGCTATTGAGCCTAGAGTCCGCACGTGAAACACATGAGACACATTTGGAACAATGATATCCTCTTTCAAAACCTCGCCACTTTCTATCATTGCCTTCGCAATCCTTTCTTTGAATTCCTTACTCAATTCAGATCTCCATCTCACAATCTTTCCATCACGATGACATGGATGTGCATGGCTTACTGTGTTGCCTTGTTGCACTGGATCACCTTGCCCAACATCCTCAAGGACAAAGCCTGCTTTTATCAATTCAGCTATCTCTTCAATACTTAGAGAGGTTCCCTCAGCAACCTTCCACACACCAGGTGAATCCCCTGGCACACCTTGAATAGATCGATCCACGTTCCAAGTATGGGTCACCGTTGTATTGCAAAACCAGATAAATTGCTCTGTGATTCCATTTGGATGTTGTCTTCTACCTTTGAAGCATGGTGCAAGCACTCCATGATCAGCCTCTCTACCCTATGCATTAATCAACACCCCACACGTCCTTCGCATATCTTTCATGTACCCAAAGCATGTGACAACACTGTGTGGATCAGTTCTCCGTATTGCCCAATTGGCAACATGCACATCTGTCTCTTTACAAATTGGTTGACCTAAATGGCTTGCTATATTTGGCTTTCCTCTTTTACCAAGCACTCTATTGTTGTCACTGTGATATACTCGGGACGATGACTGTCTAGTTCATGCTCCTCAATAGGTAATCCTGAACCCCTCTTTCTTCTTGTTGTCAAGGGTTCAGTCATGGGTCTCTTCAACTCTGGAGAGTTCAATCCAGCCTCTTCTAGCACAACCTCTGTCAAATCCACAAGCTTATTTTGTTGTGCTCTACTTGAATTACCCTCAGAAACTCGTCTTCACAACACCTCCAAATCTGGTCCAGTCCCAGAGTGCTTTCCTAACATGTATGCATGATAATGGGCACTTTGTAAAGCACTCATTGCAAGATCTAAAACCGAAGCTTCGTATAGAGACACATATTTTTGCAACCCATGACCCGCTCTAATGCTAGAGTGCTTGTTCTCAAATAGATTTAATGTAGGTACAAAGCCAACATTTTCATGTTGCGTTAAGAACATGCCTCCCCATTGACTAACATGAATGTCCCAAAAGGCCATCCAGACTTGGAGGATAGTCAATTCACCTTCCTTCACATGGCTAGGAGACCAAAACTTTCTAATCCTATTTTTCCATTCATCTGCTGCGGCATCTATGGTTGCGTTTCTCCAACTTCGGCATAATGATTTGTGTTCCTCTTGAAACTGGGAGGTAATGCAGCGTCTTGTGTGATCAACCATACTCATTTCCCAATGGAAAATACAAGTTCTCTCTTTTCCCTCCATTCTATTTTTCGGCCCTCCATTGTACACAGTCCTTACAGCCAACCAATTTGAACCAGCACTATCTGCCATAAACCCTCGAAAGTCTGGTTTCTCAAATCCATTTTGCAACATTTGCTCATTTAACATGTGCCAAAATTGCACCTGTGCATCTGTGTTCTGTACTTTAAACTCACATGTAGTAATGGTCAATAGCTCACGTATATAGGGGTCATATACATGAGCAGCCATAGTGGCCCACCCCTTAACACGTTGTATGTGATCAAAATGCACCCACATTTGACCAAGATTTCCCCCAGGCCTCATTCTATTAACAAGATCTACTCCAGAGGGAGGGCCTATAGAGGACATTTAAAAAATATGAGGTTGACTCTTATCTTGTAGTTGGCCAGGAAACAATATACTTTGCAGGAAAGGATAAGTACATCTCTTCTTCAAGGCAAGGATTGCATCCAAGCCTTCATCACCAATGGAAGAATTCTTTCTTGCACACTCAATAGATCTTTGAAGGCGCCTCCGATGGCACAAAGGGGTTATTGTTTCCAGCATTTCATTTAGCCTTGTCTCAGTTAATTCTTCATGCTTAGTGTCTTCATCAACAAGCAACATATCCATCAATATGTCTCTTGTAACTGTCATCTCAATGTTTTTACAGGATGCATTTGGAGACACCTTAACATGCATCAAAACCATGTCCTCTACCTGTTGTCTTTTCTGCCTTGAGATCCCTTGTTCCACAGGGTGGTTGTGCATACCCATATGAATTGCGCATCTGGTAACTCTTTCACGGTCATGCGGGAGACAATAGTACATGATTGCAGCACATGGTTCTACACACTCTGGTGACTCACCACAATGCTTGCAAACTAATGTTCCTATCTCCTTGTTGAGTGGCCCTACAGAGGGTGTCTTCTTTAGCTTGCCTTTCCACTGTGTTTCATTTACTAAACCAGTGCGCTCATTGTAAGCACAATCCACATTATAACACCTCAAATAACCTCCACATCTGCTAAATCTGCTTGTCGTATACTCTGTCCAAATATGCCCATCACACCTCTGATCCATTCCTTTCATAGGAGAGCCTGAACTTATTGGTGGTAGCTCAAACAAAACATATCCATCATATCTCGCTGGAAGTTCTTGCACGACATGCATCGATTGCGCACTTGAAAAGGCAACATGCAAAGAGCTAGACAATGGAAGCCTTTGCAAAATTGTAAGTACACTCACCTCTTCAACAGAAGTTGATGATGCATTTGACACTATTTTTCTTACGACCACCATGAAATGTTGATGGGTTCGGCCATCCAATCTGAACCCTTTCTCTCCCCCTTCCAAATCCACCAAAGGTTGACAAATAGCAACATCTTCAATTCCACTCTGTTGATGTACTTGAATCTCTTGATCTCCAATGGCAAAATGGTCCTTAATGTCTGTTAATGCAACCTCACAAAACTCAGTATCATATCTAATAGCAAGTGTTTGAGATTGCAAATATTTCAGTAGAATAGTTTGAGGTGCCATTCTATTGTCTTAGATAGAAGAACATAAGTGCAAAGCCAGTAGAAGGTGACGAGAAGGGGAGGCCTTGGAGAAGGTGTCAAGAAATGGAGAGCTTTGAGAATTGCAGTAGAAGGTGACGAGAAGTGGAGAAATGTAGAAGGTGACGAGAAGTGGAGAAAGGTGATAAGGATGAATCTTAAATTTATAATTTTAAATTGATATTATTATTATATTGCAAAGGTGGATACGAATTTATTCTGTGAACTTGTACATGATGCGCTATATTTATTAGTAGGAGAACAGTCCAAAAAAACGGACCAGTAGATGGTGCACATTGCCAGATACGTATTAATTGTGTGAATCTCTGCCCATCACTTTGGAGGTAGCCCACCACTCCTACAACTCATGCAATGAGCCACCAATTGATGATGTCGATATTGAAGCTCTATTAACTTCATGTTAACTTCTATTATCATGCCAACTTCTAACTTCATGCTAACTTGTAACTATCCATCAACAAAAATATGATCTTCTAACTTCACGCTAACTTCTAACCTCCTTCTAACTATCATGATAATGATCTAGCTTTCCATCAAGCTAACTTCTAACTTCATGCTAATAATTATGCCTAACCGAGTGTTTTGCCTAACTAGAAGAACTAACCGAGTGCTACCGATAATCTAAAGCGGCTTCCATCTAACAGTTTTCATGAAAACTGACGCTCCATTTGTCGGTTTTCATTAAAATCTGACGCTCCTAACTCAATGAAAACTAACATTCAATACTGAAAACTGACGTTCAATGAAACTGTCAGTTCCATCTTCACTTCAGGCTTGCTCTCAAGCTTGCTCTCAAGCATCTTCGCTCTTCTCCCTCCTCCTTTTGCTTCAAGCTTGCTCTCAAGCCATCAGCAGTGGATGGGCACCTCACGCGCTTGGAGTACTTGGGCTTGGATGGGTGCAGTTGCCTTCCTCGACATCAACTCGTGCCTCTAAATGACTCATCTCAACTACACTCGAAAACTTAAACGGCACCTTCACCATCGAAACTCTACAGCTTGCTCTCAAGCCATCGAAACGGACTTAAACGGCAACGTAAGGCTCTACCGAAAGCTCTACCGTAAGCTCTACCGAAAGATCGCATGCAACGTAAGGCTCTACCGAAAGCTCGCATGCAACGTAAGGCTCTACTGAAAGCTCCTTAGCGGCTCTCAAAGGCTCCAGAAGGCTTCACGAGCTCTACGAAAGCTCTACCGAAAGCTCGCATGCAACGTAAGGCTCTACCGAAAGCTCTACCGAAAGCTCTCAAAAGCTCTCAAAAGCTCCATAAGGTGCTTCACGAGCCGCTCCCAACTTCCAACTTCTGATGGCTTTGCAATCTTGACGTACCCCTTTCACGATGTCAAGATTGCAAATGTTTTGAAGAATAATGATGAGAACGTGAAAGGGGAACGTGAAATGTTTTAAGCTTCTGGGCGATCGAACCATAAAAACCTGGTACGCTTCTCTGTTTGCGTTTCTTTCCGATTCTTCCGTCCGTTTCTTACTTGTCTGTTAGCGTTGTTGAAACTTGTCGATTCATTGATTAGCTCCCAGAAAATGAGGGCTCGGTTCATAGGCCTGTGCTAGAATCATATAGATCGAGAACTTATTTTCCTACGTGACGAAATCAAAACGAAGCACTCGACTGTCTCTGCTTGGTAAACGAGAAATAGAATTCACACCGAAGAGGTAGCCAATGCCATGGCGCCATTGCAGTGCTCAACGCTTGCGAAAGGACTCACTGTGGGCTTTGCACTAAATGAATCCGTAGTCCTCTCTGTCGAAAATTCTAAAGGTCTCCAGCAAATGTTTCTCTTCCTCACCGTCGTTTCACTCCCAACTTCCATCGAAAATGCAACGGGTCGAGGTCGGTCCAGACTGAAACAGCCTCGTTGCAACCTCAACTTACTGCCGTTTCAATCTCTTTTGCTCCAACCTCAACTACGATTGAACTTTCCCCGTCTCTGTAACGTGTCTACTTGACGGCTTCCCTCATCTCCCAGCCTCTCTCCTGAGCTTCTCGACGTCTTCTCTCCTGGCTTCCAAATGCTTCTGTCGCGGTCCTGCTTCTACTGTAGATGTATCCGGAAGACTGTTGGATGGTTTCCAAACGCTTCTGTCGCAGTCTTGCTTTGCAGGTGTATCCTGAAGACTCTTCTGCATGCAACTTTCCATTATTACATGCCAGTGTTCACGGGCATAGAAAATGGCCTTTCAGAGCCTCGTGATGTCTAAGTCGTTCGTTTGTGTATGGAGTGATTTCAAGGGTGTTCGATTGCATTGTCGATGGAATTTTGGGCTGTTTTAGTATTTTTGTCTTGCATGTTGCATACCTGAGTGTCTGGGAAAAGAAAAGTGCCTTCGTGAGCGCGTCCATTGTGTCGTTATGTTTAGTATGTAGGGGAGGTAGTGAAGTTCTTAGGCGCCTTTGAGCTGGTGCGAAATCCTTCATTTCTGAAATGCTGTTGATGGCGGTGATGCTTGTCTTCTTTACTGACTGTCAGCTCCTTATTGCCCTTCTTAGCATTTGCCGAGTCCCCATTTCTAGGCAAGCAACTCGCGGGCACCCCCTCAGCACCTCTGAGTACTCTGCCAAATGTTTTGATCTTTCATGAGCACCACAGTCGCCTCTTCTTGATTTTAGAAGATGATGAAGAAGAGGATGCCGATCTCTTCTTCTTTTGCTTCTTCTTCTGATGGAAGGCAGCTCCCTTTCATGGCTTGAGCACCGCGTATTAATACGCGGTGCCAAAGTGTATTATATAAGCTCTTCTCTACAAAGTGCCAAAGTGCCAAAGTGTCTTCTCTACAAGCTCTTTATCCATGGAACCGACATATATCTTCACCTTTTCATGGCTTGAGCACTGCGTATTAATACGCGGTGCCAAACTCTCGTATCAAAGCAAGCTGATATGACTTCCTTGCATGTGAGGAAGTAGTTTATGCTTGAATTATCACTTCCTCTTAGTTTGAATTATCGCTTCCTCTTTAATTAAATCACTCTTTGAATTGCCACTTCCTCACAGATCACAAAGCTTTTTGATCAAATCTTCGTCTCCAACTCAACTAGAGCTGTGGAGATAAAATCAAGTACCATTGTAACAAGTTTGGAATGAAGGCCTTTCAAGCAAGCTCTAAATGCATTTTTTTCATTGGTAGAGCACGTGTATTAATACGTGGTTGAAAACCTTTTAATCTTGCTTTTTTCCAAATGTCCTACCATTTTCTCATGCTACAAAGATTTTAAAGTTTGCCTTTTATCAATTCTCCATTGAGGTGATTTGTTGGCAAGAATGATGTGTTTTAGGAAACGATTTGTCTATGAAAATTCCATATTTGCGCTTGAGGAAGGCAAGATTTCAGATGTCATTAAACAAGACAATTTGCAGGTTTTAGCTCAGCGTATTAATACGCTGTGCAAAAGGTTGTTCCTCGTGCAGATTTAGGTGGGCATATTAGTGTTGTGCTCGTGCTTACTCTTGGAGCCATTTGTTGGGGCTTGAGCAAAAAGGTGAATTTTGGCCTGCCTTGATATAGCAAATGCTTGAAAAATAACGGATTGATTGTTTTTTCATCATGGATTGCTTTTTGTTATTGGTGGATTTCAGTCTTGGAATCATGGTCAAGAAGACGGTTTTGAATCTTTGTGAAAACAAAAAGCCTCCTCTTGCCACTACTGCAAGGGCACAAAGAAGGAAAAGAGAGTGCCCCTCGAGTGAGGGATCTGTCCATGACAATGTAGGGAACGAAAGAGAGGTTCTTGAAGTGGATAGTGTTACAATTCAAGGTATGGATGAAGAAATTGAGCGGTCACTTCCACAAGAGGATGAAGAGATAGATGTCGATCTTGCAGAAATGGAGGTGGAGATGGCAAGAGGAGGTGATTTCATTGGCAGATGCAGACTCCTTGGATCTGATGAGTGTCCACGAATACCATTGTGTAGGATGATTCCATATGCTCATGTACGTGGTTTGAGGTCTGATGTGGCAACACTTAAAAGTGCTTTTCAATATAAAGGTTACTTACCTGAAAAAGGGGATTTCATTGTTTCTCTTTGCACTTCAAATGGGGAGGAAACAAAAGTCACAAATGAAGTCAGAGAAACATGGACACCATTGTGGAGGGAAGTTCAAGGTGAATTTGAAAAGGAGCTTGCAAGTAAAAAAGAGTGGCAGTTTATGTGTAAGAAGATGTTTTATGTATGGGAGGGCAATCATCATACCACTACATGGATGCAATTGATTTCTGAGGCCTACATGGAGACTAAGTCAAGACACATTAGGGTGATGTGCACAGTGATAGACCCTCGCCGTACTTCAGAGATTGCATTGCTTGCTGGATTGCAAAGAATGAATTCGTAAGTCCATTAAAATATTTTATTTGATGCCGTGCACGATTTGATATGAAAACTACTAACTAGAATGCTATTTGAACCTTGTCTATATGTGCACATTGAATGAGCATGCTATCATTAAACCTAGTGTACGAGACACTCTTGTTAACACAAACAATATATGTGAGTGTGATGCCACCTTGTTTCTTAGTACTTTGACTAGTGAACAATGTGTAGTCATTGAAAAAGCAAGGACAAGGGATTCAAAAGTGAAAAAACAATGGTACCCTTTGACAAGAGGATATCTTGCACGTTTGGTGTTTCAGGTGTGCTCATTTTTATTGTATTCACATTTCTCATTGTATTCATTCTTTTCATTTAGCAAGATTAGCATTTTTAATTGTATCCATTCACTATTTCTCAAGGGTCTTGATTTCATAGGTTGAATACACTGGAGACCTTACGCAAGCAATAGAACATGTGGGAAAGACAATTTTTGAAGAGAGGAGGGCAGAGGCTGAGCGCAAAGAGCGTACAAGAATTCACAAAAAGTACTCGGATAAAATGGGAATGGTATGTGACCATCTTTTTCTTGAATGCTATTGATGGCTTTTAATGTGAAGTATCTTATCTTTTTGCTTATGCTGAATCATCCTAGGTGCTCAACATCCTTGATCCTAAACTTGGTGATGTGTGGAAGAAAAAGGTTTTTTCATTGCGCTTTGAAAGTCATGATTCTATTGTTACCTTATCCAAGCTAAAGTATCTTGCTAATGCGGAGTTGAGAAATGAGAAGAGACTCATGTTGCTATCACTTCTCGATGCCAACAAGAGGATGAGGGAGATGTATTTTATGCCTGCAGGAGATAATGAGTATAGAGGGTAAGTGTTTCATGCCTATCCTATATTTTCCCAGGATGGTATGTGCTTAGTTGGATTTCTTTCTTTGATGTGCTAGTTTGATTTCTTTCCAAGTAGGTGGTTAACAAAGGAGACATTCCTTGAGAAAGTGGAGATCCAATCATCAATGGCTTTGGAGGATTTATGTGCACTTTGTGCAATGACCCAGCCACTTGATTTGACGGAAGATTATACACTACAACAATATATAGAGGACATTAAGTTGGAGGGACGAAAGCATATGTTTGCTTCCTTGAGATCCAGGGATGGCAAGGCTGGGAGAAGAGGAGATGGAGGAGCACAGAGGAAGGCAACAAAGCTTGATCAAGCAGCACAGCATGTGGTTTTTAGGTATAGTTTTGAGTTATTTTGTTATGTTGCATTATCTTTGTGAGCACTTTGACACAACATTAAATTGTATGTCATACAATCTTTATGGTATCTCTCCCACTTGGTGCAAGAAGGAGAATTGAAAGATCTCCCTAGGCAGTGCAAAGGGTGGTTTAGGGTTACCTTGCAGTATCTTTCTAAGAGCTTTGACACAACATTAAACTGTATGTCTTTAAGGTATCTCTCCCACTTGGTGCAAGAAGGAAAATTGAATGATTTGCCTAGACAGTGCAAAGGGTGGTTGGAGATTGGGAACCTAGCAAGTTGCATGTACCCAGGAACCATGCATGCATTGTCTCAATGGGAACTTGCACACTGCCCTTGGTGGATTGACTTCACCGATGGTCAAGTTTTAACAAGAGAGAGAGATCTCTTCACACAATATTCTACAAGCAAGAAAAGTGAAGATAAGGCCACAAGCAAGACAGACAAGGGGAGTCAAAAGGCTACAACTTCTGTGCCACCACCGAAGGATGTTCCACCCCAGGATGAAGAAGGTGTTTATTAAATCATTTTGATAAATTATAGGATTGTTGTGGAAAGTATTTTTGGTTGTAGATTGACCGATTTGATTTACTTGCACAGTTGTTGTAGAGATTACAGCTCGTGTTGATAAAGAATGTCAGGAAAGCATTGGCCAAGACCAAGGTATAATCATTTCTCCTTTCATGAAACAATTGCTCTATATACAATAACTCATTGTTATATCATTTTCATTACTGCAAGAAAAGGTTATATTGTTATATTTGTGATATTGTATATTACAGGAAGTAGGATGGTTGTGAAAGAGATGATCACTTATATCTTTCATCGTCCATCACCTATGGATCCCACTGTGTGTCGAGGAGACACATTGCTTTGCAATTGTTCCATTGGAGATTATATTGCCATGGGCTTGGACTTTGTTGATGGGAAGAAGAATGGTGTTTACACTCAAGCTCATAAATTTTTCTTAGCAGTGGCTTCAAAAGAAACAGACTATAGGAGATTTGGCAAGAAGGTGAAGTGGGCTGCAAACTTTATAATGCTTGACTTTCCAACTGGTTTTGAGATTTGTGGAGATGTTGGCCTCCCCTCATGGAACAAACTCACAGAGGATCACTTGAAGTATGGCATAGCTGTAGCTACAGCGACATTGGATGATGATGGGTGGTTGGTACTCATCTGTCCATTGGCAGGTAAGCTTCTATTTACATCCATTTACTTCCTTCTTTTGCTTTACTTCCATTTAAGACTTCGAGCATGGATGCTCTTTGACAATATGGATATTTTGTATGATCTGTATATGAAGGACCATGTATTACATGGATGGAACGATATGTTCGTGCACAAGGATTGGAGGTGGACCGTCGTGTATTTGTGCTAGAAAAGCTTCCATATGGTCACATAAATGTACATGAAGGAGAACATATGTTGGTGAGTTGGGTTCATGAAGTTTCTTCTTATCATTGTATGGTGTGAGAGATAAAATGTCAATGACATATGTTCCTTCATCTTGCAGATGCGATCCTTCATGCTTGTGTTTGTGAGGCGTGTGGGCCATAAACCACCAACATTTCATGTGGAGAGTAAACCTCTTTTTTACAAGTTGAATGTTTGCCAAATGAGTGACCACTGGACTCATTATCTCCCTGACATACAAAAGATAGCTCGAGGAGCATTAGAGAAATCTGCTAGTTTTATTGAGTGTTTGTTGATCCTTTTGTGTCCTCCTGGTGGTTTGTGCATGGAGATGGGATGTGGTGTGGCACCTCTCATGAGAGCATGCTTGGCAAATCGGCGTGCATGCTTCTCTTTTGATAATGATGTTTTCATTGTGAGTAGTGTTGTGGAGCCACTTGTGCAGACTGCCAATGCAAAGAGAGCTCGATTGGAACTTCTTGATCAAGACATTGAGGGTGATGAGAATGCTATTGAGCCTCTCAAAAACCCTTATGACTCATAGTGAGCTACTTTTAGCTTGACTTCTTTTGTGCTTGTTTTGGTGATATTTAGTGACATTTTAGAGTTGTGTGATTAACATGGTCAGGGGTAATGACAAACTATGGTGATTGGTGTTTTTAATACTTTTGATTGGAGGAAGACACATAAATTCTAGCACTCATCTAACTATTCTCTTATGCCACACTTAATTAAAGACTCACTTCATGTGATCTTATGTGATATTGGTCAAACTATGAAGTGCAAATGATAAGTAATTTCTTTTGGAAAGTCAAATGCAATGCTTTAGGATGAGTACGTCTTGTCATACATGTTGTTTTGAAGGTAGGAATGGAGCATGGTGTGCTTGGGTGTAGAGTTCATTGCTTGCATTCTTAAATGTGATATGTCGCAAAAATACTTCAATAATGTTCAATAGTCACATAGTCATATAAACTTTAGTGCTATTTGTACATTCATATATATTTACACTGTATATTGTGTGTGTAGTGAACTACCATGCTATGCAGAAGCAATGGCAAGGGAAATGGTGAAAAGAGATAAGACTGTTCAAAGGATCAAAGGGATGAAACAAGTTCGTTGCGTCTTTGTTGATGATGAATGCTCAACAAGTTTGACCTGAGCTTCAGTTTGTTGTTGAATTATAAGTCAATTTATTGCTTCAACTTGGTCTTCAATCGTTGAAAGGAAACTAAGAAAGACTATTGGTGATGGATTATCATGTTGCATAAGATATTCTAGTGCTTGTATGATCATGTTTGTTGGCTTTTTTTGTTTCTAGTTGTCAGATCCTAAGTCAATTGTCATATCTATAATATACTAAGCACGCTAATTGGATAGGATCATTTAGAGAATGTGGGACCTTGGATTTAACGTGATGAATGTAAACCATTAGATCAATTCAATTAGAGTGGTATCAATTGGTATCATGAGGTGCGCCTGATTCTTGCATTGGGTTTTGAATCTCGAACCACCTACAGGCTTCGAGATCACGCGGATAGCATAGTTTGTGATCAATCTTTCTAGGTTTTTTCTTATCTTTAATTTGTTTCATGGAGTTCCATCACCATGCTTAAAGGACAGAAGTCAACATCCAAATAATGTTCTATAATGCTGTTGTTGTAAATGGCTATTGTTGTAAATACTATATGGCCACTATGAATGTAAAAATGATGCCTGGTGGAACGAAATGGATATAGCCTATTTCAACTTTAAACCTTTGTTTCATAGAGGTCCAATAAGATCGTTCTTGCAAATTTTTTGGGTGGATTGTTTGTCTTCCTAAATAGTTTTAAGATGGAGGGGAATGTTGGGATCCCTCCATGGAACAAAGTCATAAAGAAACACTTGGGGTACAATATAGCCACATGGGGCTGGTGATGATGAGACTATTATTTTCCCATTTGCAAGAAGGCAAATGCTTGCTTTATTTTATTATTTTTTCCTTTTTGCATGACTTCACATACAACATCACTACTTATCTTAATGTCCTTCCAGTCAAAACATTTAGTGTTTAATTTGTTAATGGACCATGTATTTCTTAGATGGACCATGTTAAATGTGTTACTTGATAGGATAGGCATGCAACATCATGTTTTCAATTGCATGTTGGAATCACAACTTTAACTATGTAAAGTGTACTCTCTTGGTTTTCACTGCTCGCTTTTCTTACCTCGCTCGGTTTTTGTCGCTCGCTTTATCGACTACCTCCCGTCCGTCACATTGATTTGTCCCCCCCTCTCCATAGCCCCCTCGTGGCCCGTCTCCTCACGTCTCTCTTGGGTGGAGTTTCCTACTTCCCTGCCCCCCTTGTGTGGATGTGCACCTCCCAACCCTCTATGCACACACCCTCTCCCCCCTGCATGCATCCACCCCCCGTCCCCTTGCACGTGCACCCCCTTGCACACGCGTGCACCCCCCATTTCCCCCTTCAATTCACACGCACATCGTGCACCCCTGCTCTTGCACATGCACATGCACACACACGACACCTCCCTCATCTCCTTGCCCTTGCGCACACGCACACAAAACCCCCCCACCCTCATCCCCCCTTGTGTGTATGTGCGACCCCCCCTCCCCCCAACACTCCCCCTTGTGCGCATGCGCACCTCCCCCCCCCTTGCGCGCCCATGCACAACCCCCCCCGCCACCCCACCCCATCCCCCCTTGCACACACCCCCCCTCCTTACCCCCCCGTGCGCATGCCCCCCTCCCCCCCAATCCCCCCTTGTGCGCGTGTGCAACCCCCCCTTTCCTCTACCCCCCCCCAACACCCCCCCTTGTGCGCATACCCCCTCCTCATCCCCCCTTGCGCCCACGTGCAACCCCCCCACCCGACCCCATCCCCCCTTGCACGCACTCCCCCCTTGCATGCATGCCGCCCCCCTCCCCCCTTGTGTGCATGTGCAACCCACCCCCCTTGTTCGCATGTGCACCTCCCCTCCTCATCCCCCCTTGCGCCCATGCGCACCCCACCCCATCCCCCCTTGCACACACCCCACCCCACCCCACCCCACCCCATCCCCCCTTACGCGCACCCCCCCTCCTCAACCCCCCTTGCGCGCATGCCCCCCCCCAATCCCCCCTTGCATGCATGTGCAACCCGCCCCCCCCTCAACACCCCCTTGTGTGCATGTGCACCCCCCCTCCTCATCCCCCCTTGTGCCCATGCGCAACCCCCCCCACCCCACCCCATGCCACCCCATCCCACCTTGCGCCCATGCACAATGCCCCCCCACCCCACCCCATCCACCCTTGCCCGCATGCCCCCCATCCCCCTCCCTCATCCCCCCTTGTGTGCATGCGCACCCCCCACTTTCATCCCCCCTTGTGCGCATGTGCAACCCCCACCCCCCATCCCCCCCCTTCATGCCCCCTTATGCGCACACGCAACCCCCCTCCCCCTTGTGGGCAAGCGTACCCCCCTCCCTCATCCTCCCTTACGTGCATCCGCAACCTCCCCCTCCCCCCTTGTGGCCAAGCGTACCCCCCCACCCTCATCCCCCCTTGTGCGCAGGCGCAAACCCCCCTCCCCCCTTGTGCGCATGTGTAAACCCCCAATCACCTCCTTGCGCCCCCATCCCCCCTTTCGCGCATCCCCCCCTCCTCATCCCCCCTTGCGTGCATGCCCCCCCCCCCCCCAAATCCCCCCTTGCATGCATGTGTACACACACAGCTCCCCTTCCCACACCTCGTCCCCCCTTACTCACACGTGCCCCACACCCATGTGCCCCCTTTGGGACACCCCCCCCATGACCCACCCCCCTTGTGCGCATGCACCCCACCCCTGATGCGCAACTCGCCCCCTCGCCCCCCCCCCCAATCCACCTTTACAAAATAAGACAATACTCATTTCTCACAACTATTTTATGTGGTGCAGTCACACCAGAGCTAATACACCAGATCCCACCAAAACTTCGTAGTTAAGGGTGCTTGGGCCAAAACAGTACTCGGATGGGTGACCTCCTGGGAAGTCCTGCGCTATAGTCCTGGTGCTGTACCCTTTTTGCCGCCGAGGGGCCACGCTTTGATATCCTTGTCCACCGACCTCACCCAGTGCGCCCTCCAGTGCCTCGACACCACCCGTTGTGCATCGACCTCTTGCCACGCCCCCGGCTCCCAATATCTATGCCAAGCTCCTGCATTGATCACGATCATCCGAAAACCCATGTTGGTCCCAAACCCTGTCGTGCCCATGCCAACCCCCAGAGCCCCCGTCGGTCATGACCCCCCGTCTCAACCATAAGCACCCGCGCCCTCGTGACCCCCGTCGTGCCCATGACCCCCACAACAAATGCATCGCATCTGAACCTTGGTGCCTGAGCAATTGCATTGTCCCAAACCCCGTCGTGCCCCATCCAACCCCTGCTTCACTCTTAGACCTTGACGTGCCCCCGACCCCCCCGCGCTATCGCCCCCTGAGCTACCACATTGGTCTCAACCCCATCGTGCACATGCACCACCCTCGACCTTCGTCGTGCACCCACATCACCCTCAACCCCCGGTGTGCCTTGGGCTCCTACGTCAGGTGGAGACCCCATCGCACGACCAAGCCACCTGAGTGGAAACGTCATCCCGAATCCCATCGCACCCTCGACCACACTAGCCCCTCGATCTCTCGCATCAGTCTCGATCCCCCCCGATGCCCCTAGTAGCCACAACATCCCAACCCCTATCGTGCCCTTGATGCCTCGAGCACCCATTGCATCTCGACCCCCGTCGTGCCCCCTGACTCCCTACACACATGCGTTGCTCTTGAACCCCGCATCGGCCCCTTGAGTTGCCACATTTGTCATGACCTCGTTGCGCACCCGCATCACCCCTGATCCCTGTGCACATGTGTTGCTCTCGGATCTTGATGCAAGTCCCCCACGTTGTCGCATCGATCTTGATCCCGTCGTGCACTTGTGTTGCCCTCGACCCCCCGTGCTCCCTCGCCCATGCCGATGTTGGCACCCCCGAGTTGGGTGGGGTCCAGACCCTGTAGCACCTCCGAGCACCACCGTCATCCCACTGCCCTACGCACTCGAACCCATTGTGCCCCTAAAGGCATAGGCCCCCCAATGTCCTGCTCGACGGTCTCGACCCACGTCGCACCCTCGACACCACCAGCACCCAGACCACCCTGTGCCCCATCTAGCCCCCGACACCCTGAGTACCTAGAGCATCCCGAGCTCTGATGCCCCCGTATGCGCATTGCCCCCAATTCCCCCCACACTCGTCGCTCCCAACAAACCCCGACGCTAGCCCCTTAAGCAATCACATCCACCATCTCGACCCCATTGTGCACCCGTGTCGCTGTCGACCCCCGGCGCACCCCTGCCCGTGCTAGTGCCTTGGGCCCTCAGGTTGGGTCGAGACCCTATGGCACCATTGAGCACCCCTGCCCTTCAATCTCCTGTGTTGGTCCTGACCCTTGTCGCACCCCCGACGCCCCAAGCACCCATGCCATCTCGTCCCCTGTCGCACGAGTGATGCCCCGAGCACCCGTAGAAGCCCAACCCCGATCGTTCCCTCGACACCTCGAGCACGTGCATTGTCTCGACCCCCAATGCCCCACTGCACACTCGCACCGTCCCAACCCCCATCGCGCCCTTGACGCCTCGTGCACCTGTATCATCCCGACCCTCATCGCACCGCAACACCTGACGTACCCAAGTTGTCCCTTCCCCCGTTGCGCCATCGATGCCTCGATCACCTGCAGCGTCCCGACCGTAATATCATGCCCTCGATGCCTTGCACACCCGTATGATCCCCACCCCCGTCGCACCCCCAACGCTCACGCACGAGCACCATCCAGTCCCCCGTTGCACCACCGATACCCTGAGCACACGTAGCATCCCGCGACCCCGATCACGCCCTCGCTCGATGCCAAGAGAAGTCACACTGTCTCGACCTCCATTGCACCCTCGATGCCCCGCGTACCCGCACCGTCCCATCCCCCATCGCAACCCTGATGCCCCAAGCACTTGCACCATCTCGACCCTCATCGCGTCCTCGATGCCGCGAGGACCTGCACCGTCCCAACCCCGAGGGCACCCCCGATGCCCCGAGCATGCACATCGTCTCGACCCTCGACGCACCGCCGCCCACGCTGGTGCACCGAGCTCCCGGGTCGAGTTAGGACCCCATGGCGCCCCCACCATCCCGATGCCCTGTGCACTCAAACATCGTAGTGCTAGCCCCTCGATCTCCTACGTCAGTCCCCCCACCCCATTCATCGTGCGCACATCCCCTCCCACCGTCCCCCCTTTACATGCATGTCGCGCACCCCCCAAATCCTGGGTCCCCCCTCGCCCCCCACTTTTGCACGCATGTCGCATACCCCCCCCCACCCCATGCCCCCCCTCCTTTGCTCGGATGTTGTGCACCCCCCCCCTCCTCCAACACCCCATGCCCCCCCCCTTTGCATGCATGGTGCATGCATCCCCCTCCTTTGTGCGCATGTCGTGCACCCCCCCTCCAACACCCCATGCCCCCTGACCTTTGCATGCATGCACGCAAGCACCCATGTGTGCATGTCGCGCAACCTTCCCCCCCTCCAACAACCCATATGCCTCCCCCCGCTCTGTGCGCATGGCACACTCGTGCCCCCCGCCCTCCTCCTCCAACACCCCATGCCCCCCCCCTTTTGCACGCATGTCGCGTACCCCCATACACCCTCCCCCCCTCTCCCCCTCCCACACCCCATGGCCCCCCCCTCTTGTGCACATGTCCCATACTCCCCCCACCCCCCCCCTCCAACACCCCATGCCGCCCCCCCCTTTTGCGCGCATGGCGCCCCACCCCCCCCATGCCCCCTCCCCCCCAACACTCCCCCCCCCCCCCTTTTGCGTCCATGTCGCATACCCCCCCCCCCCACCCCCTCCCACACCCCATGCCCCCCCCTACCCTCCAACCCCCCCCTCTACCCCCCCTACACTCCAACCCTCCCCCCCCCTCTTATAGTGCAACGCGTGAGTGCTCCCCACCCCGCCCCCCCCCAATATACCCCCCCCCTCCCCCCCAACACTCCCCACCCCCCCCTTTGCGAGCATGTCGTGTATCCCCCCTTTATGCGCATGGCGCATGCTCCCCCCACCCCGCCCCCCCCAAATACCCCCCCTTTGCACGCATGTCGCGTACCCCCCCAATGCCCCCCCTTGCGGGCATGGCGCGCGTGGCCCCCCACCTATCACACGGGGGCTCAAAAATCTCTCGCTTTTTTTGTGCCTCACCTCTATGTATGCCCTCACGGGATCGATCTACTCGATGGACTCTTCTCTCCTTGGTTGGAACTCGCTGGGATCAGCTCTCCTAGTCGGCCAAAACTCTGGCGACCTCGCTTGAACCAAACACCTTGGGCTAGGGCCTCCCAAAACGACTAGCTGTCGAGATTGCACCTCTGCCTCGTCGATCTCAGCGCTCAGCTCTCCAAGGACGTTCGATAGCACCTTTTGAAGGCCACCGTCTGATGAGCTCCTTTGAATCTGGACCGTCCGATGAAGTCGACCCACCAAAAGGATTAAGGGCTCGTTGCCTTTTTGGTAGCTAGTCTGCGACTGCTCCTTGACCCCCACATGGCAAAAAGACTATCACAGGCGTTGTTACATCCCGGTGCTCCCGCGTCTACCACGTGTCCGAATATGCTCCAAATATTCCTCTATCACGGACCGCCGACGAGGATTGAACCGCTCCACACACTCCGTCACCTTGGCATGGTTCTTATAACTGGAGACGATGAGCGATGGCCATCGGATTGTCTCCCATGCTCGTCGGATGGGCTCCACATGCCCTTTGGGGATTGGTAGTCAACGGTCTTCTCAACCTAGTCTCATTGGCACACCCGGTCATAGGAGGTTAATGCTCCACTATCCCGGTTACCATCTGGTCGGGTCGGTGTCATTGAAGTCCTCTTGTCCAGGTGGTGCAGCTGATCCACTTGGTCCAATCGTCATCTACCACGTCTCTGCATGTCTCCCATCGCTAGATCCTCCTCGAAGGCCGATCTTGCTCATGCAGCAGCTGCAGTCCAATCGGGTCCTCCAACCAGGATCCGTGCTGATGCCGCATACTTGTCCGTGTTTGCCCATCAACGGTCTTGCATGGCACGATAGGTGGTCGCCACATCGCTCTGGGTCTGCCATGCTAGCCGATCACTTGTTTGCTGCTTCACCGCGTAATCTCCATGCCCTCCACTATTAGGGCCTCGTCACCTGAGTCATTAAACGCTCGCCATCATGCTCCCTTCGTTGATTGGTCGGGGTGCTAACTGGGTCGACCTTCACGTGCGCCTATTGGCTAGCTGGATATTCTTCGTGCCCCGTGCCCCCACGAAGGGCACCATGATGCCCTAAAGGCCGATCCTCCTCGTATCTCGGATTTGTCCTAGGCTAGTGATGTTGCAAGATCCAAGGGTGCCCAAAAGCCCTTGAGATCCCATGTTAACAGGGAGGGTGTCCCCATTACATATACCCCCCTCAGCTTTCGACCCCCTCCTTGGAGTCGCGGGAACGGGTGTATTGTGCTATAGGCGACCACTTGGTCACCGGAACCTCCAGAGGGACGCTTCTGTCCTCCAAGCATTTAGAGATGTCGGTTGGCTGCACCACTGACAAAAATAGATCCGGTTCGGGCCAAATTGGTCGGGCCGATCAGGATGCTGCAGGATTTGTTCTAGATCTTTCGACTCTCCTCAATCCACCACCAGAGTGGGGTCTTGTGTCCTCTGTTGTTGTTCGGGGTCTCGATCCTCATGAGAGTCTTTAAGCATGGATACATGGAAGACCAGATGTACGTGATAGTGCTCCAGGAGTGCCATCTCGTAAGCCAAAGTGCCGATGCGTCTCAGGATGCAAAATGGTCCATCATACCTCCTAGCCAACCGATGAGTGATCTCACTAGGGTACTCAAATTTTTCTGGATCTAATTTCAGATACACGTAATCCCCCTCGTGGTACTCCTGTGGGCATCTTTTAGCATCATTCCATTTCTTCATTCGATGATGTGCCTCCTCTAGCCGTCGCTTAGCCTCGACTAATCTCATGAACCCAAGTCGCTTGGTCTCGGTTAATCTCTGAACCCAAGTCTCATGAAAAGATCCCCCACCTGGTGACACGCCACTTGTATGTGTAGAAGTAACCACTGCTGCCTTGCCGGGCACCAAGGGTTGGTGCCATGCATTATAGGAGAATTCGACCACGTCCAGGTATAAGACCCAGTCGGCTTGGTCAGCCCGCACATAGGGCGGAGATAATCTTCAGCAAGTTGGTTTACATGCTCGGTCTATTTGTCAGTCTGGGCATGATAGGCACTGCTAAATTCAAGGGTAGTGCCGCAAAGAGCAAATAGAGTCCTCTAGAAGGCCCCGATGAATCTCCCGTCATGATCCGACACAATATCCCGAGGTAGACCGTGGTTTTTTACGATATGCTTGAAAAACAACCGTGCAATAGCCTCAGCGTCACATGGAGACTTGTAGGGAATAAAATGCGCATACTTGGTGAGTCTGCAGCACACCACAAGGATTCCGGTGTACCCTTCTGAATTTGGCAAGCAATCAAGTAATGAAATCAAGGGATACACTTTCCCAAGGCCGTTTGGGTATCAATAGAGGCTACAACAAACCTGCGGGTCACCTTGTCTCGGCCTTCTCCTGAGTGCAGATTTGGCAGGTCCTTACAAATGCATCACAGTCCCTCTCCATGAGAGGCCACTAAAAGCTTTTGCTGAGTAACCTGAGCGTCCTTTCCTGGCCAGGATGTCCAGCCCATGCCACCTCATGGTGCTCCTTTAGTAGCCTTCTCCTCAAGCCACTGGTAGTCGGCACATAGACGCATCTTTGTTTGAAGTAGATGAGGCCCTCCTTGATCTCCACGTGGGCATGCTTGCCCTCTTCTAAGAGAATCTTCCGTGCCGGGGCATCTTCTGTGTAGCCTTTCTTGATTTCATCCAGGAGGGTAGCTCCTTGGAAAATCTGTATAGCATAGAGATATGGACGCTAGGATAGAGCATCAAAACCATGGCATTTTCCCTGCCTGGCTTATATTATATCTTAGAATCAAAATTGGCAAGAAAGTCCTACCACCGGGCCTCAATTTCGGTTGGGTGACAAAATAGGAGGTAGTAACGTTGCCGGTGTAGATCATGAAGTGCCTCCCCATCAAATAATGCTTCCAAGTTAGAAGGCAGTGGATCACGAAATTCATCTCTTTGTCGTGGGTCAGGTAACGTGTGTCTCTATCAGTCAGCTTCTTGCTTTCGTAGGCCACAGGGTGGCCTTCTTACAACAACACTCCCCCGATAGCGAGATCAGATGCATCTATCTGTATCTCAAAGGGTTTACTGACATCGGGTAGGGCTAGCACAAGTTTGGAGCTCATGGCCTTCTTCTAGTCCTCGAAGGCTTTGTCGTGCTTGGCTGTCCAATTCCATGTGGTATTCTTGCGTGTTAGTTGAGTTAGGGGCACTGTGATCTCGGAATACATGTCCACGAAGCATCTATAGAAGGATGCTAAGCCATTGAAAGATCGCACGTCGTGCACAGTTCGTGGAGTCGGCCAGTCCATGATGGCATGTATTTTGTTCTTATTTATCATTATTTTGCCATCAGAAACCTTGAAGCCTAAGTAGTAAATGGTGGGTTGAGCAAAATTTCACTTATTAGGCTTCAGGTAGAGCTTGATGGCTCGCGGACGTCGAACACCTCCCTCTGATGGATCATGTGCTCCTCGAGGGTCCGGGAATAGATGAGAATGTCATCCAGATATAAGTCAACGTAATCATCTAGGTCATCTTGAAAAATCTTTGTCATAAGGGTGGAGAACATAGCTGGAGCATTTGTCAGGCCGAAGGTCAAGACCAACCAGCCGTAGGAACCGTATTTGGTGCGCATGGTCATCTTTTCCACATCCTGTTCACATATGCGTATTTGATGGTACCCCAACCTTAGGTCAATCTTGCTGAAGTACCGCCGGGCATGGACTAACAAGTCAAACAACTCCCTCATGTTAGGGAGGGGATATCTATTTTTGACAGTGATCTTGTTTAGGGCTTTGTAGTCCACACAGAGTCTGATGTCACCTTCCTTTTTCTTCACAAATAAGGCAAGGGCGCCATACGGGGATTTGGAGGGACGGATAAACCCTATGTCTAGTAGCTCTTGCAGTTGGTGCTTGAGTTTGGCATTTTCTTCATGAGATAGCCTATACGGTGCCCTCACTGGAGGGTCAGAGCCCGGATATATTTCAATGCGGTGATCAATGCTCCTCTGGGGTGGAAGCTCTTTGGGAAGCAGTTCGGGCATGATATCGGCATACTCCTTAAGTAGGGCCTTGACCTCTCGTGCAATATGCTTCTAAGGGTCATGCTCATCTAGATCTATGTTCTCCTCTACTTGTCTGAGAAGAACGAGGTACGTTGGTTTCCCCTTGCACGCGGCCTTCTTTACTTGCATGGCAGACAACGTCTGTGGCATGCTAGGTCCTCACTGATTGAGAAGCCTTCACCACCTCCCAAGCTCCTTCGTTACAGAGAATGACTTGCTCATTGTGAGAATTAACGAGATCTCGATTGGCTCTCCACCAGGTCTAACTCAAAGTCATCCATGTTGACAATTGAGAATTCCCCTTCAATTACACAGCTGCCAACCTGGATAGGCATTTCTTTGGCCACGCGGACAACTGACTGGCTTGGAGCGTTCACAGTTTTGATGATCTTGCCCTTGCTTTCATATTCTTTGAGTCCCAGCTCTTGAGCCTTAGTTGGTGTGATAAAGTTGTGACTAGCTCTTGTATCGACCATTGTGCGAGTAGCATGGCCATTGATGATGGCGGTGATAAACAATAGTCCTATAGCCACCTCGGATTCTCTCATCGCTGCATGGGCATAATGATCTGACTTGGCCCTTCCTTTGCGTGTTCTTGAATTGGTTGGAGACTTTTTTTCAAGGGGCAATCTCTTGCATAATGAGGGCCACTGCACACATAACATTGGCTACCCTTAGGGCTGAGGACTTGCTGACACTGCTCTCTGTCTGGGTCGTAGAGGCTTTGGCCTTGTCTTTTGGATTAGGGGTAGGTAAGGATTTTACTTGACTGTTGGTAGAGGCTCCCATAGGTTTGAATCACTCGCGGTCTTTCCATGGCCTACAGTGCTTGGGCTTGTGTCGCACGCACTTGCCATCAAAGTTGAAGGGCTTAGTGCCAGGAGCTTTTCTATAAGAAGGGACGGCCTTGTATTGGTGTTGCTGTTCTTGCCAATCGGTCAACTCGGTCAATAGCCTCGTAAGCTTCGGCCACCGTTTTGATCTACTGGCACATAAGCTCGCCGTGTGTCCAGGGCCTTAGATGCATGATGAAATAATGCAATCAATCGGCCTCCAACATTTTTTTTATTTGAAGCATGAGGGAGGAATGTGCTTTGATGAACTCTCAAAGTGTCTCAAATTATTGAGGGCATCTCTGGCCTTCCATTCGACGTGCGTAGATAAAAATTGCATGCGTAGCTGGTGCTGCAGATCATCCCAAGTGGCTATGGTGAATGTGTTTCGTTGCAGACGCTCATCTTCTTTGAAGTTCCTCCACCATTGCTTGGCGTCTTCAGCCAAGTACGTTGAGGCGTGTAGCACCTGCTCTTTTCGATAGGTTATCTTCAAAAGCGCAAGGTACTGAGTTATGTCGTAGAAGAAATTCTTGAGGATTTTAATGTCTCTGGCCCCTTTGTAAGGTTCGGGTTCTTTGGGCTTAACTTTCACCTGCCCAGGTCCTTCTTCATGCTTGCTCTGCTCAATCTTGAGCTCGGTGAGCTGCTGCTCAAGAGAATCATTCTGAGAATGCATCTCAGAGAGGGCTTCTTCCAAAATCAGCATGCGGGCTTCTAAGGCTCTGAAGTGCTGATGGGTGCGGCTCTTAGGGGTGGAATTTGGTGGAGCTGCGTCGCCTTCTGACTAATCAACATCCATGTTAGACGCCTCCATCCATGCAGACCGCTATGATACCACCTGTCGTGAGGGCTCGAAAATCTTTCCTTTTTTTATACTTTTTCAGAACATAAATTTTCGATCTGGATTTTTCTTGCATTCCATCTAATGGTCAAGATCATGAAACTCCAAATAGCAAGGGTTGTGTCTGCATGTTTTCGTCCCTCGATCTTATCAAGGATATCAATATTGCCATACTTTTTAAAGATGAATGAGATGAAAAAATTCCAACATGGTGCACACCTTGCTAGGGATGATGCATATTTTTTATAAGAATACGACTATTGAAATAACAAAGCTATTCAAGGAGTCAAGATACTTTTGATAATTAGCTAAGCACTTGGCCCAAAAATATGCACAAAATCTTGTGTGTATACATGTCTTGTCCTATGTTTTCAAGTGTCATGGCATATATATGTGTGTGTGTGTGTGTGTGTGTGTGTGTGTGTGTGTGGTGTAAGAGAGAGATCCCATGCTAGCCCTCGTGCTCCCACGTTGCAGCTGCTTGTTTCTCCCTCACTTTGATGCCCGCGAGGTTTCGTTTCACGCCCATCTTATGTCCGTACACTCTGTCAAAAAATTCGGGGGAAAAAAATTCGTACTGTCAAAAATTCGTATGATTGTCTGTACAGCCAGGAAAAATCCGTACAGTCCCTGTATAGTTTTGTCCGTACAATCGGAAAAAATATGTACAATTTTGTTGTCAGAAAGTTCAGGAAAAAAAAACCGTACTGTCAAAAATCCATACGATTTTGTCCGCACAGCCAGGAAAAATCTGTACAGTTTTGTTCATACAATCTGTACAGTTTTGTACCTGCTATGCTTTCCTCCTTGTAAAGCTTTGCTGCTTCCAAGCCTTTTCCTTGACTCGAATGGCGGATATCTCCTATGAGAAAACCTAAGACAAGTCGGTTTCCAACAAGAAACAAAAACAGGTGATGGATTTAGATGATTTCTCTTCATGACTCTGCTGAGGCTGAGCTTCTTTATGAGGTTATGCATGAAGGGTTTAAAGACACCCGCAAAGGTTAAAAAGATCCACTTCCCACCACTGGCATTATGGTGGAAGTGGATGATATCTTTGATCCAGTTAAGGAGTATGCAAAGCATGCCATTATAATTTTCTTCCCAGGACGGATGCCTACTGCAGCAGATGTTGGGAATTGGTTGACTCGAACCTTGGGTAGTTCTTATGTCAAAAAAGTTCATTATGTAGCGAGGGGCTTTTTTTAAGATCATCATGGCTAATGAGGAGGCACCATCAGGTTTTGCTGGAGCAGTCTCCTCTCTTCTATGGCTAGCAGATGGTCCATGTCCTGCCTTGTCTTCTCTTCTACCTAAAATTGCTCAATGCTTGTCTTCTCTTCTACCTAAAATTATTGTGGATTTTTCTCAATGCTTGTCTTCTCTTCTACCTAAAATTGCAGCTTCCCTCGATAAGGTGGTATGCCCACCGCAACCCAATGGAAATTCGAATCACTTCTGCATTTTGTGGAATACGGATCATCCCACTCCAATTTCATATTTGGTTACTGTGAATAATGTTTCCATGGGGAGTGCCTTTTACAAGCTCAAGTGGGGATTGTTTGCAGGTGCTTTCTTTGAATGCAAGCAATTTGGGCACATGGCTTCACAATGCCCTTCCTGAGCTCCACGGATGCCACTGCAAGCTGAAATGGTTCAGCCTTTGAATAAGAATGCCAGTGCAAGCTGAAACAAAGGGGTCAAATAGTTTTTCTATGTTCAAGACAAAGGCAAAGCCCCGGCTGTCTCAAATGGTAATGCTTCTTTTCCTGTGCCTTTGTCCTCTCCACCTCAAGGGAAGGGGGAAAATTTTTTGACTGATGGATGGCAAACTCCTCGCAAAGTGTTCTCCCCCATGTGACCTTTGTCTTCTTGGACTTGGAGTGGTGCATCCTCTCATGGGAAAACACCTGTTGAAAACTCTGGTGTTGGCTTGACCTGGGCTACTGTGACTTCAAATCGAACCTTGTTTCCTGAAGAAGTTGCTGCACTTTTGTTCTCTCCTCAGGCTGATGCTTCATCCCAAGACAAAGGCCCGAACATTGAGGTGGAAATGCAGACGTAGACAGCCCGTTAGTTGCTGTACATACCTCTCCCATAACTGTATATATGCTTGATCATCTGAAGTGTGTTACTCTCAATGTACAGGGAATGTGTGATGGTCGCAAATGGAAACTAGTCTGGATGTATATCAGGCAATTGCAACCTGATATAGTTGCTTTGCAAGAGCATAATCAGCATATGTATGCTGGTCAGATAGGCCATTTTGTTGGTTATGATATCTTCTATGCTGGAGAGCACTCCTTTTCTGGTGTGGTTTTTTTGGTAAAGCACGATCTTCAACCTGTTGTGGCTCTCAATGATCGCCAGGGTAGATGGATTATTATTCAATGCCTTATTCAAGGAAATTTTTTTGAATTTGCATCGATTTATGCCCCCCAATCTTCTCATGAAAGAGCTTTGATCTGGGCTGCCATGCAGAGCTATCCATGGCGACAACATGCCTTCATTTGTGATGACTTTAATAATGCCCCTAATCGGGTGACAACACCTCAGGCCACACTCATATGTTGGCTTCTGAAACATAGGCATGGTCTGATTTTTTGCTTCAATTGCGCCTGGTTGATCTCTGGAAGGAATTACAGCCCATGCTTCTAGGCTATACCTTTCAGCATAATGCTCAATCTTCTTATCGGGCACGCTTGGATAGATGGTATCAGGTTGATCCACGGCATTGTGATGCCTTTACTTGTCAAATTTGGGTTGATCATGCTTTCACACATTCGGATCATGCTCCTCTTTGGTTGAGGCTTTCCTTACATGAATTTCCCACTGACAGATTGCCTTGATGAAGGCTTTTGCTGCTTAATAATAGTTATCTGGAGCATGGTGACTTTAAAGCCTTGGTCTCTGATGCTATTCAACCTCCAACCTCTCTCTCGTCATATACACATTGGTTTGGATTATGCCTGGCAAGCTTTTGTTGCTCAGATGCAAGCAGTTATTCAGGATTATGGCAAATCCTATATGCAAGCCACAAGGGAGACTGTAGCACATGCCAAATTTACTTGTCAGAGTTTGACTAAGCTTGCTCATCTTCGCCCTTTGTCTTCAGAGGAAAGCATGCTCTTACGTCAGGCTCAATTCTCTCTTCAATCCAATGATCGCAGAAAGCTTGCTAAATGGGAAACCCGATCCAGGCAACGGGCCTTTTTGGATAAAGGCTGCTCTTCCAAGCAATTTCTTAAGAGTTTACACCACAAAAGACAGGCTACCGATATCTCTCGGATCCGGATGCTTGATGGTTCTTAGTCAACATCTCGTTTTGCTGATTTACGTGTGCAACACTTCTCCACTCATTTTGGGCATGTGGATACTCTTTCTCCTCCAGTCGTGTCTGCACGTCAGCTTCTTTTACAGCATGTTCATCCAATTCTGTCTAATGCTCAAGCTTTGGAACTTGAACATCCCTTCAGTGAAAGGGAATTGTCTGATGCACTGAGATCCTGTGGCAGATGGAAATCTCCAGGATGGGATGGTCTCACTGTTGAATTCTTTCTTACATTCTGGGATCTTCTTAAATTCACCTTGCTGCAAATGGTAAATACAGCATGGCAAAATCAACAGATTCCTGTGTCATGGAAGAAAGGTCTTCTCAAGCTGATTCCAAAGAAGCAGCTATGTGATTTACTTGGTGATTGGAGGCCAAGCACGCTCATGCCAGACATTTACAAGATCATTGCCAAAATAGTGGTTGATCGGATTAAAGGTTATTTGCATAATGGGTTGCATCCCTCCCAATATGATTTTGTTCCACGTCGCCATATCACAGAGAACATTGCCAATGCTTATATTGGGATTGCATATGCCAAATACATGCAGCAAGATGTTCTACTCTTGCAGGTAGATATTGCAAAAGCCTTTGACACAGTTCAATGGGATTTCATCTCACAAACCATGCGAGCTTTGGGGTTTGGACAAAAAATGCAATAGCTTATTTACTAGCTTTACAAAGATAGCAATGCGACTTACATTCTTTCTAGGGATATCTCTGATGAGTGGACTCTTTGTCGTTCAATCTGCCAAGGATGCACTCTGCTTTACTGTATGCCATTGCTACTCATCCTATGCTGCAATATGACGCATTGCCCCTACACTTTGCCACATATGTTTAGCTTCTTCAGAGACTGTGCCTCACTTGTTTTGGCATTGTCCATGCTCTCGTGAGTTTTTTTATCTGCTTCGACAACGCCTGTGAGCGAGATTCCCATCTGTTCCATTTGGGAAGTTCTTTTGACTATTTGGGTTTTCTTTTGGCGAGTCCTTTTGGGAGTGTTTTCATCTAGACAGCTATTAGCTCATCGACACATTGCTCCTACACTTTGTCACAGATGTTCTGCTTCTTCGGAGACTGTGCCTCACTTGTTTTGACATTGTCTGTGCTCTCGTGAGTTTTTTTATCTGCTTCGATAGTGCGTATGAGCGAGATTCCCATCTGTTCCATTTGAAAAGTTCTTCTGGCTATTTGGGTTTCATCCATCCAGACCGGAGTTTCATCTTTTCTTCGTTTAGGTTTGCTACTAGACACTATGGATTTTATGGACATATAGGAATTGTAAAGTCTTTGGTGATCCTACTTTCTCTCTGTTTGGCTTTTTTAGGCGTTCTCTACAACAATCTTTCTTTGATTGCTTGCAGACCCGCTGCATAGATCATGAGGTCTTTTTGGCATATACTCAAATTTTCAGTTGATGTAATTGTAGCACCTTGTTTTGAGGTTGCTACTCATATAATATAATCATTCAAAGATTTCACCAAAAAAGTGTGTGTCTGTGTGTGTGTGTATATAGAGATTATAGAGAGAGAGAGAGAGAGAGAGTTGCATGGCTACCAAATGATGATAAGGCATGGTCTAGAATATAGCAATTGACACTTTGGAACGAGAAGTCATAACATTTTGCCCTGTAAAGAATGGAATCCAAACAATTACCATCATATTTGTATTTGGAATTGCACAATATACAAGTTCCCAGAGGGTGTTAACTGGTGCAGGCGAACATGCGAAGCCGGTGCAAGACAATAAGAAGATTTGGATTAGAGTTCCAAAAACTAGACTCGGGACATAAACAACTTTACTCTTTTAAGAGGTATACATGAACTGCACTGCAGAAGACATCCAACGGGAAATCTCTGAATAAAAATTACAAATAAAGAATTTGGCAGCATGCCTGTAACTTTTTACTTTTCCAGATGAATTTCAAGAGATAACTCAAAAGGACACATTGACAAGACTTCGGTAAAGCTTCGAACAAAATAGCAAACATTCCCCAAGCAATTAGCAGCAGCACTACTTGGTACATGCCTGACTTGATTCAAAGCAAACATGCTCATCCTGCTTCCATACCTTGAACATACTTGCACCATGCAGCAGAGGAGCAGGAAACCTCCTACCAGGCCAAAGGAGCTGCCAGCTTTAATGGAGAAATTGGACATACAAAAACAACTTGAAGACTATTGAGGCCTCGTGTTTGATCGCGGAGTCACCCCATGAAGTAACTTGGTGAAACCAGTAAAACTCAACTTTCCATCAGTGTGTCTGACCCAATCGTGGAAAAGAACATGAGGAGGCACTGTTGCAGAATGACCTACTTCCTGTTCAAGGAGAATGCAAACGCAAAATCATGAGCCATTTTTTAGTAATTAACACACGTGGCCTGAAAAACATCATGTGCCTTCAATACTACATGCTGATCTCCAAGCTTACCCCAGAATCCCCCAATTTTACAACTGAAAAACAACAACATTTGCGATTCTTACTCGAGCTAACTCTTCAATGTTAATTACTCGATTTCCATCTCTCTCAAAGTATTCATACGCAGTCCTTGCGTATTGTTCCCAGTGTTCAAGTGCTTCCAGCTGATGCACACTGATTGCAGCTGCACAAAACTCCTGAAAGTCCAACTTCTTGAAGGCAAGTGCATCCATCTAGTTTGCAAAGAAGAGCTGTTAAAAACATAAGATCCATCTAGGCATCTTGCAAAGCATTACACATGAAATACCTGCATTCATGTCAACTCCAAAAAACATTTGTTGCCACATGGAAATCAAAACCCAGCTAAAACAAGAAGGGGAATCTAATTTTATCCCTTACACAAAGTATGACAATGCATTTATGGAGGAAGGGCCCAGTCTAGATACTTGAAAATGCAAAAAAATGGGAATCAGCCTGGGCCCTTCCTACACACTATATTCAAGCAGTAACAGAGATAACAAGCACAAAACTTATGCATACTTCCATGAAAAATGAGACATAAGCTTTTTCCACAGTAAATTAGACATCACATATCCATTGTCCTAGTCCATTGATAGTGAAGGATAGTCTTCAGCACACAATTCTTTTCATTGAAAGACGAGTTTTTCAGTAAGAATGGAACTTTCCTTCAGTGACTCTGAACAGAAATGGATTTTCCTCATTGACTTTGCATATTAGTCTTTGGTTGTCATTTGCTCTTCATCCTTGGACAAAATATAGTTATGCTGACTCCTTGATCTGACTGTGCAAGGATGGTTTCTTGAATCTTGAAACCTCTGCATCTTGCTAGATCACCAAAAGAAACAACGAGAGATCCATGGTTATGTTAACTTTCGAGACCTGACCTGCTCCTAAAAGCAGCGGAAACTAAATCTCCCAGGGCCTCAATCTTGAAAGGCTTCTCTCCAGTGCAACAATGAACCAGTACGGTGAGCAGACAGTTGAGCACAGCACAGAAAAACCATGCCGTTATATTGCAACAGGATGCACCAAGTCAGCTCCTTGATTACACAAAGCTATGAAGGACCTTCACTCCACTCTGATCCATTAAGAATATACAACAGTACCCATGTGCAAGCATAAAGTGTAGGTGAGGATCCTGCATGCCTCCTCAGAGGGCATCACAGGATTTAGTGTTTGCTCTCTCAAGGTCACCTTTGACTCACCTTCACATTGGCTACACCCAGTGCGACTTCTAATCATGCCCCTCCTCCTATTTGTGGTATTGGACATGGACTTGCCTCTATCTTACATAGCTAAGTCCGTCGTTAAAGAAACAACTACAGCAACTAATGCTAACACAAGGGAACAAAGACAAACCAACATGCTTATACGAAAACAAATGAAACACCATCGCAAACACAAATAAATAATTATTATAATTATGTTTTAATTAGTTCATTTTTATTTGGTTATTTTAAATTTAAATGATAATAAATAATAAAACAAGAGAGTGGGAGGGTGTGTGCGAGTATGTGTGTGTGTGTGTGTGCGCGCACGTGCTCATTTTCCCCCGATTTCGTTTGGCAAGCAGTTTTGTTGTTTGGCAGACATGCTGCTATGTAGGACTATGATCACTTCTTTTCCTGGTGTCGCTATTGGGCTCCTGTTCATTGTATCGTGCTCGTACCATTCGGCTGTATGATCACTCTTTAGGGGATATCTTTCCCTTTTCCAGACTTCTTTATCGGTCTCCTCAGGATGCTCATTCCCTTGGAAACCTTCCTTTGGCCCAGTTAGAAGTCTTTTATAACTGTCTCTAGTTTTGAGTAGTAGCTGTTCCAATTTGGACAGCTACGAATGTGCATTTTTCTGAATGAAATCTCTCTTTTACAAAACAAAAGTGTGTCACACACTTTTTTTTGTTGAAAATTTCGTTGCTTTATATTACAAGAGAGCTTCCCAAAAAGGGAAAGCTGGACAATACATCAACAGAAAATCTCAGTATAAGAAAGATATACATCAACAGAAAATCTCTCACACATGGTGTGTGTGTGTGTGTGTGTGTGTGTGAGACACACTTTTTACTTTCTTTAGGCACTCTCTGCGGCAATCTTTCTATGATTGCTTATAGACAAAGTCCATAGATCATTATGTACCAGGAACATTCCCAAACTCATCCTCTAAAAACACAACATAGTGCAGTTTCAATCTCACGATAGTCACTCATAAGATTGAAAACCATAAACTCCATCATGCATAGCAGGGACTAGCTACTATGACATCCCCACTGACGTCATCAGCGCCCAACAGTGGGGGTAGACCATAGTATAAAAGTATGCTCTCACACATACAAATCCACACACCCACACATACTTGAGCATCCATTTATACAAGGTCTTCGTACTGAGTTTCTGTCGGCACTCCGGAGGTGAAGGGCAAACTCAGCCATGACGAAGGCTAGAACTAAAGGAGAAGGCTAATCAAAAAGTAGTCCAAATCTCTTCATTCAGGCTACAACTGCTTGTGAAGTCTAAACGATTTCATTTTAGTCTCTCCCAAACGAGCATCTAAATCTAAATCTAGAGGCATCTTGCTTTCAGAGATTGAACTTTGTTCCAAGCAAGTTCTTTCTTTCTTTAGATGAAGTGTACTTCCTTGGTTTGCAAGAAAGAGGGACAAGGATTACAATTCAGTACTATATAAAAGCCTTCAAAATAACATGAATCATGCTTGCAAAAATGACTAAACATTCATAACCACAATCATAATTGTAATATCATCATTAAATAAACAATCCCTTAGTGACAAAACCTCTAAAAAACCATATTATACCAGACTTACCGAGTTCAGTATATCGAAAACCCTGGCCTCCTTCATGGCTTCAGTAGAGTTTTTCACCAAAGCCTGCAAAACATTAACCATTCATGGCTTCAAAAAAAGCCAAACTTAAATTACAGCAGGCTTCTAGGAAACCCTTGCTTGGGTACCAGCAGTTATACTGATCAGCCTGAAGTCAACATGGCCAAGCACACATGCCAAAAAAACCATAGATTTGACAGACAGACATAAAACGCACCATTCGGAAGTTCTCCAAAGTAATGCGCCCATCCTTATAAGGCTCTAGTAAAGTATATTGGGCACGGAGGTAAACCAACTCATCTTCTGTAAGAGTCTTTGATAAGGCCTACATAACCGCATCAGCATATTTTAATTTACACTTCACATTTAGCCAAAAACAGTTCATCCCCTAAACATGCCAGATGAGTGACCTTCACATTTGTAATATCATAAGGAAAAAGGAAAACTTTTACACGAGTCTTCTCTTTCAAACCTCATTCTTTTGCATGCAAGTAAATCTACAAAGGCTTCTACATTGAAACATGCAAAAACTCTCCATAGATTACAACAAGAAGACAAATTTCATCGTTCTTATTTCCGATCACCAAAGCATGCAGAACCTAGCATTTCACCTCAGTTTAATCTTGTCTATATTAATAGTGAAGACATAGAAAAGAAATGTTTGGTGGCATATTTGCAATCTTCACTGCAATGTATAAAATAACAAGCATGCATGCGTATGTGTGTGTGAGCATGCATGCTGTATACAAACATGAGCATGTGCATGTGCATATGTCATGTCATGTGTGTATTGTATCTACATATGCACATATTCACGTGCACACTTTTTTTTTTGGGGTGAAATCCATATAACTTTATATTACAATAAGCAGTTCCCAGAAAAGGAACATGCAATTGCATCAGAAAATGTCATTATAAGACAATAAAGCAGGAGAATCTATTTGACGAGCACAAAGACAATCATAAAACAAATGTCGTAGTCTCACACACACACACTTTTTTTTTTTTAAGTGAAAGCCATGATTGAGGTGGTTTTTGGCGCACACACACACACACACACACTTCATAAGACTAGAATACATCCAACCTTGCAAGATTGGATCCTAACAAGAAACATATCTGAAGTTCTTCTGTGTCACCTTGGGTAGGGACTACAAGCGCAAAGAAACCATAAAACTAATCCATTTTTGGGCATATACAAGTGGTCTTTGAGGGAATGTGAGGCATTCTTACTGTGACACGTGCAGCAGAACTGAACAGAAATGCAGAGAGCAAACCAAGCCACACACAAAACTGAACTGAAAGGAGAGAAAGAGACAAGAGAGACTGCAAGGGATCTCAGGTAAAACTTCTACTAAAAGATGCACAAGTGGTGCTCCACTGAGATACCAAACAAGTGAGGGAGGGGACCTATATATAGGCAGCCTACCCTCCCCTAGTCGGCTCATCTATCTGGCCAACCAGCAGGCCTAGGTGGAGTGACACGCCCTACTGCATAGGGCTGACCCCCTACTGCAAATGGGGGCTGACACACAGACCTATAAAGGGGCTGAACCCCTGCCTCTAGGCTCCAAGGGACCGACCATGTAGGGGCTGACCCCCTGCCCCAACCAGACCGACCAGAGCCTAGGTGGCCGACCAACAGGTCAGCCCACCTCTGCTCATATAAGGCCTGCTGGGGGTGGGGCTACAGCACCAATGAGTGGCCACGCAGGCCCCACAGACTGTCCAGCACAGTGCGCCTCCACATGGGCTGTCACACGGTAGCATATAGGCCTGCAAGGGCCCCAAACAACACCGTATCTGGAACGTACCAACCTAGGAAGACCTTGCAATAGTGGGCACCACCATAGCAGCCCAATCGGGCCCCAGCCCTCCTCCACATAGGAAGATTTGCCCTACCCTACACTATGCTAATCACGGGGGGCGGGCACACCCACAGCAAGGCCCTCACTCATGCCCTAACCTAACCATGGTACATCAGGAGATGCTGACCTCCAACACCCCCTCTCAGCTCCTGGATGGAACATGATCTCCAAGGAGTTGGGTGTACCGCAAGAACAACTGGAGGAATCCGTCGTGTGATGCTCCGTTGCTAAAGAACGCCACAGCCTGTCGAAGAAGCCCCCTCTTGGCACAAACTATCTCAGCACAACCACTGGAAACCTAATACTGTTGCTCCTAGGCCATAGGTGCTAGGCATACTTCTCTAGTCAAGAACTGGTACAATAATCCAACTGATATTCCTGTCGGTGCAAGATCTCCTTCCCTGCATGGGCACCTATATCTTAGAGCTAGACAAAACCCCCTCAAGTCCAAAATAATACACTGACCCCAGATCGATGAGCCTCTGTGCTCCAAAAACATTGGGCATCCACCTACTCACTAGGATCAATCATGGTGTCTAGCAATCAGTCGACCCATCTAGATCTACAGTAGCTCATCAAATAATAGCTGCAACAGAACAAAAGGAAACCCCCTCTGGATTTGCCAAGTCATGACCTCCAAACAAACATTCTACCACCTGAGTTAGCGGGAGCAACTCCTCATGGCTCGAGGTCTTGCGTGAAATCCTATCTCGATCAAAGACTCCATCACCACTGCACCCATCCAGAAGGTCCTGCTCCCACAAACAAGCAAGCAATCCTCCATCTGGAACCAAAAAGCCTGCTGGCAGCACATCTGCCTCGTGCTACCACTAGGCTGGAACAATTGAGTGATGGCCGTAGAACCTTCCTTCTTCTCACTAGTCCCATCGCTGATCCTCTGAGGACACTGCCGCCAATAATAACCTTTCCGACCACAGCGGTTACATGTACGTGAAGCCCTTAATGCTTCATGTTCCTCAACTCACATCTTCTTTCTTCTCTTATGCTCAGCTGCCAAAGACTCTGATCAAATTTCATAAGCACGATGCAGAAATCTCTCCTCCTAGTCGAGCACCATTGGGACCAATTCCTCCCAGGTCAACGTATTTATCCTTCCACTAGTTATCAAGGACGAATAGTATGCAAAGTACTGAGAAGACAGGTGAGACAACAATGTTATGGCCATGTCCTCAAATGATATCTGCTTCCCCGCCTTAAGAATCTCTTGCTGAAGTTCTTGTAACTACTTGTTGATGTGCTCCCGCATCAATGAAGACTTCATGGGATACAACAACCTCATCTGGACTCCAAAGAGACCCTCTTCATTGGAGAGGTTTTGTTGTACAAGGATGCCAAATGCTCATGAATTCTTTTAGTCACTGTCATATGCTCACGTGATTAATCACCTAAGGAGTACAGTTTAGGAAGATAAATGACCTTACCCTTGCATTGACACGGTCTCACCGCTGAGACATAGTCTCCGCCTCCTACTACAGGATCCCTAGGTTTGCCAAAGGGATCAAGCCAATCAACCCCCACCAATATGAACACGAATGCAGAACGGACTCCATCATGACATGCCAGACACCGTAATTGAGGCTATCCAATTGATAGTCGTGTGATGCTCCGTTGCTAAAGAACGCCAAAGCCTGTCGAAGAAGCCCCCTCTTGGCACGAACTATCTCAGCACAACCACTGGAAACCTAGTACTGTTGCTCCTAGGCCACAGGTGCTAGGCATACTTCTCTAGTCAAGAACTGGTACAATAATCCAACTGATATTCCTGTCGGTGCAAGATCTCCTTCCCTGCATGGGCACCTATATCTTAGAGCTAGACAGAACCCCCTCAAGTCCAAAATAATACACTGACCCCAGATCGATGAGCCTCTGTGCTCCAAAAACATTGGGCATCCACCTACTCACTAGGATCAATCATGGTGTCTAGCAATCAGTCGACCCATCTAGATCTATAGTAGCTCATCAAATAATAGCTGCAACAGAACAAAAGGAAACCCCCTCTGGATTTGCCAAGTCATGACCTCCAAACAAACACACACCGGTAAACATTCTACCACCTGAGTTAGCGGGAGCAACTCCTCATGGCTCGAGGTCTTGCGTGAAATCCTATCTCGATTCTCGATCAAAGACTCCATCACCACTGCACCTATCCAGAAGGTCCTGCTCCCACAAACAAGCAAGCAATCCTCCATCTGGAACCAAAAAGCCTGCTGGCAGCACATCTGCCTCGTGCTATCACTATAGGATGGAACAATTGAGTGATGGCCGTAGAACCTTCCTTCTTCTCACTAGTCCCAACGCTGATCCTCTGAGGACACTGCCGCCAATAATAACCTTTCCGACCACAGCGGTTACATGTACGTGAAGCCCTTAATGCTTCATGTTCCTCAACTGACATCTTCTTTCTTCTCTTATGCTCAGCTGCCAAAGACTCTAATCAAATTTCATAAGCACGATGCAGAAATCTCTCCTCCTAGTCGAGCACCATTGGGACCAATTCCTCCCAGGTCAACGTATTTATCCTTCCACTAGTTATCAAGGACGAATAGTATGCAAAGTACTGAGAAGACAGGTGAGACAACAATGTTATGGCCATGTCCTCAAATGATATCTGCTTCCCCGCCTTAAGAATCTCTTGCTGAAGTTCTTGTAACTACTTGTTGATGTGCTCCCGCATCAATGAAGACTTCATGGGATACAACAACCTCATCTGGACTCCAAAGAGACCCTCTTCATTGGAGAGGTTTTGTTGTACAAGGATGCCAAATGCTCATGAATTCTTTTAGTCACTGTCATATGCTCACGTGATTAATCACCTAAGGAATACAGTTTAGGAAGATAAATGACCTTACCCTTGCATTAACACGGTCTCACAGCTGAGACATAGTCTCCGCCTCCTACTACAGGATCCCTAGGTTTGCCAAAGGGATCAAGCCAATCAACCCCCACCAATATGAACATGAATGCAGAACGGACTCCATCATGACATGCGAGACACCGTAATTGAGGCTATCTAATTGATAGTCGATTGGAAGGTGGTAAAAAAGTGTATTTTTGCCTTGCTCTCCACCATCTCAACCAGGGTAGACAATCAAAGCAAAGAGAGTCAAACTGGAAGAGAGAGTGGATGGGAAAGAAGGTAGAGAAGGGGATCGATGGACAAAGAGAGGAGAGGGCTGGAGAAGTTGATGACCAGGCTTTGGGGCCTAAGTACCTTCACACCTTTGCTGTAAGGACCCTCGAAGATGCCTTTCAAATCTGAAAACATCCTTCAAAGACAGCACGCCTTCCTTGACAACCGAACTGTCCACACCTTTGCACACCCCTCCTCAAGAACACCTCCGAACAGCAGCCCTAAACCTCCTCTCGGTTTGTTGGCTTCAAGCTCCCTCCACGTCTCGGGTCTCCAGCCAACTGTGGCTTTGATACCATGTGAGAAGTGCGAAGAGCAAACCAAGCCACACACAAAACTAAACTGAAAGGACAAAGAAAGAAAGAAAGTTTATTAAAGTCTTTGAAAGATTGATGGTTCTATGAGACTATAAGAAAGCTGATATAACAAGCTGAAAGGGTGAGCTACTAAAACAAGCATCATCACTCATGCTAGATGCTAAAGAGATGTCACATAGTCATAGAATGTACCAGTACTATACAGTACTAACATCAAAACACATCATCATCACCTCTCATGAGGGTGGACCTGTCCGTGACAGTCCGGGGTTTCAGCACTAAAGGGTCTGTTGGTGACTCCACCTTGCCTACCCTCCAGGCTGACTCACACATAAGGTTGACACCGACCTTAGTGAACAATACTTGTGCATCTACCATTGGGGTGTCCCCCATTGTCAAGCCTCTTACCAGGACATTCAAAGCCTTGCTGGCCCTCCTTTAATCTTCCTCCTGTGCCTCAGAAATGAACTCCTTCTTAGGGGCTGCCAGCTACTTTTTCACCATTGCTGTCCACTCAAGCATCTCTTCTTTCCTTTCAGTGAGTTCTGCGTGAATTCAGCATGTTTACCGTTCTTTGTGGAGTGCATGGCAGCGATCTCTTTCTTGAAAGTGGCATTCTCTACCCTGAGCTCTTCCATAGCTTTGCCCCCTCCATCTGAGGTCAATTGCATATATCTCATCTGCTGTAATTCAGCCCCCATTGCAAGTGCTTTGTCTTGGAGTTTTGTTTTCTCATTTTCCCATCTTGTTTTCTCTTTCTCCCATTCTTCTTTCTTGGCCTGTTCTTTCCTCTACTCTTCTTGTACCTGTCCTCCTTGTTTCTTGATCTCAACTAGTGTCCTACCCATGTGTGCTTTCTCAGCCAATAGGCCACATTTGCGGCTTCCAGATTGTCGATTTTCTCTATCAATCACGAGGCAGATTTTGTTGATGCAAGTGAATGCCTCAACAGTACCCTTATGAGCTGTCCCATTTGAAAGACTGACATGGCTATTTCTAGAGGTTGCTTCCCCCAAGTGTCTTCAATGCAACCTCGTGTAGACATCCTACTGAAACTCAAAGATTGTAGCAATATTGTGAACTTACATCCCCCCTGGGTTGAATTCTTCACATTGCATCGGGTCTTGGGTGCTCAGAGAGAAGTGTTGCTGAGTGGAGCCCTTTGTAAGTATCTCTTGCTTGAAATTCTTGATTTTCATGATTTTCTTGAAATTTCTGAGCCTTTCGTGTTTGCAGTGCAGGAGCAGGGCGGGTTTGGAGGCAGCTGGAGAGGATCGTAGTGGTAAATTGTGGGTAGGGGGCAGCCCCTTGGCCTACATGGATGGGACTAGTGTAGGCAGAGGCTAGGTGATCCCCCCGTCCACCTATTGGGGGTCGTACAGGCCCGTCAAGGGGCTGGAAGGCAGCGCAGGGGCTGGGAACAGCCCGCAACAAGTGTAAAGGGGGTAGGGGGCCTGGAGGACTGCCCCACGTTGGCACAGTAGGCCACACTATGGCATGATTGAGGCAACAGCCCACCAGGGGGTTTTGGTGACCTAATCTGCCCACGGGAGGCCTCGATGGCCAGGCGTAGGTCACGACAAGGGTGGTGCAGCTCTTGACGCAGATGTGTAGCTCCTGATGCGCAGTAGCAGCTCATGACGCAGTAGCAGGGAGGGAGGGAGGGGGCTGGGAGGATGGAGGGGGCGGGAGGGAAGGGAATGGGGGGGGGTGGGAGGGCTAGGAGGGAGGGAGGGGCTGAGGGGAGAGAGAGAGAGAGAGAGAGAGAGAGAGAGAGAGAGAGAGAGAGCATGGATGGCTCAGAGAGGAATCGAGATTATAGCATTGCTTTCCTATGAGACTTCGGTATGTGTGTGTGTGTGTGAGTGTGTGAGGACCTGCAGCCCTTGCTCCAACCCTCTTATCAGCTCTTTAGCCTCCTCAGACAAGCCCGTCTGCCTCAGCTACCTATTGCTCTAAATCAGCGACCCAAAACAGCTGTTTGGCGTCATAATTCCCTGCCATACGGGCCTGCCATAGTTCCATACAGGTGTACGGACCTGTACGGACATTTCTGCCCTGTTCGGGTTGCTGCTGCCGGCTCGTTTCCTGCTCCTGGATTGCTGTTGTACCGGGTTTGCTTACAGGCTGCTTCTAAACACTGGTTCTGAGGGTTCTCTCTTCCTCCTTTCTCTCCTTTTTGGTTCCTAGGTCTTGTGTACTCTTTCCATCGCCAGAACAACTCTTTTTTCTCTGATTTCTAGTTCATCTTGGATCTTTTCTCTTTTCCTTCTCCAGAACTTGTCTTTTCTTCTCTCTAAATCCCTAAATATCTCTTTCCTCTTCTTCTCCTTGCAAATACACTATTTCTTTCTTCTTTGTGGGCTGTTTTTTCGAGACTCTTTTTTCTTTTTTATCACTTTACAGGTACCCCTTTTTGGGTTCCATCTTCTTCAGGTGACATGGCTGAATACTCTTATGAAAAAACTTTTCAAAAGGATCGATCGGCTCAATCAAAAAGCAAAAGCAGGCTAAGGGTCAGCATGACCCTGTGCATGATTCTGTTGAAGCACAACTGGTCTATGATGTCATGCACGAAAGATGTGCACACAAGGAAAGAGTGGAAAGACTCTGTTCCATCGGTTGGTCTCATGGTTGAAGTGGATGAAATTGTGGATCCAGTTAGAGAATATGCCAAAAATGCAGTCATTTTATTTTTCCCAGGTCAGATGCCACCTACTATAGAGGTAGGCAACTGGCTGACCCGAACACTGGCTGGCTCGTTTGTTCGTAAGGTACACTATGCAACCAAAGGCTTTTTTGAGGTCATTATGGTAGATGAGGTTCACAGGCAAATGCTTTTGAAACATTCGCCACTCTTTTTTGGGCAGCAAATGGTGCACGTTTTGCCATGGTCCCCCACAAGGGATTATCAGGCTCTAATTCGACATCAATGTCCGATCTGGGTTGAAGTTGTAGACTTCCCGCAATGCATGGCTTCACTCTTGCCTAAAATTGCAACAACTTTAGGCAAAGTGGTTTGCCCACCGCAGCCTAACAACAACTCTAATCGATTTTGTATTCTTTGGGATACTGATAATCCCACACCGGAGTCTTATTCAGTCACGGTGATAGGACAAAATCTGTATCAAGTTTTTGAGCACTGTATATAGCTGTGGGTAGGCACATAGTTGTACACATCTAGGGGTAGGTGTGGGCTTTTGGCATTTGTGGATTTTTCTTTCACAAGCATGATGGACTGATGTATAGTTTTTTGAGACAATAAAGTATGTTTTGCAGGGACTTCATGGGAAATGACGAAATGCAATATGGTTGTACCAGACTTCCAGAGCAAGGGTGTCTAGTGTGTGGTCAAGTGAAATGTTTTTGGGGTCATGTAAAGTCAAGTCATGAAGGGTTTTTTTATATTTTCCTGAGTCAATGTGCACTTGCATGTGTGCACTTGCATGTTATGGGGATTTGACATGTTTTGGTGCCCACGTCAAGGGGCTTTTCATGTGTGTGTACACGGGTGCATGCAAGCTTTAATGTGCATGCTAATGTGTGTGGGAATTGTGTGACTAAAGGTCCAAAATGTGCATTTAATGTGCCTTGGGGGGATATTTGCATTTTTTAAATGGGAGTGGTAAAATGTCACTGATGAGATGGCAAATTAGGCTGAGGTGGCTGGACTGATTGGGAAGGCATCTTGCACATGCAAGGTGGCTACGTGATGGATGGAGCGTAGGGGAGTTTTCTAGACTGTGAGCTGGAGCTACATGAAGATGGCGGCTGGGAGCTATGCGGGGGGATGCTAGAAGGATCTACGTTGCACTTGGGGGCTCCTTGAAGAGAAGGCTCGACGAAGAGAGAGTCTCTAGTAGATGAAAGAGAGGGTGTGCATAAGCGAAAGGCTGAGCGCCTATCAAGTGAAGGCCTATGTACGTGACGGGGTGGGGATTTCCGACAGCATGCTTGGCACAAAGGGACTCCAGGTTTGAAAAGGATAAGCTGTGGGTGCTCCGGGATTACAGTTATGTGGTGAATTCAGATCGAATGGGAGAGAAGGGCTACTGCAAACGCTGCTGATTATCTTCACATAGGGGAGTTTGTGAGCTTGTGTGCGCTGAGAAGACCTTGGCGCTGGAGACCTCCAGAGATAGCAAGCTGTTTGTAGTTGGCTGAGCATGGCTACCTCATAGGCCGGACGATCATCGTTTGCACATGAGCAGATGCAGGAGAGGCTACGAAATATCAACGTTATAGGAAGGAATGTGGGTGATAACAGAAATGATGCAGAGAATGCGTTGTCTGGCTATGATCATATGAAAGGGCTGTTGCTGGAGGCGTCTTCCGTTGGGTCTGTGCGTGATTGGTGATGAGCTATGGATTAGTAAAGCTTGAGGCGTAGCTGTGTATCGTTTTCTGCTGGCTGAAGGACTGTTGGCGACGTGAAGTATGAGCGTGGAGTACTCTGTGGGCAAGAGAAGGATACATACGCTGGAAGTGGATTTGTAAGGCAGAGATGGTTGATGCGATTTGATATTCCAGTCCATTTCACTCTTTGGCCGTTGACTGCAGCTTTGGGGAGAGTTACAAACTGTTGTCCTTGATGGAAGCTTAGGAGTTTTGGCTGTGGGTTCATAGTATTCTGAGGCTGACTGTTCTCTGATTTTTGGGGGGAAGTTCAGTTCTAAGTTTATTTGTTTCGGGCTGTGTAGTCTTTTGGCTCTATTTGAGTCTGTGTGATCCATGTTCAGTCAGTTTTTTTTGTGGGGGTTTGTCTCGGTGCCTATTACAAAGACACATACTCTGGAATCTGGTTCATAAGCTCATTAACTACGAGCCCACATTGTAGCTGATCCCTATGAAGTCTTAGCTATCTTTTCCTTTTTTTTCTTTATCAACGGTGAACAATGTTGACATAGGAAGTGCATTTTATAAATTGAAATGGAAATTATTTGCAGGGGCTTGTTTTGAATGTAAAAAATTTGGACACATGGCTTCGCACTGTCCAATGAGTCAGCATAAAATGCCTCCTGCTACTTTGCTTGCTCAAATGCCCAATAAGGATGCTCCTGCCTCTATTGGGAATAAAAATAAAGGTAATAGACAGCTTTTTGTGAATCAGGATAAAGGCAAAGTCCCAGTTGCTTCAAATGGGAATGCTTCTTCCCCTTTACTTCCTGCTATTCAACTTTCAGCAAAAGGACCAAAAACTCCAATTGATGGATGGCAAAGTCCTAGAGAAGTTATTTCTGTTCGACAACCTCCACCCCCTTGCACTTGGAATGGTGCATCTTCTAGTGGAAATTCTCCAGAGGTCAACTCAGGAATTGGAATCGCATGGGCTGCAGTGACAGCTAGCAGAACCCTCTTCCCTGAAGAAGAGGTTGCTGCATTGCTGTCCAATCCTCAGGCGGATGTTTCTTCTCAGGGAAGAGGCCCCGACCCTGAGGTAGAAATGCAGGGTTGACATCCTGAAGGTTGCTGCTGTACATAACTGTTTTTTCCTATAAATATCTGTAAATATGCTTGCTCAGATCAAATGCCTTACCTTAAATGTTCAGGGGATGTGCGAAAGTAGGAAATGGAAATCTGTGTGGCTGTATATCAATCGATTTCAGCCTGATATAGTGGCATTACAAGAACAGAATCAGCATGTCTATGCAAGAAAGACAGGTCATTACTACGGCTATGATATCTTTTATGCTGGAGATCACTCTTTCTCAGGTGTAGTCATTCTGATTAAGCATGAGCTTCTGCCAATTATTGCTTTAAATGACAATCAAGGTAGATGGATTATTCTTCAATGCATCATTCAAGGCGAGGTGTTTGAATTTGCTTCTGTATATGCACCTCAATCTTCTCGGGATAGAAGTGCAATTTGGGATGCCATGCACCGATATCCATGGAGATATCATGCCTTTATATGTAGGATCACTTAGGAGAGAGAGAGTGCAGGTAGCAAAAGAGTCGATGATAAACGCCTTAGCCGTCACGTCAAAGTTGGATAATAAAAAACAAAGGAGTACAAGGTACAAGTACCTAGACCTAGGACTAAGTGTCCTAGGTGTCACATAGGACTAAGTGTCTATGTGGCCTAAAAGACACTAACACTATAAGTGTCTTTATGGCCTATAGGGCATCACTAGAACCACCAGAGGATGGCCTACAAACCCCCCTCCATGGGATGGGCTGAAGTACTCTGGAAACATCTCAGAATACCTGGTATTTTCTGGTCATGGTGGCACATGTTCATCCAAAAGGATATAGCCACCTATGAATGTACAAGGGATGTCAGATCATGTAACAAAGGGAACCAAGTGTAAAGCCTATCAAAAGACTTCGAACTTGGGACAAGGAAGTGCCTTTGTAAACATATCTGCTATGTTGTCCTCTATGGGAAGATAGGACAACTCTATGTCTCTTGCTGACAACCGCTCCCGAACATAATGATAGTGAACTTCAATATGCTTGGTACGCGCATGAAACACTGGGTTACGCGCAATGGCCAAAGCACTCTGGCTGTCAGTGTAGACAATAGTGGAGGATGTCTGGCGAATACCAAGATCTGTAAGTAACTGTCGAAGCCAAGCACACTCTACTGTAGCGGTGAAAGTTGCCCTGTACTTAGCCTCACAGCTAGATGTGGCAACTGTTGGTTGCTTCTTGCTGAGCCAAGAGATACATGAATTGCCAAGCAAAAAACAATTGCCAGTATGTGACACTCTGGTGTCGAAACATCCTACCCAATCACTATCCGTGTAAGCATGCATGGTAAGTGAACCCTGATCACCATAGAAGAGGGCTAAATCCTGAGTGCCTCTAAGATATCTGAAGACTCTCTTCACTACCTACCAATGTTGTGAATTGGGCATGTGCATGAATCTGCTGAGCTGAGATACTACATATTGCAAGTTAGGTCTGGTGTGACATAAATAAATAAAGCATCCAACAACCTGCTGATAAAGAGTGATATCACATGGTGGGCTCCCATCATGAGCTGAGAATTTGAAGCCAGGGTCCAGTGGAGTAGAGATTGGCTTGCAATCCTCAAACTGAAAACGATCAAGGAGCTGTCCAATATACTTGGACTGAGACATCATGATACCCCCCTCAACATGAGCAAATTGAATGCCCAAATAATAATGGAGCTGTCCCATGTCTGACATGTCAAAAATCTGCTGCAAATCAGCCTTGAAAGCTGCAATTTGCTGAGTATCTGGGCCTGTGATGAGCATATCATCCACATATAAAATCAGCACTAAAAAATCAGATCCACTCCCGCGGACATAAAGAGTGGGTTCTGAGGGACTATTCTGAAAACCAAGGGATAGTAAGTGTGCATGAATTTTTGCATGCCATGCCCTGGGTGCCTGCTTCAAACCATAAAGGGCTTTTCTAAGCCGGCATACCTTATTTTCAGAATTAACAACCTCAAAGCCAGGAGGTTGTGTGACATAGACTTCTTCCTGCAGATCCCCATGAAGAAAAGCAGTCTTGATGTCAAGTTGGTGCACTTGCCAATGATGATGGGCTGCAATGGCAATGACACATCTAATGGTAGTAATCATGGATGTGGGAGAAAATGTCTCCTCAAAGTCAATGCCTTGTTGTTGGGCATACCCTTTTGCAACAAGACGGGCTTTGTATCGATCGGATGTGCACAGTTTCCGAGCAAAAACCTACGAGCAGAAAAGTCCGAGCGATAATTTTTGACACCAACCATGCTTATATATTTCTCAAAGGAATATACAATTCTTTCTTAATTTCTCATTTATGGAACCATATACTTACTTATTTTTCATTATAACCCTCATTTTAGAGAACATCATCTATATATGAACAAACAATGAACACTTTAGAAACTCCTATAAATACCTCCCTACCATACTCTCTTTTGAGGATTATGGTAATTCAATCAATTTAAAAGAGTTTCCCTAATCTTTAGCAATCCCATATTTGAAGCTCTCATATAACAATGTATACCATATTCCTTGGATGAGTAGAAAAAGATATTGGAAACCTCATACTTGAAGCCATTATAATTGATCATAAATTAATCTCTAATACATTATCAAATATGGGAAGGCAAGGGAAGGATTTTCAAAATATTCCCAATTCTCCAAACCTAAGTACTTTTAAGGAAATGTGATCTCTATTGAACTCCTTCTTACCATATATATGAATTAGGAAGAAGTTGTAACTCTCATATACATCTTGAAATTTTTAACTTTTCTCTTTTATAACTACAAAAAGTGTAATTTTAAGCTACCATTGCATAGATCATAAGATTCTGAACATTTTTCCCTTTTACAGCTCCTCAATCCAAGCTAAGGAGCAAAAGTTATGACCCCTTCTGCGTAGGCTCTCCAAGGATATTCCGCCGGCGGAATAGGGTTGGGGCAAGCTCTTCAAACCATATTCCTCTGGCAAAATACACTTAGAGGGTCTATTAAAAAGGTATTATATATTTTTCTTAGGTCATCCTGAGGAACTGTAAAGAGGATATTTGCTCAAAATTTCATGATCCAACCAATGGTGAAAGGAAAAGAAAGGATTTTTGAAAGTCGTAAATAAGTCACCACTTAGACATTATATATGTATATTATATAAAGGTATATTTATATCTATATCTATTTATCAATATTTCATATTTACTTACATATTCCTTGAAATAATTTGGATTTTTTTGCTCCCCAAAAATGACTTGAGTCTATATATTTGGACCCTCCCACCTTTTGTCCGCTCGTCGCTCGGGGGTTTTTGCTCGGAAAATGGAAACCCCCTGTATCGATCTATGCTGCCATCAGATTTCCTTTTTAATTTGTAGACCCACCTGGTAGAGGGAGATCTACTAATTCCCATGTGTCATTTTTAGCAATGGAATGTAACTCAGCTCTCATTGCATCCATCCACTCTTTGCTGTCAAAAGCATCTTTATGGCACAGAGGCTCTTCATTGCAAGCTGTAGCAAGGAGTGCAAAATCAAGAAAGTGACCATGCTGTCTATTCCCTGATCTTGTCCATGCAGCAAAAGGCTGATCTTGTTTGCTGTCCCTCAATGTATCAAGAAGCCATCTGGGAACTTGCCTTTGCTGTCTATTGACAGCTCTTTCTTCAATGACTGCATCATGAATAGTGGGATCATTTTGTGCCGAAAGAGAAACCTGCAAATCAGCATGAGGTAGTGGCTGACTATTGCTTGGTGGAGGGCCTGCAGGAGGCTCATGTTGCTGGTCAAAATCCTCTTCTGAGGATGGCAGAGGTAACCAAGATTCAAAGGCATCAAACATGTCAACATCTGGCTTAGCTTTGCAGTCCACAAGAGGAGAAGCTGAATGTTCAGCAAAGATTACATCTCTACTGAGAATAATCTTCCCAGTATTTGGTTGGTATAACCGATACCCTCTGCATTTGATGGCCTTGTCATCAAGCTTATGTCTCAGCTGAGATGGTACATGAACATATGCAAAAGACCCAAAAACTCTCATGTGTGAAAGTGAAGGCTTCCTGCCTTTCCATGCTTCATAAGGTGTAACAGTCGTCAATGCCCGTGTAGGTGATCTATTCAGCACATAGTTGGCACACATTACTGCATCAAGCCAAAATTTATTGGGCAAAGACTTGGCCTTAAGCATGCATCTGGCCATCTCCATTGTGGACCTGTTTTTCCTTTCAGAAACAGGATTCTGCTGAGGAGTGTAAGGAGTAGTACATGAGTGAATAATTCCCCGTGAAGACAGAAATGCATCAAACTCCTTTGACATATACTCTCCCCCCCTATCTGTGTTGAGGGTGACAAGCTTGCATCCTAATTCATTCTCAACCATATTCAGCCATCTCTGAAAGCATAAGAAAACTTTAGATTTGGCTTTTAAACGATATATCCAGCAATATCTTGTGAAATCATCAATGAGAATCATAAAATACTTGTACCCCCCAATGGCATTTGTCCTCATTGGGCCACAGACATCACTGTGCACTAGCTGCAATTTCCTTTGTGAGAGTTTTGGACAATTCTTTTGAAAAGGAAATCGATGCATCTTACCCAAAAGACAACCCTCACACACATGTTTGGAAACTGTGTGAGTTTGAGGTACATCATTTGCCATCTGCTGTGAATGTAGCTTTGCAAGAGCTCTATAATTGAGATGGCCCATTCTCTCATGCCAAAGATGAGGTTCAGCAAGCTGTGAATCTGAAATAGCCAATGCTTCAATAGAAAGTGCAGCTGAGTGATGATCAAGGTGATAAAGCCCCTTTTGCAAAGTGCCAGTGAGAACTATGGCATTGTCATCACGAAGATCATAAACTAGGCATCTGTAGCCATCAAAAATAACTCTGAAACCTGAAGTGGCAATTGCTGAAATTGAAATCAAGTTGACTTCAATTCCAGGCACAAAAAGAACATTTGTCAGAGTAACAGGATGGCTTGAAATGGATGTGAGCTGCACATCTCCAACTCCTTTTACAGCATATGAAGCATTATTAGCACATGTAACAGTCCCCCCTCGAGGTGCATCAGCTAAAGAATGAAACAACTGTCTGCAAGATGTGACATGCTTGGAAGCACCACTATCGAAGTACCAGGACTAAGCATCATTAGCAGTAAAGAATGCATCAGCTTTGGAGGGATCAAATGAGCAATGGACAGCCCATGCCCAATCATCCTGAAGAGCATGTGCATGTGAAGCATCTTCTGGCTCATGGGATTCAATAGCATGTGAGGCATTAACTGTCAATCTTGCTTTCTTTTTCTCCGAAGCAATGCGCTTCTTGCATTCTGAAATGTCATGTCCACGCTTGCGACAATAGTTGCATCTTTTCTTCTTTGACTTATCTGCTGTATTTTTAGATGCATGGGAGGAATTGCAGCTGCTATGCGCAGATTTTGGCTTGCCCATAGGCTTGGAAGCCTTGCCTCTTCCTGTCTGCTGTGAAGCAAATGCATGATCAGGAATAATGGCTTGTCTATTAGCTCTACTTTGCTCTTCCTGCAAAAGCAAAGTAACTAGCTGATCAAAAGAATAGTGGTCTGGATTACCCATGGCCACTAATCGAAGGGTTGTAGCAAACCCTTGATATGTATCTGGCAGTCCATTCAATGTGGTACCGACAAGCTGTGAATTTGGCACCACCTCATCAATGTTGGCAAGCTGTTCCATGAGGTCCTTGACCTTTGTCAGGTATGCATCCATAGAGTCACCTTCATTCATACTGACTTCCTGTAATTGCCTTCTCAAATATGCAACACGAGCTTCATTGCGAATCTGATAGAGAGAAGCCAATTTATCCCAAGCATCCTTTGCTGTCCTGCAAGACCGGATGTGTGGAATAATGATTCTCTTGCATGATAAAGCAATACATGAATGTGCATTTGCATCTCTTGCATCCCATCTTGACTGTTCTTGAGTTGGAAGAGCAGCAACAGGAGTGCTAGAGGAAGAGGCATCAGGAGGAGTACCCCCTGCAGAAGGACCAGCAGTAGAGGCAACCACTGTAGCATTGGCTGGCCTCAGATCAGCCCCAAAAACAATATTCCATAAATGCTTTGCAACAAGAATATGTTTCATGAGATAAGACCACATCGGATAGTTGGTGCCATCCAACTTATCATCTTCACGAAGAACTCCAAATAAATCTTGATTGTTCCCAGCCATAGCAAATGTGATACCCTGAAAAAGACCTGAAAACCCAAAAGCCTCAAGGCTATCACTGCAAAAAGCTGGCTGTCCAAAAATGACAGCAAATATCTGCAAATTTCTGACCCAAATCAAAGGGCAAATGCAGATCTGACCCAAATGTAACTGTGATAGGCAAGCAATGTTCACTGCAAAAACAACAAATCTGGCAAAAGCCCCAAATTTATTGAGGGGAAATAGACCAAAAAGAGGGCAAATGCAGAAAAGCCCCAAATTTTGCTGAAATTTTTGCAAATGTGACCCAATGTATGCAAATCTGACTCAATGTCCTACAAAAGTGACTCAATGTCTTGTAATCTAACCCAATGTACTGCAAATAGCAGGAGATTGCAGACCAAAGAAGGTGAAATGAACTAAAAGCCCCAAAAAAATACCAATGTCCTGAATGTGACCGTGTACGTGGAACACCTGTACAAAGACCTTGAAAGAAGTACTAGCTGTATAGACAACGCAGGTACAAAGTACAGCGAAGATACTGAGAAGGTACGGTATACTGTGCGGATGTAGGTTGGTACAAATGTACGGTACAATTTACGGATCACATGTACGACGATTGTACGGCAATGCACGTACTATTGTACGGAATAAGTACGATACTTGTACGAGGCAAGTACGGAGTGTTTGTACAGATCTGTACTGATGTACAACGACGCAGATACATGATTGTACGTCGCAAGTACAGGGACCATTGTACGACGCATGTACAACCTTGTACGACAAGTGTACGAACCAATTACAGCACCTTCCGTACGCAGGTACGTACGTACGACGACACAGGTACAGTCTCGTGCGGGTGAAGGTACGGACGTACGATGGCGCAGGTACTATTGTTACGGCGTCAAATGTACGAGCAAATGTACGGAAGAAATACAGTTGCAGCAGGAAGACCGGAAGTAGGAAGACGAGTCAAGCCCCAGCTTTGATACCACTGTAGGATCGCTTAGGAGAGAGAGAGTGCAGGTAGCAAAAGAGTCGATGATAAACGCCTTAGCCGTCACATCAAAGTTGGATAATAAAAAACAAAGGAGTACAAGGTACAAGTACCTAGACCTAGGACTACGTGTCCTAGGTGTCACATAGGACTAAGTGTCCTAGGTGGCCTAAAAAACACTGACACTATAAGTGTCTTTATTTATGCCTACAAGGCTCATACCATGGCCTATAGGGCATCACTAGAACCACCAAAGGATGGCCTACATTATATGTGGGGATTTCAATAATGCTCCGCAACAGGGTGACAATACATAAGGAAATACTCATATGTTAACCTCTGAAAGGCATGCATGGTCTCAATTACTGATTCATCTTGATTTGGTTGATCTTTGGAAGGAATTGTAGCCTTTGTCACCTAGATACACTTTTCAACATAATGCCCTTTCTTCTTACCAGGCACGTCAAGATCGTTGCTATAGTATAGCCCCACGACAAAATGATGATTTTACATGCAAAATGTGGGTTGACTATGCCTTTGTGCATTCAGATCATGCACCGTTACGATTGAGGCTATCTTTTCATCACATCCCAGATGATAGACTACCTTAAAGGCGACATCTGATTGTGAACAATAGCTATTTGCAGCATGTTACTTTCAAGGCAATGGTTACTAATGCCTATCAATCTCTGTCTTCTCAAAGCCACTTTGATATTGATAATGCATGGAATTCTTTTGTTTCCAAAATGCAAGTTGTAATTAGAGATTACGGCAAGTCTTACATGAAGACTATGAGGGAAACTGTTGCTCAGGCTAAATTGACTTGCCAAGACCCCACTGAACTCAATCACTTTCGTCCTTTGTTCTTGCATGAGCAAACAACACTATGCCAAGCTAAACATTGTCTCCAAATCAATGATCGCAGGAAACTTGCCAAATGGGAGACCAGAGCAAAGAGCTTTCACAGATAAAGGCTGTTCTTCCAAACAATTTTTTAAAAGCTTACATCATAAGAGATTAAAAACAAACATTTGCAGGGTGCTTATGCTTGATGGTTCATGGACTACATCACGATCACAGCTTGCTTCTGTTTGTGTACATCATTTCTCTCAGCAGTTTGGTTATTCTGTTCTCCAAAGATGCACGGGGGTTTGAACATACTCAATATTCAAGTGCATATACTTGCTCACAGGTGCAAAATGATGTTGCAGTTTATGCAAGGGGATCAGCTTGGGCTTTCATGATCCACTCTCTTTTGTTGCATATTGATACTTCTGCTTTTGGGCATTGGCAACCTACACAGTGGGATTTTCTATTTGGCTCTATTCAAGGCAAGATCAGAGGCTGCCCTTTTGTCTCTCGTTTGCTTCTTGATTGGAAGCATATTTTATCCCACTTGGAATGGAATGGCAGAGATTCTTCGTTGGGAAATTCCTTGAGCGCTGAGAATATTTATTGGTCCAAAGTATTCCACCCTCCTTTGGCTATACAAGAACCCAGGCATTCTTATTTTATATCTTTCAAAGGTATTGCTTCTGTGGCGGATATACTTCAGGATGATGGCACTCTTTTATCTTTTTCTGCAGCTGCTAGCAAGTATGGTTTGGAAGCTCATTATCGTCCTTTATGGCACAAAATTTCAGAAATGCTTCAACCTTTCTTGCCGGTACCTCATTTGGAACTTCAGGATAGGCTTGAGGATTGGACTCTCCATTCTTCCCCTTCTTTAGCCCGTCCTTTGAAGCTGTCACATATCATAGTGCCTTCTCTGTATAAAGTGTTGTTACCTCCGTCTTGGGTTTCTGACAGAGCCAATTCTGTTTGGCATATGAATCGCCCATCAAAGTGGTGGAGAAAGCGGTTGCATCTCCTTTGGCATTATAAAGTCCCTCTTCAGCAACAGCATTTCCTCTGGCGAGTCCTACTTGGCATTTTTCCATCTGGGCAATTACTCGCGCATAGACATATTGCCCCGGTGATGAGGAAAAAATGGAAAGACAACCAGGAATTATGTACTTCACCACGTCAGATAGGTGAGACTTCATAGGGATCAGCTGCAATGTGGGCTCGTAGAGGGTGAGCTTATGAACCAGATTCCAGGGCAGATATCCAGAGCACACAAATAACAAGTCAATCTCCCACACAATCTGACTAGAACACACACAGACTCTTTGAAAGAGGGGAAAGACTACACAGCCCGAAACAGACTGAACTCAGAACTGAACTTCCCCCAAAAAAAACTCAGAAAACAGTCAGCCTCGAAATACTATGAACCCACAGCCCACACTCCTAAGCTTACATCAAGAACAACAGCTCGTAATTCCCACAAAGCTGCAACAGCGCCTCCTCTTCTCCCTCTCTATCAATATCCAAAAAATCTCCCACAATCAAATCAACCTAAGATCACAACCATGTCAAAGAGACTTCTGATTCCTTTAGGATAGCTTCTCTTCCCTCACAAGGCAGAAGATCAGTGATTGATGAACATCTGCAGCAAGCATCAATTGCCCAGCTCCTTTAGGACAACCATCATCGATGAAAGTCACGATCCATTGCGCCTTAGCCTGCAACTCCTTGGTCCTTCTATCTCTTTGCATACGGAGTTCATGGAGTCTCTGTTGTCCAAAATCCTTCAGCTAGCAGACAACGGTACACAGCTATGCCTTAAGCTGTCCTAATCCATAGATCATCACCAACTACGCACAAACCCAACGGAAGACACTTCCAGCAATAGCCCTGCTGCCTTCATTTCTCACGGAGAGATTAGCTCACATTTATGGCGTCACCCGCACAGCCACGTAGCTTCCTCAATCAAAAAAAACAGAGCCCTTCCATATGATCTCAGCCAGACCACGATTCTCTGCATCAGCTCACGTGCAAACGACTTTCCTACTTGTGGCCATGCTCAGCCAACGAAACAGCTCGCTATCTCTGGAGGTCCTCAGCGCCAAGGTCTTCTCAACGCACACAAGCTCACAAACTCCCTTACGTGAAGATAACTAACGGCGTCCGCAATAGCCCTTCTCTCCCATTCGATCTAAATTCACCACATAGCCGTAGCCCAGGAGCACCCAAAGCTTATCCTTTCCAAACTTGGAGTCCCTTTTTGCCAAGCATGCAGTCGGAACTCCCGGTCTCATCACGTACGTAGGCCTTTTTCTTCATAGGCGCTCAGCCCTTCGCTTATGCACACACACCCTTTTTCATCTACGGAACCCCCCCTCCTAGAGTGTAGCCCTTCAACCAGCTAGCAGTTGCACTCCTTCAGCTGCTCTCTCCTCTTCACCCTACGAGCCTCCCACCATCGCAATGGCCTCCAGCCAGCCCGCAAGCTCTTCGCAGCCCAGGTCTCTCCGCTCTCTCCTGCCACTTCCCCCTCTCTGCCAGCCCAAGCTCCACGTACCATGCTTGCTCATCGACGAGAAGCTTCCCTCTTCTATTACGTAGCCACATGCATGAGCAGGATGCCTTCCCAATCAGTCCAGCCACCTCAGCCTAATCTGCCACCTCACCAGTGACATTTTACCACTCTCAAGACATTTCCCCCAAATCACATTAAATGCACATTTTGGACCTTTAGTCACACAAGTCCCACACACATTAGCATGCACATTAAAGCTTGCATGCACCCCTGTACACACACATGAAAAGCCCCTTGACGTGGGCACCAAAACATGTCAAATTCCCGTAGCATGCAAGTGCACATTGACTCAGAATAATAAAATAAAGAAACCCTTCATGACTTGATTTACATGACCCCAAAATCATTTCACTTGACCACACACTAGACACCCTTGCTCTGAAAGTCTGGTACAACCACATTGCATTTCATCATTTCCCATGAAGTCCCTGCAAAACATACTTTATTATCTCAAAAAAAATATACATCAGTCCATCATGCTTGTGAAAGAAAAATCCACAAATGTCAAAAGCCCACACCTACCCTGGATGTGTACAACTATGTGCCTACCCACAGCTATATACAATGCTAAAAACTTGATACAGATTTTGTCCTATCATTTTGCCCATCCCCAAGTCTGCAGACATTCATGTCTTGCAGATAGAGGGATATAAGATTTGCATTTCTTCAGAGATATCCTCATCCATGACGTCTTCCGGCTTATCTGGTTTCATCACAGCAGGTCCATAGCCGCCCACACTCATGATCCTATGAAAGTATTTCTTTAATCTGAAGCCATTAACTCTATTCTTATGCTGCTGACCATCCAAATCCTCAAGTTGATATGATCCATTTTTGAATTTCTTCGTCACACGAAAAGGTCCATCCCATTTGGTCACAAATTTCTTCTTGAAGGTAGAATCCAGACTACTGTTGTATCTTAAAACTAGATCACCCTCCTTGATTTTCTTATCCCTGAATTTCCTGTTTGCTCTCTTCTGATTCTCCTCTTGAACTAAAGCATAATGTTCCACCGCCTTTTGTCTATCTAGTTGTACTTCCTGCAAACCCAATAACCGGTTCTGGAAAGTAGAATTTGAATCCTCATTTATCTTCATTAACATCTGTAATGCAGGAATTTCTACTTCCAAGGGCAACAGAGCTTCTTTCCCATAAACAAGATGAAATGGTGAAAACTGGGTACCTTCTTTTACTGCAACTCTGTAAGCCCATAAAGCCCAGTGCAAAGCAAGATCCCACTCCTTCTCATAGGTTCTCATGATCTTTCCCATGATATTAGTACACAAACCATTAAATTTTTCATTCATCCCATTACATTGAGGGTAATATGGACTTGCATATCTGTGTTTAATCTTCAACTTACCACATAATAAATCCATCAGTTCACTCCTAAAACCTGGACCTCTATCAGAAAGCAACTCCAATGGTACACCAAATCTACAATAGATATCCTCATACACAAACTTACATACAAATTTTACATTGACAGCCTGTACTGCTCGTGCTTCGGCCCATCTCGTCAAATAACCCACAGCTGTCAGCATATAACAATTTCCCCTGGCTGTCATGGGTAGAGGACCGATGGCATCTATTCCCCATTTCTCGAAAATATTATAAGCAAGCATGATATTTCTGAGTTCTGGATGTAAGATCCTCTTACTCATTTGCTAACACTGTAGGCATGACTTGCACCAATGTCTTATGTCACTCTAGAGGGATGGCCACACATATCCTTCTGTAAGTATTTTCCTTAGCATTATTTTGAAAGCAAAATGTCCTCCACATACTCCCTCATGATTAGCTTGTAAAATATGAAAAACTTCCTCATGCCAGGGAATTCTTCTGAGCACCAGATCAGCCCCTTTCATGTAAAGAACATCATCTATCAGACAATAAGAAGTACAGCTTTTCATAAATCTGTATTTTCTTTGTTTCGGAACTTCTTCAGGCACTTTACCAATTAACAGGAAGCCCTCACAAGCTAATGTCTCCCTTCCTTTGTATAAGGATTCCTGCACTCCTACTGCATCAACACAGGCTGCTGTAATTTCCTGCGCAGCATCATGTGCATTTACATTCTTACCTCTTTCAATATGCTGGAGTGTCCAGGCATCCAATTGATTTAACAGTTTCTTCACCGCACTTATCCATCTCTTCAGATGAACATGCTTAACCTTCCAGACACCTAAAATTTGCTTCACAACCAATAGAGCATCTCCCTTAATCATGAGTCTCTTAATACCCAGACTAATGCATACTTTCAAACCTTCGAAGAGGGCTGCATATTCAGCTTCATTATTACTGTTGGCTTCAAGCCGAATTCCCATTTTCCGAATCTCATTTCCTCCAGGATCATAAATGACAATTCCTCCTGTACTTTTATTTAAACTTTTTTTGTAAGATCCATCAAAGTGTAAAACAAATGCATCCTCTAACACTTTTTCTTCATTCATGTCAGTATTCTTCTCCACATCTTCAACTAAAATAGGTCCTTCCTTATAGGTGAGGAGATCAGCCAAGGAAGCTCTGGTAGAGTTCTCAACCAAGAAGGTAAAAGAGTACTCCTGTAACTCTACTATCCATTTAATCATGCTCCTGGAGATGTTTGTACTATTCAACATATGAGGCAGTAGTGAACATGAGGTGAGAACCACAAAAGGCCTGGACAATAGATAAGACCGAAATCTCCTACAGGCATACAAGAGGCTAGCCAGGACCAATTCAGCCGCTGAATCCTTTCTTTCTACTTCACTCTTCACCCTACTGGCATAGTAGATTGGCCTCATATTGAAGGAAAGGGAATGAGTGAGAGCAAGAGGGAGTGAGAGAGTAGGAAGCTTGGAAGCTGAAGACGTAGTTGCAATAGAATAGAGTGAAGAGAGTACAACACAAAGTAAGAAGGATAAGGTTTTGTCCTAGTGACAAAACCTTAGTAGTCACTAACCATGGTTAGTGAACTAACTGCAGTTAGGGGGAAAAACCTCTAAAAGAGAGAAAAGTGCCCCTAACTAGCTTATTATATTACATTGGTCACTGCTGAATTATATCTATAATTCTAACACCCCCCTGCAGTGCCAATGTCATGTACAAGGCTGATCAATCACCAAACGGATATAAGTTCAGGGCACTGCGAAATGCCTCAAACTTCTCATGTGGTAGCGCTTTGGTGAAAATATCTGCAACGTTGTCATGTGTGGACACAAAGATCATACTGATCTCTCCTACATGCAACTTCTCTCTGACGTAGTGATAGTGAACCTCAATGTGCTTCGTGCGAGCATGAAACACTGGATTCTTTGCCACTGCAATGGCACTCTGACTATCAGTGAGAATTGGAGAAGGACCCTCCAAAGACAGATGAAGATCAGCAAATAAACGTCTCAGCCAGACACATTCAACTGTTGCTGTGAAAGCTGCCCTGTACTCAGCTTCACATGATGAGGTAGCCACTGTAGATTGTTTCTTGCTCAGCCATGAAATGCAAGATTTTCCCAAAAAGAAACAATTGCCACTAGTGGACTGCCTAGTGTCATAATCACCAGCCCAATCTGAATCACTGTAGGCATGCATCTGCAAGTCACCCCCCCTGGGAAATAGTAAGCCAAAAGACTTGGTGCCCTGCAAATAACGAAAGATGCGCTTAACTGCCTGCCAATGCATAGTTTTGGGGCTGTGCATGTACCTGCTCACCTGAGATACTGCAAACTGAATATCAGGCCTAGTATTGCAGAGATATATGAGGCATCCAACAGCTTGACTGTAAAGTGTGGCATCAACTGATTCTCCTGCATCATGCATTGTGAGTTTCAGCCCCGGTTCCATAGGAGTAGATATGGGCTTACACTCTTGCATGTTAAATCTGTCCAAGAGTTTCTGAACATACTTGGACTGAGACATAACAGTGCCACGTCTCTCATGAGAGAACTGGATCCCCAAATAAAAGTGAAGCAGCCCCAAATCTGACATGTCAAAGTTGGTCTGCAAATCAGCTTTGAAATCTGCAATTTTTTCTTCATTGGACCCTGTGAGCAGTAAGTCATCAACATAAAGAAGGATGACTAAGATTTCCCCCCCATCCATCTTGATGTAGAGGGTGCTCTCAGTAGGACTATTGTGCAGCCCCTTGCTGGTCAAAAAGGCATGTATTTTGGCATACCATGCACGAGGGGCCTGTTTCAGCCCATATAAAGCTTTATTAAGCTTGCATACTTGAAGTGCATTTGCTGTAATTTCAAAGCGCGGAGGTGGTTTGACATACACCTCTTCCAGCAAGTCCCCATTCAAGAAGGCTGTTTTTATGTCCAACTGATGAACATTCCACTCAAAATGTGCAGCCATTGCAATTACTGATCGGATGGTGGTCATCCGGGATGTAGGAGCAAAAGTCTCCTCATAATCTATGCCCTTTTTCTGAGCATAGCCTTTAGCAACCAGCCTGGCTTTATATCTGTCAATGGAGCCATCTGGCTTCCGTTTGACTTTAAATACCCATCGTGTGCCAATAGCATGTTTACCCTGTGGCAAGTCCACAACATCCCAAGTCTGATTTTTTGCAATGGACTGCAACTCATCGTGCATGGCATTCATCCAATGCACATTACCTTTTGCTTCTTCAAATGTGGCAGGCTCCTCCTCATCAAGGAGAGTACCTGCATATGCTGATTCCACTGAATTAGCACCTTCCATGTGCCTTGCTGCACTGCAAGTCCTGCCAGGTAACGGAGCATCAAGTTTACTCTCCCTGAGAGTTTGTAACAGCCAGTTTGGGACTGTTTTTGCTGCATGTATGTCTGCAATTTCTTGCTGTACCACTTGTTCCACTGCCTGTGGAGGAGGCAAGACATCCTGTGGCGAAAGTGAAGCATTTGAAGGTTGCTGTAAATTCTGATTTGGATCAGAAAAATCAGCAGGGGAACCCAAAGCAATGGGTAGCAACCCTTGAAAGACATCCTCTGAAGATGAAGGCATTTGAAAATCAGCCTGAGTGTGGGCTGAATTTTCAGAAAATATCACATCTCTACTTACAATGATTTTGCGTGTAGCAGGATTGTAGAGACGATACCCCTTGCTTTCTGCACTGTATCCAACAAATATGCATTTGATGGCTTTATCTGACAATTTGTGCCTAAATTCAACTGGCACATGTGCATAGGCAAGGCATCCAAAGACTCGGAAGTGATCCACTGAAGGCTTCCTGTCATTCCAGACCTCAAAAGGAGTTTTTGTTTTTAAAGCCTTAGTGGGAGCCCTGTTCAAAATGTAATTGGCACACATCAAACCCTCTAACCAGAATTTATGAGGCATGTGTTTGCTTTTCAGCATACATCTGTCCATCTCCATGAGGGTTCTATTTTTCCTCTCAGCTTTGCCATTTTGCTGAGGGGTCAGCCTGACTGTGAGCTGATGCACAATACCCTTTTGCTTGAGAAAAGCATCAAATTCTGCAGATAGGTATTCCCCACCTCTATCCGTGCGTAATGTCTGTATCTTGAGTCCGGTTTCATTTTCAACCATGGCTGAAAAGTGTTTAAACACTGTGAACACTTCAGATTTCTTTTTCAGCCCATAAACCCAAGTAAAATTGGAGTAGTCATCAATAAATGTGACAAAGTAGAGATGACCACCCAATGACGGAGTCCTCATGGGACCACAGACATCACTGTGTATAAGCTGCAATTTGCGAACAGCTTTAACTGAACCATCCTTTTTGAAGGGGAATCTATGCATTTTACCTAAAATGCACCCTTCACAGGCATGTGGAGGAGGTATCTCAAGAGGTGGCAATGCATCAACCATTGAAAATTTCTGAAGTGTCATTAAGCTGTTATAATGCATGTGGCCATATCTGGCATGCCATAGTGCTGCATTTTGCATGGCAGCTGTAGGGGTAGAAATTGCCAAAGCATGGGCTGCTCTTTTCTCAAAAATATCAAGCTGAAAAAGCCCACGCAGTAGAGTACCAGATAACATTAAGGCATAATTAGCTTCCCTGTCTCGGACAGCACATTTGTCATCCTCAAAGATGACCTGAAATCCCCCTCTGTTAAGAGTGGACACTGAAAGGAGATTTTTGGTTATGCCAGGCACATATAAGACATCAGAAAGTCTGAAAATTGAGCCATCAATTGCAGTGAGCTCAACTTCTCCTGTGCCACGTACTGAATATGAGGAGTTGTTGGCACAAGTGACTTTCTTACCAACAGGAGGTGGATGCAAGGAAGTAAAAAGACACTTCCTCGAAGTGATGTGCTTGGATGCACCGCTGTCAAAATACCATGTGTTCAGTGTTTCATTAACACTGAAAGCAGATGCATGTGTAGAAGAGTCAAAGCTGCAAGTCAAAAATGCATATGTATCATCACTGCAAGAGGCTGTACTATCCCGAGCATCTGGAACAGCCAACCTAGAATCAGAAATGCAAGATAAAAAGGCATAATCTTGACCAACAAAGTTGGCTGCAGCATCCCCACTGTCAGATGCACAAGGGGCTGAATCTGAAACAGCCATTCCTGAGCTGTTTTTCTTTTCTTTTGCAATCCTTTTCCTGCATTCTGCTATGTGATGACCTGGCTTTTTGCAGTAGTGACAAAAACCCTTCTTTTTGGGCTTACTTGCATCACTTTTAGCCTTTTGTGAAGGCTAACCTGACCCACTGGAAGGCTGATTTGCTGTTGTCTTTGCCTGTCCCTTTGTTTTTGATTTAAATTTTGAGAGCATGGCTTGTTCACCTGCACGTGAAGCCAAATTTTTCCTGGTCTGCTCTTCCTGAAGCAGAAGTCCTATCAACTCATGAAAAGAGAGAGGATTTGCACCCCCCCTCAATGATAAATTCAGCGAAGTGTGAAAGCTGAGATAAGACTCAGGAAGAGAATTCAGAGTGGTTGTAATCATCTCTGAATCAGGAATAATTTCATCTATGTTTAACAACTGCTCTCTGAGATCCTGTAGCTTTGTGAGGTGGACTGACATGGAGTCACCTTCCTCCATATGTGTATTGCTCAACTCTCTTTTTAAGAAAGATACTCTGGCATCATTCCGTGCTGCATACATGCTTTCCAAAATATCCCATGCTGCCCTGGAGGTCTTACACGACCGGATATGCGGAATGATTGATCTTTTCACTGAAAGAGAGATGCATGACAAGGCTAAGGCATCTCGTGAATCCCATCTCTTCTGTTCTGAAGTATTGACTGTAGCTGCACCAACAACTTGTCCTGCAGCTGCACCCTGTGCACGACCTCTTCCACCTCCTTGCTGAGGAGGGGTAGCAGGTGCAATATCTGCTGGTCGGATTTCATCCCCATTGACATAATCCCATAAATTGCGAGAAATCAGAATATTACGTACCATGAAACTCCAGAGGGAGTAGTTGGTACCATCCAACTTGTCTTCCTGTGAAAGACCACCGAACTGGAACTCATTCTGATTTTGATGGGCCATATCTGAGAAAGAGATTTAAGCAGATACTAAGCTGAATTCCCTTACTGGGAATAAAATGCACAACTCCCAACAACACAGCCAAGCACGGGCTGTATATGCAACTTAGATTTCTGTACTTGAGCTGTCAGAAATCTGTCCAAGCATCAAACACTCTCCAAAATCTGCCAAAAGTGTTCCAAACACTCCAAGAAAGGCAGTATGTACTGAATACTCCAAAAAATGCTCTCCCAACACAAAAGCCCCAATTTGTGGCTAGAAATTGCAGCCAGAAAGGGGTAAAAATGCTAAAAGCCCCAAATCTGCAATTTTAAAACAAAAGCCCCAAATTTCAGACTATATCTCCAATTTTGCTCCAGATGTAGCTCCAAAATTGCACAATGCTTGCAATGGCTGTAATATCAAAATTCCCCAATTGTACTTGCAGAATACTGAGCCAAACAATGGCTGTCTGCACAATTTGTCTGTCAAAAACACCTGCTGGTTCTTTTCGAAACAAAGCAGCTACCTGTTGTACTGAAGCGGATTCAGTACGGACAGTGAGAACAGTACGGAAATGCCGTACAGTTTGTACGGCACTGTACGGTTGGCACTGTACGACGACAGGTACGGATACTGTACGACAGGTACTGTACGGTTGCGATGTACGGCGGTCGATGTACGGACACCTCTTCCGAAGTGTACGGCGCTGGTACGAATCTGTGCGGCGACACTGTACGGATCTGTATGGCGGTCGTCGTACGGATCTGTATGGCGAAACTGTACGGTGAGCAGGTCTGTACGGCCGACGATGAGAAGATCTGTACGGCAACGTGCGTCAGGATTCCGTACAGTCGTACGGACTGTACGGACAGATTGGAGCGGGCTAGAGCTGGAGGCAAGGCGCTGGTACTAAAAGGAGCAGAGGGCTCAAAGGCCTTGAACTTGCTCTGATACCAAATGAAGGAAAGGGAATGAGTGAGAGCAAGAGGGAGTGAGAGAGTAGGAAGCTTGGTGGAAGCTGAAGACGTAGTTGCAATAGAATAGAGTGAAGAGAGTACAACACAAAGTGAGAAGGATAAGGTTTTGTCCTAGTGACAAAACCTTAGTAGTCACTAACCATGGTTAGTGAACTAACTGCAGTTAGGGGGAAAAACCTCTAAAAGAGGGAAAAGTGCCCCTAACTAGCTTATTATATTACATTGGTCACTGCTGAATTATATCTATAATTCTAACACATATATCTGGAACCCTCTCCCTGTTGCAAAAGAATAGCACCAATAGCATCTGGTCCCACAGACGGATTCACATAAAAAGTCCTCGAATAATCTGGTGGCTTTACACTTGAAATATGAGTCAAGGATTCCTTAACTGCCTCAAACACCTTTTCACTCTCTGCCGTCCATTTCAGAGGCTTAGATTTTACCACCTGCTGAAGGGGATACAAAATCTGAGATAACATATGAATAAATCTCGACAGATACTTCACCTTCTGAGAAAGGTATGCAACTGCTTGGTATTCTCAGGAGAGGACAGCATAACTAAAGCTTTTACTATACCTGGATCCGGCTCAATCCCATTCTCAGATACAATATGCCCCAATATTTTAATGCTGGTACGAGCTAACTGAGTTTTCTTAGGATTTAATTGACCACCATTATTATCAATCTCATAGAATACTTGATCTAGCTTTCCACAGTGCTCCCTTCTTCCACTGTACACACAGATGTCATCAATAAACACTTTACAAAATTTATCCAGGAAGGGTGATAAAATCAGATCTGAATTCTCCTGATAGTGCGAGGGGCTGTTGGTAACTCCAAAAGGCATTTTCCTGTAACAAAAACAGCCCCAGGGAGTAATGAAGGTAGTCTTGATTTGATCTTCCTGGGCTATGGCTATTTGGAAGTACCCTGAATATCCGTCACATAAGCTGTACATTTCATGACCCGCCACTTTATCAAGAATATCATCCAGAAAAGGCAGAGGATAGTGGTTTCTCTTTGTCACTGCATTCAGAGGTTTGTAATCAACATAGACTCTCCATTTGTCTACACCTTTTGGCACTATGACCACAGGACTTATCCAATCAGAATGAACTACAAGATAAATTATTCCTGCCTTGAGAAGCTTATCCACTTCTTCCTTCAGCACATCTCTCTGTTCCGGGCTTAATCTCCTTATTTTCTGAAAAAAAGGTTTGGCACCTTCCTTCAGCTCAATCCTCAGAGGCTTCCCTTTAAATCCCCTAATCTCCTCATAAGAAGTGATAAACAAATTGGGGTATTTCTGCAACATCTTCAAGTATTCCTCTTTCTCCTCAACATTGAGATCACGATTCAATGATTGCTCAATCAACAACTGGGTTGATTCTTGAGAACATTTGGGCTGCATTAAATCCTCGATAACCTCAAACCTATCCACTTCTTCCTCACTGAACCCTATTGCTCCCACAAAATCCACCTGTGATTCCTCATCTACTAAATCCACCAATGCTATTGTTCCTTCATAACTTTCTGAAGTCACCGAACTCTCATCCTCACTGCTGGTTTCACTTCTCTCTTCCTCTTCACTTGCTGAATCTGGAACTTCAGCCCTGCTTACCATATCAAAATTCAATTTCTTCCCATTCGTATGTACTGAAAAGATTCCTTTCTACCAATTCTGAATTGCACCTACCTTCCTCAACCACGGCCTTCCAAGAATCAAAGGATAGGCTCCCAACCCTGCAGGCATTACATGACAATCCACTCAACATGAAACACTGAATGCCTCAACCTCCAGACCAAGTACTATCCCTAAAGTCTTCACCTTGGAGTGGTTTGCCATTCTGATGCGATAACTAGAGGAGCGAGATATCTTCAATCCTAATCTTTCCACACAAGCCTGGGTAATCACACAAATCTGTGCACCTCCATCTATATAGGCCTCTCCAAAACCCTTTCCGTTATGCCAGGCTTCTACAGCAGGTAAAAGATCCGGCAACTCTGAGACAGACATCAGCTTAATTGTACCTTTATGAGAGTTCTTCTTTGCTGGATTTACAGCCCGCCTCCATTCTTTTTTAAGCTTTGGGCATAGACCAATCATTTGAGCAAATGTAATGTTCGGTTTCCTCACTCCCTGCTCCTTCCCCATGGGATAATCTGCAGTTCTGTACTTCCTTCTCGGCTTCCTGCTCTTCTTCTTTTGGTAGGTCATCATCTCCTCAGACTGCTTCCCCTTCTTTGCACTCGTACCAACCTCCTCTTCTCTATCTCTCTTCCCTAATGGCATGACATCTTTAACTTCCTCCAACTCCAACAAGCCAAATGTAACTGCCTTACCTTTCCCTTTCTCTTCTGCAGTGGCTTTACAGATTCCAGAGGTACTAGGCTGACCTGCATCTTTTACTTCTACACTATAATCATTCACTCTATTATTCAACCCTGTTGGCAATGGATAAACATCACCTCCAGCATGAGGAGGCTTATCACAGTGTGTGCTGTAATGTCCCCACTCTCCACAATTAAAGCACTGGACACAAGGTGTAAATGACCCTTGACCTCGTCCTGCCTGCCACACGCCTGGATTATTTGAAGAAGGCATGCTGCCTCTACCATATCCACCCGATGATCTACCTCTTCCCCTACCATTCATCAAGTTCAAACTCAAACTCTTCATAAGCTCCGACATTTCATGAATTTCTTCTTTCATATTCTCCTCCTCCTTGACTTCAGGCTTCCGTATTTCTGGCTTCACATGAGAGAGAATTTCAGGCACATGCTGAACCATTGGCATCTCTTGCATCATTTGTGACAATCTTATCTGCTTCCTCTCCTTCTCTTTTGCTACCCTGAGAGCATCCTCATAAGTGACCAGCTCTTTACATTCAATCTTTATCCTAATCTCTGACTTCAGACCAGCAACAAACCTATCCTTTTTTATGACTCTGGGAGGAACTTCAGGTAATAAGGCCACCTGCCATTTATTCCACAACACAGTGAACTTACCGACATACTCATCCACTAACTGAGTCGGCTGTTGCTGCAATAAACATAGCTCTCTCCAAATGCCATCAAGATCTCTAACACACATAAACCTGTCCAAGAAAGCTGTCCTCACCTCTGGATAAGTCAGGTTTCTGTGAGCACCCTGACCATCACGCATGCTTGCAGAGAAAGTCTACAGCCAAGTTCTCGCTTCTCCCAACAGACAAAAGGATAGAATCTGAAGAAGAACTTCTGGAGCATTCCTGTCTTTAATAAGAGCTGTAAACTCCAAGCACTCTAAAAATCTCTCTGGGTCTTCATTGGGCAACCCGTGAAATCGAGGAAATTCATGAGCCATCTCTCCTCTTAACTGACTTCTATCAAACACACTTCCAACCAGAAATACCACCCAACCTCTTCTGGGAAGAAAGCAAAAAATAATCACTCTACTAAAGGAAGCTTACCCTGCATCTGACTGCCGTTCTTCTTCCTAAGAGCAATCATTTTCAAAGCCTTTTGAACCTTAGCACGGAGACGTATCACCCGAAGTTCAACATCAAGGCATCTATCTCTCCTATGTCCACACTCCCCACATAACTCACAATGAATCACTCTCATACGAGGCTTTGTCTTCATAGTTTCAATCCCTAACCACACAGAAATTCAAGCAACATTCCCCAGCCAATTCTTCTGGGCCGTTTTGTCTTGAGTACCCAATCTCAATTCAAAACTCCTCCTGTCCCCAGCAAGATCGCCAAAAAAGATGATAAGGAAAAAATGGAAAGACAACCAGGAATAATGTACTTCACCACGTCAGATAGGTGAGACTTCATCGGGATCAGCTGTAATGTGGGCTCGTAGAGGGTGAGCTTATGAACCAGATTCCAGAGCAGATATCCAAAGGACACAAATAACAAGTCAATCTCCCACACAATCTGACTAGAACACACACAGACTCATGATCTCAGCCAGACCACGATTCTCTGCATCAGCTCATGTGCAAACGACTGTCCTACTTGTGGCTATGCTCAGCCAACGAAACAGCTCGCTATCTCTGGAGGTCCTCAGCGCCAAGGTCTTCTCAACGCACACAAGCTCACAAACTCCCTTACGTAAAGATAACTAACAGCGTCCGCAATAGCCCTTCTCTCCCATTCGATCTAAATTCACCACGTAGCCGTAGCCCAGGAGCACCCAAAGCTTATCCTTTCCAAACCTGGAGTCCCTTTTTGCCAAGCATGCAGTCGGAAATCCCGGTCTCATCACGTACGTAGGCCTTTTTCTTCATAGACGCTCAGCCCTTCGCTTATGCACACACACTCTTTTTCATCTACCGAACCCCCCCTCCTAGAGTGTAGCCCTTCAACCAGCTAGCAGTTGCGCTCCTTCAGCTGCTCTCTCCTCTTCACCCTACGAGCCTCCCACCATCGCAATGGCCTCCAACCAGCCCGCAAGCTCTTCGCAGCCCAGGTCTCTCCGCTCTCTCCTGCCACTTCCCCCTCTCTGCCAGCCCAAGCTCCACGTACCATGCTTGCTCATTGATGAGAAGCTTCCCTCTTCTATTACGTAGCCACATGCATGAGCAGGATGCCTTCCCAATCAGTCCAGCCACCTCAGCCTAATCTGCCACCTCACCAATGACATTTTACCACTCTCAAGACATTTCCCCCAAATCACATTAAATGCACATTTTGGACCTTTAGTCACACAATTCCCACACACATTAGCATGCACATTAAAGCTTGCATGCACCCCTGTACACACACATGAAAAGCCCCTTGACGTGGGCACCAAAACATGTCAAATTCCCGTAGCATGCAAGTGCACATTGACTCAGAATAATAAAATAAAGAAACCCTTCATGACTTGATTTACATGACCCCAAAAACATTTCACTTGACCACACACTAGACACCCTTGCTCTGGAAGTCTAGTACAACCACATTGCATTTCATCATTTCCCATGAAGTCCCTGCAAAACATACTTTATTATCTCAAAAAAAATATACATCAGTCCATCATGCTTGTGAAAGAAAAATCCACAAATGCCAAAAGCCCACACCTACCCTGGATGTGTGCAACTATGTGCCTACCCACAGCTATATACAGTGCTAAAAAACTTGATACAGATTTTGTCCTATCACCGGCTGTTTGCCACCTATGTCTACATTCCTATGTCTACATTCTGCTGAATCTGTGCCTCACATTTTCTGGCACTGTCCACATACTTGTGATTTCCTCGCTCTCATTCGTCAAGGGCTTCGAGCAAGATTTTCTACTGTTACTTTTAGCAGGTTCTTCTGGTTATTTGGTTTTGATCCCGCTAGACAGGGTTTTGATTTATTTTTCGTTTGGGTGCGCTATTGGGCACTTTGGACTCTATGGATGGACAGAAATCAGAGAGTCTTTGGTGATCCTACTTTTCCATCTTTCGTTTTTTTCAAACGATCTCTGCGGCAATCGTTTTATGATTGCTTTCAGACTCATTTGATTGATCATGATGTATATATGGCTTATACTGAGATTTTCGATTGAGTAGTAGTTACTCCGGCTTTGGAGTACCTATGAATGTAATTATTTCACAACAATAGAATATTTCTTCTCACCAAAAAAAAAAAAAAAGTGAGAGAGAGAGAGAGAAAGAAAGTTTATTAAAGTCTTCAAAAGAATGATGGGTCTATGAGACTGTGAAAAACCTCGTACAAACGAGCTGTAAGGGTGGAGCTACTAATCGAGCATCCACACCAATGCAGAATGCAAAAATGCAAAATGATAGTACTAAGTACAACATAGTCATGTCAATGGTCGACTACATATCAATCTCATCATCATCATCATCATCATCGTCGTCGTCGTCGTCGTCGTCATCAGGACATCAGGGTGGATGAAGCAATGGAGGCATGAAATCGACGATAGAGTGTTGTCGGCTACTCACGGGTGTGGCTCTATGACGTCTCCTGGTTATGGCTCTGCGTCTAACAAGGACCACACTAACCCCCGTCGGCCGGGCTCCGACTCCGAACAGAGAGGGGATGTCCCCAAGTGTAATTTGCGCGTCAACCCTCTATCTGAGTTGTCGGGTCACTAGCTCTAGATTACGATCATGTCGAGGCCACGATCATGTCGAGGCCTCATCTCGTGGGTGTCCATGTGATCTGGCAGGAAGAAGTCCATGATAGAGCTCTGAGAAGGATCTGCTAGGAAGAAGTCTGCTCCTGTCTCTGTGATCGAAGTATCCTCTCGCGGTACCTGACTACCTCACGGATGAAGCCCGCCAAACATCTTTGGTCTGGGTAGGAGGGAAATCAGGACAAAAGCCCAAAGCTATCTCTGAAGAGGCAGTAGAAACACCCTCGGATCTCATAGTAAACAAGGCACCTGAAGCTCCATCTCAACCTCCTGCATGTCACATAATGTGCATATGCGCCTCTCCCTGGGTAGGCCCTCTGCTCTGCCGCTCTCGATACGAAGTCTATGTGAAGAGACCCGGAACTGCCCAATAGAGATCCTCAGTGAGTGGGGTAGGTGGATCTGCATATATTCTGGTGGGTCAATGAAACCCTCCTCTGTGATGTGCAAGCAATGATCTCTGTAGAAGCTGAACTTCACTGGGAGTTCGCTTGGTCCCCACCAGGTCCAGAATGTGTGTAGCTGCAAGAGATCCTCAGGGATTACCTGGTTGACCTTGTGTGACAGGAGGGGAGAAAACGGAGCATCCATACTGTACTGGAAGGGAGGGAGTTTCCACATGAGAGAGAGAGAGAGATGGAGGATTTCCAAGGAAGAAAATAGCAAGTGGATCTTGGACCTATCATAACAATTACAAAATAAAGAAATTAAATCCAAATTTTCCCTTTCCCAAACCAAGCGAAATGTTACTATAGCCTTCCCATAGGGCAGGCCAATGATATGTGTACCTTTAGAGCTGCTCGTTTCAATGAGGAGGACCGAAGATATGCTTTCACTAATTTATAGACCAGAATATCCAAAGGGATTTTATGATCTCCACGAAGCCATGGGTGTGCTGCACATACAAGAAAAAGTACTAAGTGTACGAATGATTTTTTTATCAAAGTGCTTTCAAGAGAAACTGCAATCCACTTCCTGTGTGTAAGCAGGCTATCATAAACTTACTTAGGGCCTGGGCAGCTGACATTCTCCTGCGTAAGTCTTTGCTAAGAAGACGCTTGACAAAGTCCTTTGCTTCTGGGGAGATAGAAGGCCATGGCATCTCATCAAAGCTTGGATCAGCTCGTATTACCGCCCGGAAAATTCCAGACTCCGTCCGTGCCCAGAAAGGGCGACTCCCACAAAGAAGAATGTATGTAATGACCCCTACACTCCAAACATCAGCTTCAGTGCTATATGACCGATGGAGAACCTCGGGTGCCACATAGTAGGCGCTTCCCACAATGTCATTGAGTCTCTCCTCTGCAAAAGGTCAATTAAAAATGGAACCATAAGGATAGAATGATACTCAACAAGTAATGGCTTGCAAAAGCGTCAAAAATTTTATATAATCAGCCAATATACCAACAAATACTGTAGATACTTTGTAAACAATTGGCACACTGCAGTCAACTATATGATAATAAGGCATCCTACACAAGTGACAAAATAGTACAGTCTCATTGGCTGAAAGCACAATTATTGAATGATCAGCATAGCATAATAACCTGGCTTAATGAAATCTGATAAACCAAAATCTATAGCCTTCATTGGTGCAGCCTCATCCATGGTAGTGAAAAGAAAGTTCTGTATGCAGAAGATAGACAACAGTCAACTATAAGAATAAATTTGTGAGGAGGGCTAGAGCATCATTGTGAATTTCTGTATGCAGAAGATAGACAACAGTCAACTATAAGAATAAATTTTGTGAGGAGGGCTAGAGCATCATTGTGAATTTTGAAATTTAAGTTGCCTCAAGATTAAGGCTGAAAAGATCTATCATGAGCTTGTTGAGCCACACATATCTTAAGACACATAAGGTATCTTGGAATGTCAATATTCATATCAACATATCTCGATATAAAGCTAAAAAGTTGGAAGAAACAACATAGGGCATCCATCATCATCCCTTTTCACACCAACAAGGATGGCATGAAGCAATCAACCTCTGGCTTCAGATCCCGATGAACAACACCCTGTGAATGGCAGAAAGAGACTATGTTCAGAATCTGCACCACAATGACTTTTGCATCATCCTCTGAATACCTCCCTCCCCTGCCAAGGTAAACTGTGAATGTCACTACAGATTGCTTTAAGGAATATGAAAGGAAGACCAGCATAACATAATTCCCGGACAACTTTGCTACACTTGTAACAAACACAACTAGCAAGAAATAAAATTCACACATTGCTATACCTGGAAAGAATTCGATCTAGCAGCTCACCTCCCTCACACAGCCTGAAAATAACACAAACTTTTGAGGGCTGACTGACACAGATCGTCGTCGGGATTAATTAAAAAGCATAAACGCTTGCAAACATCAGAACAAAAGGCCTACACATGATACAGCACTAAAACTACATCTTTCAACTTGAAATAGATTGAATCTCTGCAGAAGGAATTGCAAGACATACGACAGTGTAGCACAGACTTACGAAAAATCAGCCGGAAGTTCAAACTGTAATGAAGGGGAAAAAGTGGGAAACTAGTGGGAGTTTTAGTGGGAAATTGGGGACTAAGGTTGGGGCCTATATAAGTCAACCCCCTACCACTCATGTATTATCGATTAATTTGAATCTTATCCTACCCACCTCCTTTCCTGCAGTCCTACATGCCTACTCTCTCTCCCTACTCTCTCTCCCCCCTACTCTCTCTCTCTCTCTCTCTCTCTCCTCCTTCCTCTCCCCTACCCTCTCCCCCTTTCTGTCATCCTTGGCCCTCCACCAAATCTGCCCCCTTCCCCTTTGTTGCATTGGTATCAAAGCCCCGTTTTCTGGCATCTTTGCGCTTCCCTTTCACCCTTCACTCTGAGTTACAGCACCACGCTACAGATCTCCTTTGTCTTCCGATCGACTACAGGCGTCAGACGGAGGACAACCACAAGAAACACAGTACCAATATAGCACCTGACGACAGTCAACAAGCTAGCAACAAAGTTCTTCAGAGATCCAACGCAGCATCACCATGAATCATCGCCAGCCACTCAGTTTCATTTTCCATCAATGACCATGTCACCTACAACGTGCCACCCATCATGTGGTGCATCTGACTTGCAGACAGCCACGACCATCAACAATATCTAGAAGCGGAAAAAGGAGCAAACAGCAAGCTAAAGGCAGGCTAAAATGAAGGTGGAATCTCGCCACTCCATGCTTATAGAACAGGCTCAGATTGAAAGGTGCGGCAGCTACGATGGAGAGCAATTGACGGTCCATTTCTCTTGAACCCTTCAAATCCCCCGTTCTATCGCCCGTGAACAGCTTGGAGCCTGTGTGCCTTCTGGAACAAGGCTATCAGCTCAGCTGCATCCACAACGCAGAGAAAAAGGCTCTGTCACCATTGTTTTATCACGCAAATTCTGCCTTTCCGTCACCGCCGTCCGTGCATTGGTTGCAACAAACATTAGGAAAATTAATTCCTAGGTTAGCTTTTACTTTGGATTAGGGTTCAGTTATTGAGGTTTGGCTAGGTTAATTGGATAGCTTGGGTTAGGTTTAGTTAGCTAGGTTAGGTTGAGTTAGTGGTGTTAGGTTAGGTCAATCTAACTAGGGTTGGGTTAAGTTATGCTTTAGTTAGGTTAGACTAACTAACAATCCTAACTACCTTAGGAGTCTTAGGTTAGTGCTGTACTAACTGTCCTAGGTGACCTAGGACCCCTCCAAAAAAAAAAAAAAGAGGAGCCTTTTTACAATCTCTTATTGAAGGCCTTCCGCAGCCCCATTTGGGCTCATTTAGGCCCCATATTGAACCTCTTCGACAACCTTCCTTTGAACTTCTCCATCGGCTTTTCGTGGTTCTACACACTATATCAGGGGAAGCCACACATTCAAGCTTCCTCTCTCTCCCGTGACAGTCACCATGGCACCCAAGCATGCCCCTCATGATACATTGCATGACAGCGATGACGCTGCTCATCATGAGCAATTGCCTTCACATCCACTGGTGCAACAGAGATCCCTACTACTCAGCCTCTCTCTCTTGCATCTAGAGAAGTGCAAGCACAGTTTTTGGATGCCCTTGCTTCTATGCTCCAGGGTGCTTTTCGCCAAATAGGACAGCAGTTCAGCTAGCAGCTTACCACGGCCATGGCTATGCAGGATACCACTCTTGCCCAGATGGGACGGTAGATTGGTCAGCAGATCAAATCTGCCATTTCTATGCAGGATAAGGGTAAGCAGCCCGCATCCCAGCATGAGGATCAATCAGATAGCCATTATGAGTTTTCGGGCCCACGCTGAGGGTTTATGGTTGATGCACGCCGTGCCTATGAGCACCCATTTTTTGTACCCTCGCATGCACCCTAGCATGGGGATTATCTCGATTTAGATGTTGCCTTACTGTGTCACAGAGCACTTTCTTGACAGATGCCAGGCCAACTTTCGGCTCACAATTTTCTGCTTCTACGCAGGCTGAGCTGTCTATACTTGGCCAACCTTCGGGTATGTATACATTTAGTACTGCACCAATGAGTATGCCTGGATCTGGTTTTAGGTTGCAGGCAGCTGAGGTCAATCCCCTTCTCACGCTTTTTACTGCGCCATCTTTTCAAAGAGATACCTTTGGGAGACAAACTCAGCCAGGGCTACATGCTTCAATGGCTCCAACAGTGAACATTTTTAGCCAAACACAGCCCGTACATCAGGTGGGTGGTGTTACTATGCAGCAGAGTGCTGGAAATGGGCAGCAATTGACCATGGATGATATGCTTTCAGATGCCTTACTCTCTTACCGGGCTTTGCCTGAGGATGTGCGGGTACAGCGTCCAGGGCAGATCCATGCCATGTATGCATTGCCATCTGCCATGGTCTTGACGCCATGTGTTGTAGCCACTTTGATGAGTCCAGGTACTTTCCTTTTTCTCTCTAATCTCTTCCCCCATGGCAGCCATAGTGTTGCCCATGTGGCCTTCCATCAGTTGTCAGGTCCACCCCCTCCCATGCTCGGGGGCTTACAGATGGGGAGGTGACCTTCCCAACATTTTGGCTTACAAATGCATAAGGGAGTGGACACAACCACAAAATCCCACCCAACTCATAGGCTTTTTGGGTCTTGCTTCTTCTTACAGGAGCTTTATTGAACATTTTGCCAAGAGGGAATCCCCCTCTCACTAACTTGTTGAAAAAGGATGCCTTAAAGTGGTCAGAAGAAGCACAACTCAGTTTTGAGGACCTCAAAGATGCCTTGAGTAATCCACATGTACTTGTATGCCCTGATTTCTCACGGCCCTTCATTGTAGAGACAAATGCAAGTGGCAAAGGCTTGGGGGCTGTTCTAAGACAATAGCATGGAGTTATCGCTTTCGAGAACAGAAAATTTGAGGCCAAGGAATTGAACTATCATATTTATGACCAGGAAATGTTGGCTATCACACATGCTTTTGAGAAATGGCACCACTACCTATACGGTACCACGATTAAGGTTAAGATGGATCATAGGACACTCAAGTACTCCCTTACGCTTGTCCATGAAGCAGCAGTTCACTCCCACGATTTCAACATTGAATACAAGAAGGGGGGGGGGGGGGGGAAGTGGTTGCCAATGCCTTGTCTAGATGTGGGCTTGTAGTTTATCTGCCGTTTCCACCATCTATCAGGAGTGAATTCATGGGATTTATGAAGAATATATACAGAATTCAAAGGCAAACCCCATATTTTTGGAGTTACAGGAGCCTTCAAGCCAAGAACATGCTGAATTTAAGCTATGTATTGGGCTGTTATGTTGCAAGGACAGAATTTGTCTTGTGCCAAATTCAAAGTATAGGCTGCTTTTTTTGCATGAAACGCACTCATCTCCTACGGCAGGACATGAAGACATATGAAAAGATCAAACAAAGCTTCATCTGGGATGGCATGTAGAAGGATGTGGTTAAATATGTCACTGAATGCTTGCCTTGCCAACAAAATAAGGTGGACAGCCAGCTACCCACAGGTTTGTTGAGGATCCATCTCAACATCATGTGTTCATATGTTCATAGCACTAACACATAGAGTGCTATAAAGGAAAGGGTTAGAAACCCTAACCCTAACCCTAACCCTAAAGGGTTTGTATATATTCATCATTTTCAACTAAATCTAGTGTACAGCTAGTCATTTGTGGTGTACTCTCTAGTTGTGCCCTCTCTCCTCATCTCCACTCTTCCCCTCTCTCCTCATCTCCACTCTTCTCCTCTCTCTATATTTGTTCATGGTATCAAAGCATCCTGCCTTCCGCTGAGGCATTGCAATCCTAGTGGAAAGATTGATCGAGAGATTGAGCACATCCCATTCTCTTCTGTTGAGAGAATTTCCTTCCATTGAGTGAAAGGTTTCGATTGAGTGAGAGAGAATTCCGTTCATTGCATCTCTTCCAGTGAGAGAATTCTTCTCTGTTTGAGTGAGAGATTTGTGAGAAATTCTTCTTCTTCTAGTGAGAAAGAGAGATAGAGATTGTATTTCGAGAGAGAGAGAGTGTTCTGAGAGAGTTGAGAAAAGTACATCTGTATTCAAGAGAGTTCTTTGAGTGATCCTTACTGAGTTTGTTCAGAGATTCCGAAGCTCAGGATCTAGTTTTTCTCAGAAAGAGGGTTCTAAAGTATCAAAAGAGGTGGCCGACTCCTCTACCTCAGGCAAACCACCGACTGCAAGCAAAGAACAAGCTTCCAAATGACCATCAACCAACTCGAAGTTCGACAGCGCATGACGTAGACACTAGCCGGCTCTACAGCGCCACAGGCCGCTCAGCCACCCGACAGCTCTTTTGCAACGCCAACGAGCCTCACGGTGTCTAAACGCCACAAACGCAGCAACCAGCTCGGACCTCCTACAACAGCACCATTAACCGACCAACAGCTGCAACAAACGCTAGCCCACAAACTCCGCCACGCTCCAGCCAAGCTCTAAGTGCAGCCTCACAACATCTACAGCGCAAAACAGGAACGAACGATGCACACAAGCGCATCCCAAAATAGCCGGCTCCCACGTCTCCCAGCGTCCCATCATCGAACGGACCTCCACGAGCTTGCTCCAACACCGCTTCAAACAAGCCTCAACCGACAGACGTAGCGAGACCAAGGCACAGACCACCTACGAGCTCAATGGCCAACCGAGCCAAACTATATACAGCACCAGTCAATGCATGGCTGCCATCAATACTTCAACAAGGGACCCCTCCATCAAGGTACATACGGGCTCAACGACGCCCACAAGCACGCATAGGTAGCTTCCACAACGCTCCAATCTCCCATAGCGCCATCAACCAAAGCCTCTACGAACAACACAACACTCAACGATGCTGTGCTCCTCTCCAAAGACTCCACGGACAACACATCAATCAACAACGTTGCACCTCGCTCCGGAGACTCTACAAACAACAAATCAATCAATGACGTTTTGCCCTGCTCCGAAGACTCCACGAACTACGCCTTCAACCTTGGACGGAAATCTCACCATAGTCTCATCGCTTCGGAGACTCCACGGACTACGCCTTTGACCCCTGACGGAAATCTCACCGTAATCGAGATCTTTCCAGATTTCGACAGAATCTCAAACTATTATGCCTAGTCTTATCCCCCGAATTGTCTTGATTGGCACCTCTTCCATCCATTTTTCTTCAACATGCGATCATCTTTGCTTTCAATAAGAAAATCTAAAGTTCCATCATTATCCTTCTCATGGTTGCTGCCAAGCGCAAAAGCATTAGAGGTTGCATGAAGGCCTTTGAATGCAAATATATTCAAATAGAATCAATAGATCATCTGCTGGATGGCTGGGGATGGAAACATCTTACAATATAACGTAAATAGAATGCTCTCAATTCGCTTCAAAAGCTTGCCCACAGCACCTTATCTAGTGACTCGTGGCACACTATCTACCACGTGGATTCTCTGCCATGTCAGTAGGGCATACCCACAGTGCCACACATCACTACCTATCCGCACGTCATCAATTTACTAACACATAACACTTGCCATGTCACCCACGGCTAACATGTCATCACGATTGCCACGTCACCATGTCACATCACATCCACATCATCCGCCCATGTCAACAGTGACTCATCAGCCATGTGGCACACAAAATGAACAAAGAGAAGGAATTATTTGCTGCTTTTCATCGCTCGACGGTTGGTCTAGATCTAGATTAGTGTAGCGTAGTTCATCCTTAGAGAAGAGAACTCCAAAGCAACCAATCGAAGCCATGCCCAAAAATTCCCAAATAGTACCTATTCAGAGTCAGTCCCTTCGCTCACATGCGGTTTCACACATTTCCTAAAACCCGACCACCATCAATTTAGTGAGCAAACTTCACAGTTTTTTCAGAGGCATTGGCTGATTGATCAGCCGGTAGATTGCACATTATACACCCATGCCACCATTGTAAAGCCCTCATTGGCTATTTTCCGGCATTGTGCACTTTATTTGAGCCTTGTAAAGCCTCTTGGCTATTCCCGGCATCATTTGCCGCAAGCCTTGTAACAAATTGGATTATATATTGCAGTTCCGTAGAAAAGACCCAACAGAGGGTACACGTAGCGGAAGACTTATAGTAATGCCCAGGAGCTCACACAATGAGCCGTGTGGGTGTGGAATCACAAACTTCTTTACTTATGTGCATACAATAGGTGTGCAGACTCATCAATAGACAATGAACCAACCAGATAGAGAAACCACCAAAATATATTTCCGTCCACAACTATGGACACAATACAAAAGAGACAGATCCAGAGTCCCACCAATGGTGTGGTCCTCTGATCTTACCACAAAGTCCTTCTCCTATCTGCTGGCAATCTCTAGACTAGAGTCCGCGTGCTCCACCTCGAGCGTGAGTAGACTTTCCGTCCAGAATGATCCTCTCCACCTTGCTGTCTGGAAACCAGCCTAGGTGGGCAGCCTCCTGCAAGCTAAGTCTGCAGCACAAGGTACTTCTTTCTCCTCCTGACTGGAGGCCCAAAGGTAGCCCTGCTGCTGCTCCTTCTGCTGGTGGAATTGCTGCTCCAGATGATGTTGAAATGAGGCCTGAATGACCTCTTTATATAGGCCCAAGAGCCTGGCCAGCCAACCGACCCAGCAGCCCTAGAAAGGGCCGACTGCTGGTCGGTTCAGCCCCCTGCCCCTGGCCGACCAAAACCGACCCCACAGCTCCCCATTTATGAGACTGTGGGCTGCCCTTTTGGGGCTCTCAATACAAGGGCCCTTGGCCCACCTTTCAAGGGCAGATGCCCTATAAATACAGGGTCCAGCCCAGCCTTTGCTCCCCTCGCCTTGCCACGTGGCCCTGCGCCACTGTCTGCCTCCATGTGAGGCCTGTTCCAGCCTGCTGTGCTGGCCTGCCAGGTAACTTTCCAGGCCCCAAAGCACTGCTGTTCCTGCTGCTGTCATTGCGCCTTGTCCAGGGCTTGCTGCAGGTCGGGATCCTGCCTGCAACCCTTGCCATCCGGGTCGCCTATTCCGTGACTGCATCCTGCCATGAAGGCGCCTTGAGCTGCCTCTGCCAGGCCCTTCACTAGCACCTGGGTGCCATGCTTTTGTGCTTAGGTTCACCCCCCCCATGCTCTCCTCATATGGGGGCTTACAGATGGGGAGGTGACCTTTCCAACACCATCTTCACCGACAATTCGGATTGCAGTTGATTCAGACAGTGATTTTCACAAGCACTTTGAGTACTATCTTGCACCATGTCTACGACTAGCAATCTCAATTTAAAGGCATCTGCTAAGGTAGACAATTCTAACTACGGCACATGGAAATACCAAATGGAGACAATTCTTGTACTTCAAGACAAATGGGAGTCTGTCGATGGATCTACTTCTAGACCATCTGACGGTCCAGCAATAGCTTCCACCGTTGCCGCAGCACAAGCAACGGGATCTACACCTGCACCAACAATATCCGCACTCGTAGCAGATCTTGCCATTACCTGAGCATAGGCAGTATAGGACAAGAAAGACAAATATGCATATCATTTGATCAAGCATAATGTGCAAGATGTCATGCTTGAATAGCTCAACACAGTCAAGACATCAAAAGAAGCATGCGGTATGTTTGCTCTTTACGAGTCTAAGAACACTTCCAGGATTCTCACACTGAGAAACCAGAACAACCAGAGTTTCCGCAACAGCAATGAAATTGGTCATGCTTACGTACTCAGGATCAAGGATTACAACAATCAACTCGCATCAGCACGAGAGACTATGAATCCCGTAGAAATGGTTCAAGTCATCTTGAATCGACTACGATGAGGGATACAAGAATCTAGTCCAGAGTATTGCCATTCAACGGCAAATACCAACATTGAAAGAGCTACAGTCAGTGTTACTTGGTGAGCTTAGGATGCAAGCCATTCACGCACGCAAAGGTCATTCCAATGATCAAGCATTCACAGCTTCAGATAGAAGCAGAGGCAGAGATAGAGCATTTCAACGAAGTGGTCATCATCAGCAACAAAGTCATCATCAAGGTCAGCATCCGCATCAGCATCATCCTCAGCAGCATTGACATCAGCAACCAAGAGGAAATCATTCCAACAAAGGGAGGGAATGCATCCACCAATGTGTCAAACATTCAGTGCAACTACTGTCATAAGTTTGGACACTATGAAAGAGATTCCTAAAGAAGGCCTCTCGATCACGACGTATTCTTGATTTGATACATACAGATGTATGGGGTTATGCATAGACCCGCAGCATAAATGGTTCACTTTACTACTTGAATTTCATCGACGACTACAGTAGATATTGTTGGGTCTACTTTCTGGAAAAAAAAAATCTGAAGTCTTTTTTAGATTTCGGGAATTCAAAGCTATGGTTGAGAAGCAAACAGGCAGAAAGATCAAAGTCATGAGATCAGACAGGAGGTAAATACATCTCTTCAGCATTCATGAACTTTTACAGAAGTAATGACACTTAAAGACAATTCACATGTGCAGATACTCCTTAGCAGAATGCAAGAGCTGAAAGAAAGAACGGTAATTTAGCAGACAGTGCTAGAGCAATGCTCAATGAGAAGCATCTTCCAAATCAGTATTGGGCAGAAGCAATTGCCACTGCAAACTACTTGCTTAATCGGCGATTCAAGTGTTGGAGAGGTCACCGCCCTATCTGTAAGCCCCCATATGAGGAGAGCATGGGGGGGGTGAACCTAAGCACAAAAGCATGGCACCCAGGTGCTAGTGAAGGGACTGGCAGAGGCAGCTCAAGGCGTCTTCATGGCAGGATGCAATCACGGAATAGGCGTCCCGGATGGCAAGGGTTGCAGGCAGGATCTCGACCTGCAGCAAGCCCTGGACAAGGCGCAATGACAGCAGCAGGAACAGCAGTGCTTTGGGACCTGGAAAGAAACCTGGCAGGCCAGCACAGCAGGCTGGAACAGGCCTCACATGGAGGCAGACAGTGGCGCAGGGCCACGTGGCAAAGAGGGGGATCAGAGGTGTTGGGCTAAAGGGCAGTGTGCCCACCCACTTGTACAGTGCCCATGTATACTCATATATATATGATAGAGGAATAAGCTGGAGTAGCTTTTGCTCCACCACTTTTGGTGTCTCCTATCCCTTTGTGTGTGCTCTCCTCTCCCACAACTGGTATCAGAGCTAAGGAGAGCTTGGTGAGTGTGGCCAGCAAGGTTAGAGAGAAGCAGCCTGGTATCAAAGCGCCGAGGTCGGCGTCGGAGACGTAATATGGAGACTCGGCTCACTGGGAAGCGACGCTGGGAGGTGGCTTTGGTTTTGCCAGTCTCCACGACGATGGGCGCAGTGATGAGGAGCTCTTGGCTGCAGGTTGTTGGAGCTGCACTGTGGAGGTGTCATTAGAGAGGCTCCCGTGAGCTATAGAGTGAGTCTTGGAGGTGGCTGGAGCAAGCAATCGTTGGAAGCTGTCGTATGAGTCTTAGAGGCAGCTTGTGTCTTGGAGCTCGGTCGTAAAAGCACCGTTTAGGCTTGCTGCTGCTGCTAAGGTTGGAGCTTTGAGCGATGCACTCTTGAGGCTGAGCCTTCATTGGAGAGCATTGTTTGGAGAGGGCTGTAGGGAAGCTCTTTGTAGATGTAGCTGCTGCTGATGGCTCGTGAGCCACTGCAAGCTCTTAGATGGAGTAGATAGGAGCCTCTTTCTCTCCATACCCTTCTCCTTCCCGTGAGCAAAGGAAGAGCAGCCCAGTGATAGCAACAACATCCACTTTGGAGAAAAAAAGTGAGTTCTTTGTTTTTAGTCTGGAAATCTGACAGTATTTCAGACAGTTAAAGTGAGCAGAATGCCATTTTCGACAGCAAGTATTTGCAAATCCATAAGGATTTAGGCTCGGTGCCCAACAGAGGAGTCGGAGAACTTTGGAAGGGCTACGTTTTCTCTGTTGACAGCTCGGTCATCCGAGTTTACAGTACACAGTTATTTACTGTCCAAAATAGGGACAGTTCGTGATCAGTGTGCAGACAGCCATTTTGCAGACTGTATATTGGCAAATGCATACATGTTGATACACTTTGGCAAGTTGATGCATTTTGGCAAAATGATGCAGTAAATGTCACTTGGTATATGCCATTGGTGATGCATTTTGGATGCATAAGTGAGTGGCAAATACATACAATTTGATGTTCACTTGAATGCCAATATAATGATGCCATACACATGCAGTAAATGCATTTTGGGGACTCTTGAAAGGCATTTTTTATTCTCTGGTATGCAATTTCCAGAAAGTGGTTTATGCATTGGATGCCACAGTATATGCAAGTATTTTGCTCAGAAATTGGATGTTCAATATCTGGTTATGCTTTGAAGCCCACGAGAAAATGATTGATATTCTTGACTGACAGGTCATTGAATAGTTGCTGCTGTTTTTTTTTTTAATGACAGAACAGTCATTTTCAGGACTGAATATCTCTTTCCTGGTGCGGAATTGCACATTGTGCCGAACTGGAAAGTTGTAGTTCACAGAACATACTACAACTTTTCTTTTGGGAGCAAGTTGATCCGGTATAAGCTGCAGGAGTTACAGCCTCTGCAAAACCACAAAAAGTTGCAGTCTACTGTCTATTTGTGACCAATGTGCAGGAAGCTGTTTTTCAGGTGAGAATATCTGAGAATCCACAAGGATTTGGCTCTTGAGATCAACTGACAAGTTGTAGATCTTTCTACCAGCTACAACTTTGCTGTTTACAGCTTTGGCATCCGGTCTTTCAGTGAAAAGATATCGCTGTTCAAAAACAGGGACAGCGTGTTATTTTGCCCAAAGTGGCTGTGAGGTATTGTTGTAGGGATTTCTCTTGCACAACAGTGAATTGGGAACTCACAGTAAATTACAGAAAGTGATTGGGATCTCACTTCAGTCCAACAGCATTATTGGCATTTTGGCAAATCACTTTGGCACATTTGGCAAGTGGTGAATGCTTGATTTTGTTGCCAAAGGATTGCACACTTGAGGTGATGCATTGGTGTTGCAGTAAATGCCATTTCGATGCATTATGGATTTGCATTAATGGATGCCGCACTGATGTGTATGGATAGTTGAGCTAGGCTCCTATTGCCATTGGTTGAGTAGGCATTGCTCATTTGGTTTAGTGCATTTCTTACTTGGATTGCCAGGCATTGGCAGGTTACTGGGCTGCATATATTCTTGTTTATGCCTCTTTATGGCTGAGTGCTTTTGAGCATTGGATCAACCAATTTATTTGGAGACCTGATTGGTCTGGACAACACTATATATTTGGTCATTTGGGTTGCCTATTGCACTATACTGCTCTTTGGTTGTGAGCTATTGTGCCACAGATATGGCATCTACAGCTGGTAGTGCCCTCTTTGATATTGAGAGGTTGGATGGATCAAACTTTCAGTATTGGAAAGAGCAGATTTATGATGTGTTAGTGCAGAGGAGGCAGCATAAGCCCATTCAATGCAAAGGTGTCAAGCCTAATAGCATTAAACAGAGTGATTGGGATGACATGGATGAGCAAGCATGCTCTATCATTCAGTCATCACTCTCGAAGTCAGTCTACTTGCAGGTACATGATGGTGTACAAGGTGTAGACTGCCATGCATATGAGTTCTATACTCGTATATGCCGGATGTATGACCATGATAGTGTTATGTTACAGCATGATGGGCTGAAATGTCCTGATGGGCTGAAATATAGCATTGATATGCACTCCAAAGGTCGATCAATTGGTAGAAACAGGTCATGTTCAAGGGGGAATTCCAAGAGCAAGTCTAGCTCTCGGACTTGTGTTAGATGTTTCTATTGTGGAAAGTATGGCCACATGAAAAAGTATTGCTGGAAATGGCTGAGAAAATACAAGAAGAAGAGCAAGGTTAAGAATGACAGGAAGAAGGAGAAGAAGCATGTTGAGCTTCAAGGCATGGATGCCAAGGTTTCCACTGACAGTAGCAGTGATGAAGGCATTCTTTTGTCTATGTCTGACACCTCCTTCTTGGCCACTGATGTACCCATTCTTGGTGATTGGATGTTAGATCCATGTGCTTCATGTCATGTGACCCCTCATAGGTCATGGTTCAGTGCATATCAGGAATGCATTGTGGAGAGTGGTTTGATGGGCATTGATCATTCTATGGATGTCTATGGTTAAGGGGATATCCACCTTGTTATGCCTAGTGGCTCTATTCTTGTTCTACAGAGGGTTAGACATATACCAGGACTTGCTACAAGCAAGATCAGTACTGGACAGTTGGTTGAGGCAGGTTATCATGTCTCTTTGGGTGATCGTGCATGGAAGATTGCTAGAGGCAATCTGGTTATGGCTAGGGGATCACGGGTTGGATTCTCTTATGCATTGCATGTATCAGGTGTCCAGGATAAGATGCTTATGATTAGTAAGCAGCCATCGGTTAGTTTATGGAATGCCAGACTTGGACATATGTCTACTGCAGGTATGGAAGCCCTTACAACATTGAGATACATTCCTGTTATGGATGTCTCTAAAATTTTATGTCATGATTGTGATGATGATCAGCAGTCAGGATCCTCTTTTGTGAGGAAGACAGTCCGTGAGAGGTATCTTGAGCCATTGCAGTTGGTTCATAGTGCAGTTTGTGGGCCTATGCCTACCGTTTCACTGGGTGGCGCCTCTTACTTTGTGACATTTATTGATGCTGCTACAAAGTACATATGGGTATATCCGATTCGACAGAAGCATGATGTATATGATACATTTTAGCGCTTCTTGGGTAATGTTGAAAAGTAGTCAGGAAAGAAGCTATTGAGCTTGATGACTGATGGTGATGCAGAGTTTACCTCTTCTAGATTTCAGCATCTATGTGATACACTTGGTATCAGGAGGGTGTTGACCACCCCTCATCTTTCTACTCATGATGCCTTGACAGAAGGCATAAATCAAATTCTATTAGACAGGATTGGTAGCATGCTACGATATGCAGGTCTTACTGAATGCTATTGGGCTGAGGCATGTAAGACAGCTGCATACTTGCTTAACAGGTCACCCAGGAGATCTCTAAATGGTAGAGTGCCATTTAACTTCTTGATAGGCAGGGCACCATGTTATGAGCATTTACGTGTGTTTGGCTGCAAGGCTTATGCTCATGGTTCCCGATCGAGGAGGTGTATCTTCCTTGGATATAGTGAGTCCAGTGAGGACTACAGGTTATGGGATTCTTCAACTAGAGAGTTGATACGCAGCCATAATGTCTATTTCAGAGAGGATGCTATGTTTAGACAGCCCAGGACTGTGGATAGCAGGAGAGTGGTGTTCCAGGAGGGTGTAAGTGCACTGATACCTTCGAATTCTTTGCAGGGGCAGCCCATATCCCTTGGAGTGGGAGGTTTTTCCCACGGTGAGCAGGTTATAAAGTTGGGACAGCCACGATTACTTCCTAATTTTGGTCAAAGACGGTCAGATGTCTCGAGTATTCCACAGGTTTATACTCCTATGGAGATTGTTGATGCATCTTCTATGGACAGTTACAGTTTACTCCCAGGATGCGGAGTGCCTCTTGCAGATGAGGATGAGGCTATGCATGGTGAGGAGGATACCTTGGCTAATGATGCCCGGTATGATCCATTGGCTGGTTATGCCAGGACAGATGTGGTTTCTGCAGTTATTGACTCGGGTCATATTGCGCATGGGCAAGAATCATTGATATGTTTGCTTCGTAAGTGCCTCCATGGCCAGAAGCAATCCCCTCGAGCTTGGCTTCATAGGTTTGATACCATTATGAGAGCTCAGGATGTGATGCGCAGTGAGACAGGTTATGGTCTCAGTATTCAGGAGGTTGCTATCCTTCTGAGGTTACTTGCCATATGGTTCCTTATGGACAGGGATGCTTTGCAGTGGGAGCTGCATGGTCTTGATGATGTTTGTCAGATACTTGGTTATTTCAGTATGGAGAGGGGGAAGTTATTGAGTACTCCATTGCTTGTATTGGCTCCATACTTGAAACACAACAGGTTTGACGATCACAGATCAGTTGAGCAACAAGTTATGGTTGATATGGCAACCATAGTACTTCATGCATCCATGACTGTGTTGAGACTTGGTTCTCACATGTTTGCCATTGGGGTCTATTGTAGGGCATGTGCTTATGGTCACAGGTGGTACAGAGACATTTTCTTTACACAGTGACAGTTCAGGTGCTATGGACTTAGCACAGGAGCACGTGGTGGTGAGAGTTCACTCTCCCAGTGAGATCTGGCATGAGATCTTGGTTGACAGGCATCTACAGCTTGTCATTTTCTATCCTGCAAACCTGATGTCTGCTAGCAGCTTATCCTCTATGCACTTTGCACATTGTAAAGTGCCGATGGGCATAGGATGATGGTGTGGCCATCTTGTTTTTCAGCCTATGGCTGATTGTATTATATGTGTACTCTACTCCCTTAAAGGCACACTGCCTTTAAGTGGGAGGTTGTTGGGCTAAAGGGCAGTGTGCCCACCCACTTGTACAGTGCCCATGTATACTCATATATATATGATAGAGGAATAAGCTGGAGTAGCTTTTGCTCCACCACTTTTGGTGTCTCCTATCCCTTTCTGTGTGCTCTCCTCTCCCACAAGAGGCTGGACTGGACCCTATATTTATAGGGCATCTGCCCTTGAAAGGTGGGCCAAGGGCCCTTGTATTGAGAGCCCCAAAAGGGCAGCCCACAGTCCCATAAAAAGGGAGCTGTGGGTCGGTTTTGGTCGGCCAAGGGCAGGTGGCTGAACCGACCAGCAGTCGGCCCTTTCTAGGGCTGCTGGGTCGGTCGGCTGGCCAGGCCCTTGGGGCCTATATAAGGAGGCCATTCAGGCCTCATTTGATATCACTTGCAGCAGCAATTCCAGAGCAGAAAGGAGCAGCAGGCAGCCACCCTCTGGACCTACATTCAGGAGGATAGAGAGGTGCTAGCAGGGCTGCAGACTTAGCCAGGAGGCTGCCCATCTAGGCTGGTTTCCAGACAGCAAGGTGGAGAGGATCATTCTAGACAGAAAGTTTACTTACGCTCGAGGTGGAGCACGCGGACTCTAGTCTAGAGATAGCCAGCAAGTAGGAGAAGGACTTTGTGGTAAGATCAGAGGACCACACCATTGGTGGGACTCTGGATCTGTCACTCTTGTATTGTGTCCATAGTTGTGGACGGAAATATATTATTTGGTGGTTTCTCTATCTAGTTTGGTTCATTGTCTATTGATGAGTCTGCACACCTATTGAATGCACATAAGTAAAGAAGTTTGTGATTCCACACCCACACCGCACACTGTGTGAGCTCCTGGGCATTATTTCCGCTGCGTGTACCCTCTATTGGGTCTTTTCTAACATGGTATCAGAGCCCAAGTAGGAGGCTCACAGGTGTGGGAGCCTGAAGGCAGGGACCTTGCTGAAGGACGACCCTAATTCAGAAGCTCTAGGGAATCGACTTCCACGACTGGAGGATTGTGCCCTTGCGAGAAGGAGGGTGACTCAGGTTCAGTCAGGTGCGTTCAGAGTTCTGGTTTACTGAATTTGAGTTTGGTTGACTTTGCTGTGTGGTATATACAGCAGAGATGTCGCCATCTACAGCCTCTTCAGCCCCTGCTATCCCTTCCTCCTCCTCCAGTTTTCTCTCTTTCACTATCCCTAACTTTGGAGAGTCTGGGAACCTGGACGGGACTAATTACCCGATCTGGAAAGTGAAGATCCGGAGTCATTTAGTGGCTCGGAAGTTGTGGAAGCTGACCACGGGAGAGGAGTCGAAGCCGGAAGACTTGGTGGACAGTAAAGGGAAGGTACTCATGGCAGTAGACAGAGAGGAGCTTGAAGCTTGGGAAGAAAGAGATGCCCATGCCCTGGCAATAATCATAGGGACTACGGTGGACTCTGTTCTTCCGCATATCCAACTGGCCGAGACGTCAGTAGAGGCATGGGCCACCCTGAAGGATCTGTACGAGACAGATAATACCCCCTGGATCGTGCTTCTTCAGCATCAACTCTACAATCTTGATATGGAAGAAGGCGATACGGCACATAGCCATTTGACGAAGGTCAAGGTGGTGCGGGATCAGCTCGCAGCAATTAGTCAGAAGACAGACTCATGCCATCTGGCCTTGATGGTACTGAGGAGACTACCTCGGAGTTTCAAGAGCTTTGTTACGGCTGTGAAAGCAGGACAGAGGACCAAACCAATGACGTTTGAGGAGTTGTGTCCATTACTTCTACAGGAGAAAGCTCGGGAGAAGCTCTACAACGAGGACAAAGACGACAAGGCGATGCTAGCAAAGGATTCTGTGGCAAGTCCACTAAAGCCGACTCTGACGACGAGGGGACTTCGAAGAGAAAGCACAAAAGAAGTGTTTCTATTGTGATACGCCCAGACATTTTGCAAAGGACTGCAGAAAGAAAAAGGCGGATCTGAAAAACAAACAGGAGTCTGACTCAGATTCAGAGGGAAAGGCCAAAGCAAATGTGGTAATCGAAGAGTTGTTCCTGGTGACATCACCGAGTGTTACCGAGGTCAGATATGTTGATCCAGAAATCACAGTAAGGATGTCTGACATAGAGATGTGGGTCGACGAGGAGTCAGATACCTTTGTGAAGGTGAAGGACAGTATGGAGCGCTTGGTACCTTCCAGGTGTGTGGCTATTGACACTGACACGAGGGTGGATTCCATGGAAAGCCCTGGGGTCTCATGGTCAGATGGATGCTGGACTTCAAAAGGGGAAAGTACAGGATTACACAGGATCTTGGCGGGTGCCTCATTGAGGTACAGGGTTTGCTTTCATAGCGAACATTCAGGCAGTACAACAGTCTAGTATGTATTTGATATTCTGCATTTGAGCCTTTATAGCATGCTGTGGAGAGACTCTGCTCTTCATTTGTCTCAGGTGATAAGAGATTGGAAGGAATTGGCCTTCTTCGAAGGCAGAAGGGGAAGTATTGGTGCTTCTTCAAATCTTGGACGCAGATTGCTAGAAGGTGTTGGACAAAGAGTACTGAAGCCAGAAGAGTACCTGCTTGAGAACTCAGCGAGAGTTCATGGTCCAGGTTATCTGGAAATACAGGTTATCTGGAAATATTCATTGATTGCAGACCTTGCCAAAGGAAGGACGGGTTGAAACAGACCCTCAGAGCATGGTGCCTGGAAGACTCCAGGTTGTTCACCTGCTGTTCCTGCTGCTGTCATTGCGCCTTGTCCAGGGCTTGCTGCAGGTCGAGATCCTGCCTGCAACCCTTGCCATCCGGGACGCCTATTCCGTGACTGCATCCTGCCATGAAGACGCCTTGAGCTGCCTCTGCCAGTCCCTTCACTAGCACCTGGGTGCCATGCTTTTGTGCTTAGGTTCACCCCCCCCATGCTCTCCTCATATGGGGGCTTACAGATGGGGCGGTGACCTCTCCAACACCCCCTCTCACCGACACATCTCAACCCAATGCCAACACGTCGATGAAGATGCTCCAGTAACTCCCTGGTCGTAGTCCTCTGGAACCTTTCGGTGTCGAAATCTTTTCCTGGCTTTTCATCCAGTGGCTCCTGCTCCACCAGGTCCGGTTCTGCTTCCGCACACCATCCTGGTACATAGGTCCATCTCTGGTAGCACCTCCTGGTACCACCTCCTTTAGTCACGTTCCCGCCTCTGAACTCGAGCAATCCAGCGGTCACGATCTTCCAGTCCTGGCAGGCCAGCACAGCAGGCTGGAACAGGCCTCACATGGAGGCAGACAGTGGCGCAGGGCCACGTGGCAAAGAGGGGGATCAGAGGCTGGACTGGACCCTATATTTATAGGGCATCTGCCCTTGAAAGGTGGGCCAAGGGCCCTTGTATTGAGAGCCCCAAAAGGGCAGCCCACAGTCCCATAAAAAGGGAGCTGTGGGTCGGTTTTGGTCGGCCAGGGGCAGGTGGCTGAACCGACCAGCAGTCGGCCCTTTCTAGGGCTGCTGGGTCGGTTGGCTGGCCAGGGTCCAGAGCAGAAAGGAGCAGCAGGCAGCCACCCTCTGGACCTACATTCAGGAGGATAGAGAGGTGCTAGCAGGGCTGCAGACTTAGCCAGGAGGCTGCCCATCTAGGCTGGTTTCCAGACAGCAAGGTGGAGAGGATCATTCTAGACAGAAAGTTTACTTACGCTCGAGGTGGAGCACGCGGACTCTAGTCTAGAGATAGCCAGCAAGTAGGAGAAGGACTTTGTGGTAAGATCAGAGGACCACACCATTGGTGGGACTCTGGATCTGTCACTCTTGTATTGTGTCCATAGTTGTGGACGGAAATATATTATTTGGTGGTTTCTCTATCTAGTTTGGTTCATTGTCTATTGATGAGTCTGCACACCTATTGAATGCACATAAGTAAAGAAGTTTGTGATTCCACACCCACACCGCACACTGCACATAAGTAAAGAAGTTTGTGATTCCACACCCACACCGCACACTGTGTGAGCTCCTGGGCATTATTTCCGCTGCGTGTACCCTCTATTGGGTCTTTTCTAACATCAAGGTATGACACCTTATGAAGCATCATTAGATACAAGCCACGCATTGGACATCTCCGCATATTTGGTTGCATAGCATATGCCCAAATACATGACGATCATCGTAGAAAGTTGGACGTGAAGTCACGTAAATGCATCATGGTTGGAGCAAAGCATACAAGCTATATGATCCCATCAAACGCAAGGTCATAATCTCCAGAGATGTAATTTTTAATGAGAAATCAAAATGGAAAACATCAAATTAAGAGCGACACGCCGATTACTTAGTCACCTATAGAAAAGGTTGATGAAGAAGAGCAAGAATTGCCAGAAACACCCGGAGAAGAGCATCAACTCAGACGGTCTACTAGGAACAGAAGACCACCATCAAGATTGACATATACTCAGAAAGGAAAAGCAATTTAAGTTGAAAATACCAATTATGCTCTTATGACTACCATGATGGGCACAAAAGAGCAAGTATACTTTGACAACACAGTTCACAAGCTAGAATGGCAAACTGCTGTTGAAGAAATTGAAGCTTTGTACAAAAACAATACTTGGGAATTATGCGACCTTCCACGAAGAAAGAAGGCCATAGCAAACAAATGGGTATACAAAGTGAAGTACAATCCAGATGAAAGCATTGAAAGATACAAAGCCAAACTAGTTGCAAAAGGATTTGCACAGCAATATGGTCAAGACTATGATGAGACTTATGCTCCAGTAGTAAAGATGGATTCCATACGGTTCTTAATATCACTAGCGACACTCAGCAGATGAAACGTGTATCAGCTAGATGTCAAGAATGCTTTTCTCAATGGTTACCTAGACGGGGAAGTCTACATGCAATAACCAGCAGGTTATGTTGAACCAGGGAAAGAGAATTAGGTTAAGAAAAGTCTCTACATCTTAAAGCAAGCACCCAGAAGTTGGTACAGCAGAATCGACAAGTATTTTGCCAATTTGGGATACATGAAGTCCGATGCAGATCACACTCTCTACTACAAAGTTCAAGGGGAGGACATTACTATTGCACTTTTGTATGTAGATGATCTGACTATGACAGGAAGTAATCATAGCTTCATCAAGAAGTTGAAACAAGACTTATCTGCAGAGTTCGACATGAAAAATCTTGGACTTATGCGGTATTGAGTTCTGGAGTTTGTATATGAGCATAAGGGCAAACTCATGCCATGACGAAGGCAAACTCAATACCGCATAAGGACATGAAAAACTCATGCGGTGAAGGGCAAACTCAGCCATGACGAAGGCTAGCACCTTTATGAGTAAGCTAAAGTATGTTCACAGTCTCCTAAAGAAGTTTCATATGGCAGATTGCAAGATTTCAACCACTTCCATGAAACAGAGTTTGAAACTTACAAAAGATCCAAAAAAGCCTACAGTCAATGACAGATACTATCAGTAACTCATTTGATCTCTTATATATCTGACTATCACACGGCTAAATATTTGTTATGCAGTAAGCTCACTAGCATAGTTTATGACAAATCCAAAACAGTCTCACTGGAATGCAGACAAAAGAGTCTTGAGATACATCAAAGGTATAAGACAGTTTGGAATAGAATACAAAGGAAGTCTCCAAGGTTGCATGGATATTGTCACAGTAACTATGCAGGAGATCATGAGACCAAGATAACCACACAGAGATATGCATTTTTCCTTGGTCAAGATGCTATACCATGGTTGTCAAACAAGCAACCAACTGTTTCTTTGTCTTCAACAGAAGCAGAATACATAGCACTCACAACAGGTGCATGTGAGACTACTGTGAGAAACAGATTACTTTGATGAATCAAAGCCAACAACAATATACTATGATAATCAATCGGCTCAAGCATTAGCCGAGAATCCAGTATATCACTCAAAGACAAAGTACATTGATGTCAGAGAGCACTTCATCACAGAAAGAGTGTTACTTGGTGACATCACACTGCAACATTGTGATAGCAAAGAGAATGTTGCAGACGTCTTTATCAAACCACTTGGAAAATAGCTTTTTGAGAAGCACTGACAAGCTCTTGGTTTTGACGCAAAGGAAGGACATTCCCATTAAAGGGGTGCGATGGAATGTAATGTTCAGTCCAACATCATCATCTTAAGGGAAGGCCTACTTCATAATGTTGATCTTGAGAGAAGGTGTTAAGGAACCATCTCAACATTATGTGTTCAATATTGTGCATAGCACTAACACATAGTGTGCTATCAAGAAAAGGGTTAGAAATCGTAACCCTAACCTAAAGGGATTTGTATATATTCATTTTTAACTAAATCTAGTATACAGTTAGTCATTTGTGGTGTGCTCTTTAGCTGTGGTATCCTCATCTCCACTCTTCTCCTCTCCTCTGTCCATATATGTTCAAGGTCTCTTACAGCCATTACCTATTCCAAAAGGCAAATGGACTCACATAGCTATGGATTTCATCACAGGGTTGCCTTCTATAGAGAGGTGATGGGATAGCATTTATGTGGTGGTGGATAGAATGGCAAAACAAGCTCACTTCATACCCACTAAGACCTAGTATTCAGCATCAAAGGTTGCTTGGCAATTTATTGAGCATGTTTTTTAGCATCATGGCTTCCTTCAGGAAATTGTCAGTGATAACAGAGATGCAAAATTTATGGGTCACTTTTGGCAGGAGTTATCCACAACAATGGGTACTCTCCTCACACCTAGCACTGCTTACCACACTGAGACAGATGGACAGTCAAAAAGGGTGAACAAATGGGTAGAGGAATACTTGAGGCACTTTTGTCATGATACACAGAAGTCTTGGGATAAGTGGTTAGCTCTTGCTGAATTTTGTTACAACAGTACCAAGCACCTTCTATTGGCGTGAGCCCTTTTGAAGCAATGTATGGATGCAAGGTTGGGATGCCACCTTTAATTGCAGACATGGCTATGAAAAATCACCAAGCAAGAGCTGACTTGGAAATAATGGATGCCCTTCTACAATTGGCTAAGAAGAATATGCAAGATGCCCAAACCAAGTAGAAGAAGTAGGCGGATGAACGCAGGAATGCCTCACTGAAAGGTAACACCAACACGAAGCTTGCTCACAAGTATTACAGTCCCAATATCGTTCGCAAACACACTTGGCTTTCAAAACAGCCCCACAGAGGCTACCCTTTACATCCGCAAGAGTGGGACATCTATGGATAGAAGCAAACACCTCGGGCTTGGTATTCTAGGATACATACTCATTTGCTCACACTTGGCTTTCAAAACAGCCCGGGACAGATTTGCTGATTTTAGTCCTTTATGTGGATGACATGCTTGTGACTGGGACACATGCTAAGCAAATTACAGATTTTAAGCTTGATTGGCAGAAGACATTTGCTATGTCTAATCTTGGTCTTTTGCACTACTATCTGGGCATCCAATTTGCTAGCAGTGGGGGGGGCATTTTGATGTCACAATCCAAGTATATTGGACAGCTTTTGCATCGTTTTCACTTCTCTTCTAAGGATGGCAGCGGTGCATGTGATGTCACTCTCTATCAGCAGGCAGTTGGTTGTTTGTTTGATTTGCTTGTGCCATACAAGACCTGATTTACAATATGTTGTCTCACAGTTGAGAAGATATATATGCACAGCCCTTGTACACATCATTGGCATGCCGTGAAGCGTGTCTACGGGTATCTCAACACTCAGCATTTGGGCCTTCTTTATGAGGCTGATTCTTCACTTGTTATGCATGGAATCAATGAAAGCGATTGGGCTGGCTGTTCGGACACCCGTGTGTCACATAGTGGCAATTGTTTCATGCTTGGTACTTCATGCATTTCTTGGTTCAGCAAGAAGCAGAGTACAGTTGCTACTTATAGCTGTGAAGCTGAGTACAGAGCAGCTTTTACAGCTACAGTGGAGTGTGTTTGGCTTCGGAAGTTACTTACAGATCTTTATGCATGTCAGACTACTCCTACTGTCATCTTCACTGATAGTCAGAGTGCTTTGGCTGTTGCACGGAATCCTGTTTTTCATGCTCGCACAAAGCATATTGAGGTTCACTATCACTATGTCAGAGAGAGATTATCAGCAAGTGATATTCAGTTGTCTTATCTTCCCACTGAAACAACTTGGCAAATCTCTTTACGATGGCTCTACCTCAATGTCATGTGCACGGATTGGTATCTGACGTGTACTAGGTACACAGGACTAGCTCAGGTAGCCTGGGGAGGCTTAGAGCTAGGCAGGCTTGATTCTCGGGTTGAGTGGCAAGGGTACGAACTATTTATAGGTCTTCGCTATTTTTGGTGGTCGGGGCCCGAGTCTATAAAAGGGGCCCAGGGGGTTCAATTCTCGGTGTGCAGTTGGGAGCAAGTTTCGCTCCCAGGTGCCAGGTCTGTTCCTGGATTGAGTCGCGGACGTGCGCCTGCATCTTAGCGTAGCCCAAGGCCCAATGGCAGATCCAGGGCTTCACAGCGCCACCTGGTGGTATGGGACACCAGGCTGGTTTGGATCTGATTGGGAGTTCGTGCCAATAGCTCAGGTCGTGGCTCGGAGGGGACATCTCCTGATTCGGGATCACATCCCGTAGATGTCATGGTTGGGTGGTGAGCAGCGTGCTCAGTTCTCACGTGATGTGTGTTTGTTTTGTAGATCAGGGGTTTCAGGAGTGCTAGGATGTGTCAGTTGGTATCAGAGCCAGCTCCTGAGGTAGGAATTTCCGATGCGAGAATTTTTTACGAATTCTTTCTCCAGGTATGCCCTAAAATTCGAAATTTGCTGCTGAAAATTCTGCTGGGTTCCTGGGTTAGTAGGGGTGGTCAGGATGTAGGGAAAAGACAGGAGGAAGAAGGAGAGAGTTTCGAAATTCCTGAAGGGTGCGGAGAGAAAGGGAAACATAGAAGGGAGAGAGCAGAGAAGAAGGAAAGAGAGGCGAAGTGACTGACGGGGCTGCGGTGGAGGCTGCAATTGTGCGCCATGGCTGGTACAATTTTCGGCCACGGCAAGGAGAGGCGCAAGGAGCTGGAACAGGGTGCGGCCACCCTGCAAGTGGTGTTGCTTTTTTCGAAAAAGCACCACCCTCCAAAGCTGGGAGGGTGAGCCTTTTTTGGAAGCAGGGCTTCCTAATTAGGCTGCCATGTTCCCTATATAGATGGACAGGGTTCCAGCCCCAGCCATAGCCTTGCATAGAGTCCTCACTGTCCTACGAAGTGACTGCGCCATCGAGTTGCGGGATAGCTTGCGCCAGGCGGCCGTACAGCCTGCGTCATCAGCCACCGTACTGCCTGCGTCAGCCATCGTACAGCTTATGTCAGCGTCCGTACGGATCGCGTCAGCGTCCGTACGGATCGCGTCAGCAGCCGTATAGCCACGTCAGCCATCCGTACAGCTGCGTCACCTGTACGGCCAGCAGGATTCCGTACGCTGCAGGATTCCGTACGCGGCAGCCGGCATCGAGTTCAGCCAGACTCCGGGATTTTTGCGCCTCCGGTTCGCCAGTTTTCAGCATCTCCTTCCGTCAGCATCTCTTGGGACGGTTTTCCTCTGCTCCATTCTCCTTTGCGCTTCGATTCAGTCAGTTAATTCTCTCAATTTATATTCAAATCAGATTTCAGTTATGTCTGATTCTGCAAATCCCGAGTTCACCATGGGAGAGCAGGATTTGGATTACACTCCTGTGGGAGAGGAGGATCAGGGTCTTTATGATGACCTGATTACGAAAAAGGCCTTCAGTGAATTCACCACTGCTCTGGATGGAAAATTCGAGCAGGTTAATGCAAATCAAACGGGGTTGACACAGCAACTCCAAGGGATTCAGGCGACTCTCACTCTTCTGGCTAGCACTGTGCAGGCACTCATGCATGTGGATGCCATGGCTTCAGTGCTAGGCCCGAATATAACTCCATACCCTTTTCCGGGAGATCAAAAGTCTCGGACGAAGGAGGTAGTTGACACTTGGTTACACAAGTGGCAGGTACACTTTCAGTTCCACCCATACCCAGATGAGAAGAAAATCCAGCTTGCAGCCGGTTTCATGTCAGGTAAAGCGTTGCTATGGTGGAAGGAACTCCAGCCTAAGCCAGATACATGGATAGATTTCGAAGGGGTCTTCAGGAAGGAGTTCCTGAAGAAGGAGGACGATTATGATATCGTTGGCAAGCTTAAAGCCCACGATATGTCAAAGTTAAACTTGTCCTTTGAAGTTTATCTTCAAAGATTTCAGGATCTGCAGACCAGGGCCACAAAGATGGATCCAGTGACCTTGTTAGGTTTCTTTGTGGATGGTTTGCCAGATTCATACAAGTTGCAAATAAAGAACAACAAATGCACAACGTTGCAAGAGGCCATGAATTATGCGCGCATTTATGATGATACCATGGCCGGTGCTAAAGCAACTACAGTTTCCGACACGAGTGGAAAGAACAAACGCAAGTTCTTTCAGCCTACGACTGGTACTGGGAGACGAAGTCTACGGACAACGCCTCCAAGAAACACTTGACTCAAGCAAAGAATGGCAAAGCCCGTTTCCTTCGTACTTTGAGGCTCAAGAAAGAAGGACATTGCTTCTATTGCGAGGAGCGGGGCCACACCAAGAATGAGTGTCCAAAGCGCAAGAATCAAAAGTTAGTGCTTGGACCGAAGCTCCAGGCGGGTCCACGTACCACAGCCAAGGGAGCGAACCAAGTCTCGATGACAGGTATTTCTATAAATGTCATTACCTGCCCACTCTCTTGTAATTGCACTTTCAATACTTCGTTGTTTGGTTCCCATGATCTTTTCCGAGTTTATGGAGAAGTTATGGACCAACAGGTTTACATTCTCTTTGATCCGGGCAGCTCTCACAATTTTGTTAATTACAAATTTGTGCAGAAGATGGGGCTGTCCACAGTACCTAGCGATCACACCTATGAGGTGCAGCTTCCAGCTGGGAAGCAGTTTTGGGATCGCAAGGTTGAAGCGCTTCCTATCCGGATTCAAGCCTACACAGGGGTTCTTACGTGTTATGTTATGCACCTGGAGCATGTAGACTTGTTGATCGGAATAGAGTGGTTTAAAACCCACAATATTCAGATTGGATGGACGGAGCATACGCTTTCTTTTGTAGATAAGGACACCCAATTTTGTATTCAGTGTGATAAAATTCCCTCTTCTCAGGGACCTATTGTATCTGCGATGCAGCTTCGGAATATATTAAACACTTCTCATTATGATGTCTATCAGTGTGTTTTGATTCCGCTTTCTTCATTTGTTGTTTCTGTAATTAACAAAAATGATTTAAGTGTGTTTGAACACAGTGAATTGAGAATGTTGTTAGATAGTTTTAAGGATGTATTTCCAGCTCAACTGCCGGAAGGTTTACCTCCAGAACGGGCAGTAGATCATCGCATAGACTTAGTCCCAGGGGCTCAACCTATTAGTGTACCACCTTATAGGATGAGCCAGGTAGAGGAGGATGAGTTAGCTACCCAGCTACAGGATTACCTGAATATGGGCTATATACGCCCAAGTAAATCACCTTGGGGTGCACCTGTCCTCTTAAGAAAGAAGAAAGATTCTACCTGGAGAATGTGTATAGATTATAAACGATTAAATAAAGTGACAATTAAGAATCGATACCCTCTACCTCGTTCCGATGATTTGATAGACCGTTTGGCCGGAGCGAAGTATTTCACTAAGATTGATTTGCGTACGGGTTATCACCAAATCCGTATCTATGCTAAACACATAGATAGAACCGCATTCCGAACTAGGTATGGTCATTACGAGTTTCTTGTATTACCTTTTGGTTTGACCAATGCTCCTGCTACTTTTCAGCAGATGATGAACGATTTGTTCAGGGATTTTCTGGGCAAATTTGTTGTAGTGTTCTTAGATGACATCTTGGTATATAGTCGAACGCTTGAGGATCACATAGGACACCTCCAGATTGTCTTAGTTATTCTAAGACAGCATAAGCTCTATGCCAAGATGAGTAAATGTAACTTCTTTATGAAGAAGATCATTTACTTAGGACACAAGATTTCGTCTGAAGGTATTAGCATTGATCTGGATCGTATTCAGAAGGTTCTAGAATGGCCTATCCCTCAGACTGTGAAACAACTTCGTTCTTTCCTAGGATTTACGGTATTTCTATGGAAGTCTGTGCGTGATTATTCACATATCACGGCACCCCTGACTAACATATTGAAAGGTCGTGGACGCCGGTCTACCCAGCCAATCTCTTGGAATGATGCAATGAACAAGGCTTTTGAAACCTTGAAGTTCTCTATCAAGGAAGCACCCGTTCTTGCATTACCCGATCCTACCCGGCCTTATGTTTTAGAGGCCGATGCGAGTGATTATGCGATTGGGGCAGCTCTATTCCAAGAGGGCAGACCTGTAGCTTTCGAGAGTAAAAAGCTAGACGACACTCAATATCGTTGGCCCACACTCGAGAAGGAAGGAAGCACCCGTTCTTGCATTACCCGATCCTACCCGGCCTTATGTTTTAGAGGCCGATGCGAGTGATTATGCGATTGGGGCAGCTCTATTCCAAGAGGGCAGACCTGTAGCTTTCGAGAGTAAAAAGCTAGACGACACTCAATATCGTTGGCCCACACTCGAGAAGGAACTTTATGCAGTAGTGTATGCTCTTAGGGTTTGGAGACACTACTTGTATGGTTCAAAGTTCCTTGTATTGACTGATCATCAGTCAATTAAGTATGTGTGTGATGGATCAGAATTGAGGGGACGGAAAGCTAGATGGGCAGAATTAATGCAAGATTTTGATTTTGAAATACGTTATCGTAAGGGTTCGTTGAATAGTGTGGCAGATGCCTTAAGTCGAGTTAAGTTTGTAAATGCTCTGTCATTTACGGAAATATCCTCAGACCTATTTCAATCCTTGAGAGGGCTATACGCAACTGATAGTCATTTCAGTTCTTATTGGCAGAGAGTCCAGGATGGGAGCTCCATGGTTGACCAGGACTCAGGGATTGTGCCACCTACGGTACAGGCGGCGGGAGGTCAGTGGATGATTAGGAACGGCTTGCTGTTCCGGAATGAAAAGATTTGTGTGCCAGATGTTCTGGACCTTAAATCCAAGATTCTCTGGGAGTGTCATGATGCTCCTAGTGTTGGACATCCGGGTATACATAGGACTCTGTCTCTTGTAAAGCATACCTTTTATTGGCCTAAGATGCGTGCATTTATTGAAAACTATGTAGTAGGTTGCCGAGTTTGTCAGGTTACTAAGGCAAAACGCCTTAGAAGCGCGGGTTTATTACAGCCATTACAGATTCCAGGTAATAAATGGGAAAGTATTTCCATGGATTTTATTACTGGTTTGCCTCGAACGCGCGAGGGTCATGACTCCATTTGGGTCATAGTTGACCGTTTGACAAAAATGGCTAGATTCTTACCTACTAGAACAACTATTTCAGCTGTTCAGCTGGCTCACGAGTTTGTGGACCACTTGTTTAAGCTGTATGGTTTGCCATCTGACATAGTCAGTGACAGGGACTCAAAGTTTACAAGTAATTTTTGGACACTTGTTTTTGAGAAGTTAGAAACTACTCTAAGTATGAGTTCCTCAGATCATGCACAATCCGATGGCAGTACAGAAAAGGTTAACCAGTTGGTTGAAGACATGCTTCGGGCATATGTATCTAAGAGACAGTCTTCATGGGAAGATTATCTACCTATGATAGAATTTGCTTACAACAGTGCAAAGCATTCTAGTACTGGTTACAGTCCTTTTATGCTTATGTACGGGTTTCAACCTAAGTCACCAGTAATGGTTGGGTTAAAAGGGATTCAAAATGATGCTGCTAAGAACTTCTTGCTAGACATGCAGGAAATGTTGCAGTTTGCCAAAGAGTCTATTAGAAGTGCCCAAGATCGGGACAGATTTTATGCTAATAGACATCGTTCACCTAGAGAGTTCTCTGAAGGAACGATGGTATATTTGCGAATTCCTAAGGAATCCAAGAGCCTAAGTACTGGTTTGGTTCCGAAATTATCCCCCAGATACTGTGGCCCATTCAAGGTCATTAAAAGAATTGGACCAGTTGCATATCGACTAGAATTGCCTCCAGATGTTAAAGTCCATCCAGTCTTTCATGTCAGTAGACTGAAAGAAGTTTTGGGTGCGGATGATTAACTTGTTTCTCCTCACGAGATAATAGAAGTTACTGATTTGACTTTTATTCCACACGAACCTGAGTGTATTCTTGAATTTCGTGACAGACACATTCGTAATCGATCTATCACGGAATACAAGATCAAGTGGAAGGATCGTGTTGAGGAGGATGCAACATGGGAGACATTACAAAACCTCCAAAGAACATTTCCGGGTTTTTTAGCGAACTCAGGAGTGAGTTCTTAGAGGAGGGGGAGTATGTCATGTGCACGGATTGGTATCTGACGTGTACTAGGTACACAGGACTAGCTCAGGTAGCCTGGGGAGGCTTAGAGCTAGGCAGGCTTGATTCTCGGGTTGAGTGGCAAGGGTACGAACTATTTATAGGTCTTCGCTATTTTTGGCGCTCGGGGCCCGAGTCTATAAAAGGGGCCCAGGGGGTTCAGTTCTCGGTGTGCAGTTGGGAGCAAGTTTCGCTCCCAGGTGCCAGGTCTGTTCCTGGATTGAGTCGCGGACGCGCGCCTGCATCTTAGCGTAGCCCAAGGCCCAGTGGCAGATCCAGGGCTTCACAGCGCCACCTGGTGGTATGGGACACCAGGCTGGTTTGGATCTGATTGGGAGTTCGTGCCAGTAGCTCAGCTCGTGGCTCGGAGGGGACATCTCCTGATTCGAGATCACATCCCGTAGATGTCATGGTTGGGTGGTGAACAGCCTACTCAGTTCTCACGTGATGTGTGTTTGTTTTGCAGATCAGGGGTTTCAGGAGTGCTACGATGTGTCACTCAACCTAAGTTTGAAGCTTTTCAGCAAGCTTTAAACTTAGTGCCTTTTATGATTTGATCTGTTGTACTCTATACAGTCATAGGTTGCTATATCCCTACAAGATGAACATGTGCAACCATGACATTAGGTACTCAGGTATCCTAAGTCATGTCCAGGATACTTCAGCCCATATCATGAAGGGGGGTTTGTAGGCCATTCCATGGGCTATCCATAGGTGCCACTTATTCCTTGGTATGTGCCTTGTAGGCCTAGTTACACTCAGTTAGGTCTATTGGTACAATTAGTACATGTACCACCTACGTTAGTTAGGACACTTAGTCCAGTTAGGGCATTTAGCCCTAAAGTTTTGTTATGTTGGCTCTCTCTTGAGCCTCCACTCTCAGTTTGGCAACAATTCATTACAGCTTCTCGTTTTTCTCCTTCTCACCTCCATTTTTTAGCTTCCATTACTTGCCATAGCCTACATGCAGGTACGCGAAACACTCGATGTCTAACCATTGTTGATCATTTTAGCAAATTTTGTATGCTTATTTTTGCAAGCAGATAGCTAGTGCAGAAGACGTAGCCCGCTTATTTGTCAAGTATTGGTATCCAATTCGAGGATTGCCACAGACCATTACCACAAACCGGGATTCCGAATTCACCTTGCATCTCTAGAGGGCCCTGTTTGAAAATTTTGGCACCAAGCTACATCGACAAGTGCTAGTAGATCCCTAACCTAGTTGATTTTGTATCATATGCCGTAATCCCATTGTGAGCCCTAGTCCAAGGACAACCAGGCACGAGCTACGTAGGTCAGTCTCTCAAGCCTTAGTCAGTCCTTTTTCACTCATACCCATTGGAGAACTCAGTAGGTTAGCGTTTCCATCTTAGGGTTTAGTTAGGTCTAGGTCTCAGCCTGGGGTAGGAGCTCGGAAGGGCCCCAAGGGCTAGACACTAAGTGAAGAGGGCAGGAGCACCAAAGGTAGGAGCCCCAGAAGGGCCCCCTTAGCCCTAAGGCAGCCCAAGCAAAGGAAACGGCTGGGGAGGGCACCTTTTATAGGCTGCCCTTTTCCCCTCCCTAGGCAGCCTGTAGGGTTCCGCTTTTAAGGCCAACCATCCGACTGGCTGGTCGGCTGATTTAAGCTGGTTGGGCCAGCCAACCAGGCCCTTCCAGCCCCCTATGTAAAGAAAACCCAAACATCTGTTAACAACAGAACAAAAGAGATTAACATTTGTTAGTCAAAACAAGATCATTCCTCTCTTTTTTGCAAACAGTTCGTCTAGGTTTGTGGAGAAGATCCTGTTAAATCCAGCCCTAAAGTATGTTGTGGGATGATGGATCCTTGATCTGTTAAGGGCTGCCTCGTAAGATTGCAAAAGGGATAAGTACATTTGATTTGAGACACTTCGAGGTGAGCCTCACAACCCTCTTACGTCATTTGTAATTCTTGTTTTCCTTTCCCAAGCTTACGCAGAGGGGAGGAGAGTTTCTTGAGAAAAATTGCATGAGCAACTAGGATGGTGCGTCATTGCACACCAAAGCTATGTCTAAGGAGAAATAGGACAAGACAACAAATTGCACATGGTACAAGTCACCATCTGAACTGAACTGTGACAAGTCGCACAAGTGTTTAGGCGTAGCATCCGAGGCACATTAGAGGTGAGCTTCAAAACACTTATTTTTTAATTTGTAGGTGGGCATTAAAAGCATTCCTTGCATTGAAAAAAAGGGAACAGGGAGGGGAAATATTCACACATGACATACGGAGAACCACAGGAAACACACTGACAATCTGAAAAATCCAAATTCAACCCTAAATAGTCCTTGAGGGTCTGGATTCAAGCTTAAAATTTCAATTAAGGTAATGGTAAGACTATAGGTCTTAAGGCCTATTGTTGAGTACTCATTGCTCAAACCTCAAAGTCTAATGACCACAAGATAAATCCTTCAACGTTGATCACTGTTTGGCACAATGCATATGCACTGTGAGCCTTGAATTTTGGCAACGATCAAGCACACATCTTTTTACCCAAATGATAACATGTTCTATCCAAGAGGCAAGACCTGGGCCTTAGTGCAAAAATGGAAATGTTAAAATGCATGTGAATGACACGTGACAAGGCACAGATCATGACTCAAAAGTCAAAGAGCAGCAGAACAGGGAGGCAGGGAGAGGCTGAAAGCAAAAGGCCGTGAGCCAAAGGGGGTGCAAGCAGAGAGGGGTGAGATCTAAGGACGGCTGAGAGGGGACGGAGAAAGGACGAGGAGCACTGAGCAGGCAACAGGGGCTGAGAAAGCAAGGAGAACAAGGAGGCCTGAGATAAGGCAGAAACAGGCCAAATGAGGCAGAAGGCCATTCGGTTAAAAGATAAGGTTTTTTAAAAGTAAAACAGAGCTGCAAACAATTTGGGGCATTCCCAAAAGCGTTGAACACTTCAAAAGCACTTATCTTTTACGAATCAACCCGAACTGTGTAAACTGCTAATACATGCCTGGTGTCCTACCACTAGTATGAGTGTTAATACCACGACCATTCCCTACAAATCCTAGATAGCCCATCATGCCCCTCCCTCACCTTGACCCTGACAAGACTAGCACACTATGTGCAAAAATCCAAGATCATGGGTGCAAGCAACAACCCGAAAAACTGTCACAAGGGGCATTCTAACTTGTAATGACTGCCCCCTACTAGGGAAACGTGAAAATACATGATTCGATCTATCATTGACTCTCTTGACCCTAGGCAGAAACAAATGGCAAATTTCAAAGACGCTGATAAGAGATTGATGGCTGGCAGCTTGTGAGAAAAAGACCTGTGCCTTGATTAAATTATAAATAAGGTTATCATTATCGGGACTGCCAGAGGCACGAATATGAGAAGCACGAAGATCACAAGAGCATCACAAGCATGTACAACCTTCCAAAGCATGAAATATAAGAGAATCACAAGCAAGTACGAGATATGAGCCTTCCCAAGAGTTCCTCTCTTAAAGGCCGAATCCCTCCTCACATCTCGTTTAATTTTTTCAGAGCTTACAGACTTTTCATCATTAAAGCATTGCTCAAATTGCAACATGGTTGGCATCTTTAGAGCCCTATGATTTACAAAACACACTTCAGCTGGAATGCAATAAGGGAGAAGAATCACATACTCCATGACAATATAAACATTGTGGTTATCCTCGCAAGCGTCATAGAACTGCACTAGGTTTTCGTGCCCTGACAAAGCTCGAAGTATTTTCACCTCTCTCTTGACATCCTCGATTGCAATGGCCGTGGTCATCTGTAACATAACATGCCACCATTGCCTATGCGTCAACAAGAGTGCGTACTCGAATTCAAAAAATTACGCATGCAGAAAACTAAAGCTTCCATCCAACTGACAACCATTCAGAAACTTAGCAGCAATTTTCAAAACTCTCCACTTATTGGAAATTACGGTTGCAAAGCCAGGCAATCTACCTTGGCTTTCGATACGACTTTGACAGCCACAGCCTGGCCCTTCAGTTCGCCTTTCTTGGCTCTAGCGAAACACGTGTGACCAAAGTGCCCACGACCCACCTCCTGTCCCAGTTCGTACTTAGTGGAGAAGTTCCTGGAATACCCGAAATTCTTCTCGAGGGGCTTCTCTAGTTCCACGCCTTCAGGAATGGGTCCTTCCTTGGGTTTTACTGAGCCATGTCTCTTGATGAGCGAAGATTGGATGTGCTTGGCTGGGGAAGGAGGGGGAAAGGGTCTTCTGAAGAAGCGCCGGGGCGTGGAGCGAGCGGGGGAGGCGCCCACTTGTTGAGCGAAAGGGCTTGGGCTAGGAACTGAGCTCGCACTGTGCAGAGGGCTGTAGAAGGTGGGAAGCGGGCTCGCTGACGGTAAGGGATCTGCTGAGGGTAAAGACGACGATGTGAAAGAAGTCTTTGCAGCCTGATTGCCTGCCGTTCCATTCTGGACTCTGTAGCCTGAGTCCTTCTCTGATGCAAGCTTCCCATAGCACTGACCCATCGCTCCGCGTCGCTCCTAAGAGCTTATGTTCCGATTCCAATCGCCCAGAGCAATGCCTTCCTTGTCTTCATTCCTTGACCTGTGCGACACCGCGATAGCAATTCGAAGATCGAGGTTTCTCCCTATCATGCGCACATAACAGATTGCAACTCTCTGTCTGCGATTCGAGATTGAAATGGAACACGTCCGCCGAGTGAATGCAGCCCCATTCGCCAGGACTAGACGAGCTTATCTATGGAAAAGAGCAAATTAGACGTGCTGAAGAGCTTGTTTATTATCCTGTAGCCACTGAATAGCGAAGAGGAGCTCGAAAGGCAAATCTTGCACTGTGAGACCTGTAGCCTGAGAGATAGCGCAGGCCCAGATCCTCAATGAGACGCGCATCCCAAAACGCGAGAGTCTTGAGAAAGGGATCGGTGAAAGAGACAAAGGAATGATGAAGGACCAGAAAAGCAAGAGGAGTCGGGGGTGGAGTGGGATGAGACGGAACGGCAATTGGGGGGGATTGGGAAAGCAAAGAAAAAGGCGAGACCGGTAGGGAAATCACACTCTTGGGGGGGGGGGGGGGAGGAAAGTGGGGTGAGAGCTTAGGAAACCGTCTGAATGGCGTGAAGGAGCTGGAGGGTGAACAGAAAACCGATTGCGAAAGCTTGCGGGAAGCTCAAATGCACGAAGGAGCGATGAAGAAGAGCAAGCCGATAGGCAAAGATCGATAAAGCGACTGCGGCAGCAAAGTCACAGAAAGACACTGGAATTGTTGCGTGGGAGATGGCGTGATGCAAGTGATCGGGAAGGGAAGCAAGCAAGCAATCAATCAAAGAGCGATGGAACGGCTGCGATTGAGGCCGGGAAGAGGGCGAAGCAAGTGAGGAGTCGTCGTCGTCGTCGTCGTCTCCGGCGATGGCGGCTGGCGAGGAAAATAACATATACGCATTTGCCATGCGAAAAACCGCTTCTTCTTCTTCTTCTTCTTCTTGTCTCGTGTCACGGTCTCCTCCTCCTCCTCTTCTTCTAATAAAACACACCATTCCCACATTTCCTCTCTCTCTCTCTCTCTCTCTCCCTCTCTCTCTCTCTCTCTTCCGCTTCTCGAGAACTCAGTCCCTCGCATCTCTCTCCCCCTCTTGCTTCCACTAGCCGGTTCGCATCGCCCCATGTTGCTCTCCTATGCTCCCCGCCCTTTATACCGCTCACACCCGTGGCATTGCCTCAGCATCCCCGTATCTATCTATGCCTACCCCACCCAGCACTCTCTCAAACTCCAAGCTAGGAGTTCCTGTGAAGCTCTCGTCATGCGTCCAAATCTTCCATCCTGCCTTGTCTTTCAAGTTTCCCTTTGTAGTAGGTGCAACTCGTGACCATCCTTGTGTCCACCAGTGAAGCCCTTAGCTTGTCAGCTTCTTTGGACACAGCGGGACACTCCATCACCAAAGCCCATTCAACAACCTGCTGCTACGTTCCCCACGCCAACAATAGCATGGGGAGCTACTCTTAGAGGGCTTCCCTGCATCAAATTAGCATGACATTTGCACCACCCCACATCTTCACAAGCCCTCCGGGCTAGCATTGCACCACTAGTTCAACTCCATCGATTTCCAAGATTCCAACCCAACATTGCACCACTGGTCCAATTTTCTAGCTGTTAGAGAGCCTTTAAGGCTCATTGTCCCGCAAAGCCTTTTAGCTATGGAGACCTGCAAAGCAAGTTCCACCCCATGCAACCCTCTATAAGCATGCCATAGCCAACACACTGGGACACCCTAAAGGTTCACACCTCACCTGGCCTATCGGCATCCTCCCCAGCCTCAGCTACGACACAAGGAGGCCCTCTTATAGACAACCAGAAGCCACACAAAGAGTGCCCAGTGTTGGGGCACTAAAAAAATGGGATATGTTTACATATATAAAAATCTTGAACAACCCATTCATTGGATTCTTCTAGCAAGAAAGCAACCCATTGGCTAAAATAATGGGTGCCAATCCATGGGTAGGATGGCTGCGGGCTGATTTTGGGCTTGTCATGGTAGCCAAGTAGGACATAAGGAGGAAAGTGTGGTGGGCAGCCCTGAGTGCCCGGCAGCCCTGAGTGCCCGCCATGAGTTTTATTTATTCCCATTAGCTATGAGAATTGTCAATGGCGAGCAGAGCCTCATTGTGTAAGACTTAGTGCCAACATTTATGGCCATGGGACACTGCAGCATCTACCTACCAATGCGATAGCATGCCTTCCAACCTTACTGCGTGCAGCATAGACCCAAGGCAGGGGCCCCTCAATAAGACCATGGGTGGGTGAGTTTTGTTTTGCTTTAACATTTATGGTCATGGGCTTCATGATTATTTTTTAGGTTTCGAGTTAATTGTAGGATTGGATTCTACAAGGTTTTGGAGAGGATGTTGTTTTGGTATTTGGATCACCCTGATCCCAGTTGTCAATGAGGAGGTATGCCCACTTGATAGGATGATGCTGGCTTATTATTGGAAATATGCAGGTCTTTTAGAAATGATGGGCATGCCAAAGTCCAAGTTCTCATCAAGGGAAGCACTTTTGATCTTTGTGGCTCCTCAATCCGACAAGGAGAGGAGTCGGATACCACCTTACCTGCATTTTCACATCACAAGTCTGCACTTACATGCAACCTCTACCTACAACCCATCAAAGAAATAGATGAAGGCTGCAATTCCCCTCAAAGAATCATTAAAATTTGTATAACCTACAAAGAACAACCAATGATATAAGAGAATCTCCCACTACCATTCTAGGTTTCAATATCACCAAACATGGGGACATGGGCAAAGGTTTAGCATTAGTTGTAGTATTATTTAGCCGACCAACTTCATTGTTGTTCAAAAGCATGGGAGGTTTGAAAACATTGAGGATAGTCTAGTGCTCTTTTAGGGGTGTTGCAAAGCCCAAGTGTGACTAAACAAATAGCGCATGATCAATATAACAAAGTTGGCATAAAGGGAGAGTAGACCATGGGGACAATTGATTTCTATGTTCCAATGGGACCAATTTATTGCAATTTTTGTCTCCATGTTAGAGTAGCTAGTTAATAAAATAACCATCCATTCATGTTTGCATTACAAATTGCCAACCACTATGAAGAACCATTAGTGAATACCATTATTCCTTGAGGACATTAAAAATGTTATGCCAATGGAGCTCACCCAACTGTATTGGCTCTACTAGTAGCAAAGCTCGAGAGGGGCCCAAAACATCTATTAATTTCCATGCTATCCACTATGTAATAGCCTCCCTTCCTACTTTATAGTTACATCTAACAACCTTGTCTAAAAGAATTTGTTAACTTCCCATGCATGTCACAATGTGATTGCATGCTTCTTAAGTTAATAACCCATTGAGAGCTAGATTTGTGGGTTTTCATTTGCTAATATATTCCTTTCTCATTATTTGTATGTGACAAGCAAAAGGATGGGAATGGATCCATCCTATTTCTAGTTACAAAAGTGAACTTTTTGTCTTTAGGCCCATGTTGGAAATAGACCCAATATTTCATAAATTCAATACTTTACCTCAAGGTCTAGAGGCCTTGGTTTAGGATGCTAAAAAGTGTGGCTTATCCCACGTTATTCCCATTGTAAATCAATTGATAAAAAATGGGTTTAGAGGGGGGATTACAAACCCATGCTATTCTCATTCTAAACAAGCCCATATGCTCAAGCCCTAATTGAGGCACAAGAATTATCTCTTCACTTTTGGAAAGAGCATGCAATCTTGAGCCTTTGCAAGGGACCTATTCCAACAAAGCACCAGTCTTTTAGATGCATAAATATTTGAGATATCTTCTCCAAGGTCTTCATCAAGAAAGATGATCCCATGCTTGGATTATAACCTCCTTGTCAACCACAAGAAGAACTATGAATATAGGATTACAAGGTTCAAAAGGTGGTTGGTATAGGGGTGGGGAGAGAGTTCTTTGATTAATTCAAAATCAAGTGTATTCTGGGTATAGGGTGGGGAGAGAGCTCCTTGATTAATTCAAATGTGAGACTAAATATTGTTCATCACTATTGATGGGATCCTTAAGCAATGTTATAGCAATAAGTTCTTCGTTGACTCCTAACATAGTAATGCCACATGCTACATGGATGTTATAGAAATAAGTTCTTCATTGACTCCTGGCATAGAAGTGCTACATGCCACATGGATGCCAATAATGTGGCAATAGTGACAAGCACATCTGTTGCAAGCCCACGCCTACCCAAGTGGACATAGTAGTGGTATAGTATGACCACCTCTATCCCTCACGATGCATCGATGGTGGGAAGAACATGCAAGAAAAGAAAGGGGCTAGCCAATGTGCTGCAAATGAGACAAACCTGAAATTATAGACTCCCCTCATGACTTGACTCCTTTGGAGATGGAGTCTTTGATGCTTTTTAGCCCCCTTGGATGGGAAGAGTGAGAACAAGAGGCTGGAGTGAGAACAACTCAGAAAAGAGGCTTGTAGGCTAGAGAGAGAAAATTTGAAAGGAGTGATGCTTTTAGAAAGAGAGTGTCATGGCTGCTCCCAAGCTAGGAGATGGGAAAGAGATCCTGTTGTTGTTCCAAAAGTGTAGAGAAGAGGCTGATTTTTGCATGGGAAGGGTTGGACCAGTAGAGAGAGAAAACTTGCTAGGAAGTAATGCCTTAGAGAGAGAGTGTTATGGCTACTCCCAGGCAGGGGAAGGAGGAGACGTATTGCTGCTGCTCTAGAGGAGAGGAGAGGGCTGATTTTTGTAGAGGGGAAGAGCCTAAACTATAGGCACAGCAGAGAGAGAAAGACTAGTAGAGGAGAGAGAAAGCCTGCAACAAGAGACTTGCTTGACAATGGAGGAAGATTGTGCTTGAATGGTACTTCAACTACAGGGAGAAGGGCATGGTGTGAGCATGAAGGAGTTGAAATTAAAGGTTGTTGAATGGTGCCAAACCCAAGCCACTTTGTTCTATAGAGGCATCATGGGCAATAGCTAATGGGATAGGCTCTAAAAGAGACATGCATCAATGATTTTTGTGGTACGAAGGGGCTTGACAAGCCAAGAGCTACCTTGTGATCTTCAGATAGGGTCCAAACGAAAGAAGCATCATTGACTTTGTCTTGACAAGTCAACATCTATCCGTTTGAGGCCAGGAGCTTGTACCTTATGCGTCTTTTGAACATCACATCTTTTTGGCCATGTGGAGGCAAACTCTTGAAAGTGACCTAACCACATAGCATGCGCTATGCTTGAGTTAGGTGGGCCTAAATTGGCACCGCACTAGTGTTGACAGAAAACCTGCAAACTATATACAATGAAGCTAAATATAAAATTTTGTCAATTTTGTAAAATTTGCAAAAATTCAGTCAATTTTGTAAAATCTGCAAAAATTCAGTCAATGTAGTATATTTTAGCTAAAAGATCTTCAAAAGTTTGGAACTCCAGATTGAGAAAAATGTTTTAGTTGAATATATTCCACCAATCTTGACTGGGATTTGCAGGTTCATCCGTCAATTTAAAGAGGATCATAATTGAGATTTGTCTCGGTTGATCCGTCAGAAGGTCAATAGATAATGTCGTCAACAAATCATTCAAGAGGTGGTACAACAGTCGTACAATCATTCAACTACAATAAGACCTTCAATATTGTGAACGTGTTCTTCCATATCTTCGGTTCATTCGTCATCTACAGGCAAGCAATTCTTCTTAAAGCGTCCAATTATCCAATCCCCAGTATGTCTCCCCTTCTTTAACGAAAAATCGAAATTCAATACGCACCCACCACCAATGGCAGTCCATTCTCTTTGATTAACACCCCATTTGCTCGAGCCATCTTTAATTTTGCCTCCCTGTTTGTGGACCAAGCACTTTTCTTAACGCATCTGCGCACTGATTAATCTATTCTTTGGACGAGTTTTGCCTTTGTCAGACAATGACACTCGTCATCGTAGAAGTCGCACAATCTTGGGTCCAGACGCCATCTTCTTTTCCAACAATTCATCATGTAGGAGACACTGTCAACAGTATCTCCCCTTCATTTTGCCTATTTTCGTCTTAATTTGTTCTCCAACTTCTGGACAAGGATGATGATCTTGTGCCTGAGAAAACCACTTAAATTTGTTCAGTTACTCTTCAGACAATGGGGATTGCAGTACTACAATTGAAAATCAAGCCATTTCGAATTATCCCAATGCTGGGAAGTGATGGTCATCCTCACGCTAAGGGACTATTATTTCAGAGATTCCACATTGGCGATAACATTTAGTATTATCTTTTATCCGTGCAAAATTAGCTGTTATTTGAAAGAGACTCGCAGACAATGTCGATGCTGCTCGAGATTAAAGATAATGATAAGAGTAAGTGACTAGCTAGTCGTGTAGGTTCTCTTGGAACTCACAAAAGTAAAATGGCACATTCTTTTAAAGACCTTGGTTTATGTCTTTGGGCGAGCAAAGGGAAGTGATCTAAGCCTTAAGGGGGGGAAGGAGTGAGTACTTTGCTTGGTCAACACATTGAATCCATGAATTGAGTGGAATGGTCTCTTTGGGAATCAAAATTGTATTGCAAAAAAGAAACTAGAATGCTTGGCCAGCTTATAAATATATTGAAAGTAGCTCCCACTCCTAGCTAGGTTGAACTCCATGGCCTAGACTAGGGGGTTAGATTCTAGCTTGGAGTCGCCATCAAGCTGATCTTACTCAGAACTTTAGGAGCTCCCCCTAGCCATTTCTCACCTTTAGGCGAAGTTCTGCCAGGCTGCTGCTCTAGATTGGTTTTTCACAAACAAAGAATCAAGCATAACTTTTCGAGGTTTGCTCGGATTACGTTGAAGTAACAAGCAATTTTGTTCCTTAATAGCTAAGCTACATTTTTTCCTTCTGGGTCAAAGTTAGATTCTGTTTTGTTTGCACGATATTAGTGTCGCAAATAGGGGGGTTCCAGGCAATCTGTCATTTTTTCAATCAGTGACAAAAAAGTAGAAAAGCAGCCTTTTTATGCTGCAACAGTAGCATCATCTTTGCCCAATACTAGGAAGAATGAAGTCATCCTCCTTCTTTAACAGCAAGTTCTCCTTCTTAAGAAGGCGAATAGTGAGCTAAAAGACAGGTTCCAGAAGCTAGAAGAGAGAGTGAAAACTGTTGATCTCAAACTCAATCCTATCCCTTATGTAGTTTTAGATGAGGAGCTAGTCTCTACTCAGATGGAAGAGTTGCACAAGAAGCTTATGGGAGAGATTCAAGAGAATTTTAAAGGAGAGATAAAGAGCTCTTTAGGTACATAGGTCCAAAAGGAAGTAAATGAGCAAGCTGAAAGGCAACTCAACTCAAAAAAAATAAGGATTGGAGGACTACCAGACAACTAGAAGGTAGTAGAAGACAGTGGGAGTGAGACCTTTGAAAAACTCAGCAAATCTCTACCAAGAATTGACTGGGGAGATGTAGAATTTGACATTGGACAGGAAGGAGCTCATGCAATTCTCACGTTTGGAACAAGACAGGAAAGAATATAGATCCTCAGACAATCTAACAAGTTGAAAGGACTTCCAGTGTGGATTGCAGAGGAACTTACAAAAACTCAGCTGAAGAGCAAAGCCTCAGAGGTTGCAAAGGTGAAGGCCGCTAGAAAGGAAGGCAAATGGGCTATCTACCGAGATGGCAAGGCATTGATCAAAGACTTCAAAGCAAAATCAATAGACCCTCAGTCTATAACTGATGTATGATCTTCATTTGCTCTCCCTTATTCTATTTTGTTTTCTCATATGTATTGGTGGAACCAGTTGTAATTGGAACTTTATGTGATTATCGGTCTCTTGAGACATAATATAAAAAACAACTACCTTTTTTGCCTAAATAAAAATAAAAAAATAAAAAATAATAATAGGCCAGTTGATCTAATGGCTTAGAATGTGCCACATGGCTTCGTAGGATTTTAGAGTTTCATACAAGGCTCTAGTGCTAGCCAAGTAAAGAGAATGTTTAGGCTCCAAAACAAGTATGCGGTTACAAGGGCATTTCCATGCGAGTTGCACAACGTAGAGTAACATTGTACTATGAACCTCCTGTTTTGATGAGCGTCTCTCCTACTTTCACTTCGTCTCAACATTGTGTTAAAGAACACATCATGATTGATGGTGGGCATGTAGAGCAAAGAGAGGTATGATTCACAACAATCACAAAACTCTTTGCTCGATAGAGGACTTCTAAACAAGGGCTTGAGTAGCTCGATAGCCAAGGTGGTAGTGGATGGTGGTGGTGAGGTAGATGGGGAAGAGACAGGGGACTTATACTGTGGAGTTGGACATGCATGGTTCGAAAAAGGAGTTTTGGGATTTCACATGATTTCTCCACATGCGATCAATGGTGCATAGGCATAAAACCCCCTTTGATAGTGTTGCAGTCTGGATGTGGAAGGATATGGAAGGCCACTCCCTCCTCTCGGTTAAATGTCTTACATTGGAAAGTATTAGTCGAGAAACTGTTTGTTAGGCCTAGGTTAGCAAGATGGAACCGAGTCTCTCAATTATGCATTTTTTGCAAGAGCAAAAGAGAGTCACACTTCAATGTCCTGTGGGAATGTTCGACCATACAGACTATTTGGAGAAAAGTGAGTCAATAGTTAGATTGCATTTATCTGCATTATCCTAACTTGGAAGCAAGCCTTATTTGGCTAGAGCACCAATAAGAATTATGCTCTTGTTGAAGTATCGCAATTGGTTAGAGTTGTAGTGATGAGTGAATCTAGAAACATCATTAATAGTTTGGGTTTGGTTTTCGAAAGAGGGGATTTATAGTTTCAAGAAGTTGTGGATGACTTGAGGTCATCCTTTAGAGTCTTTGGAAAAAAAAGTGGTAATTTTAGCCAAGTTTATCTGGCTACTAGTTGGATTAACTCTCATGGGATTGCTACGTAGCCCTTCGCAGTTTCACAGTACAAGAGAGTTTATACTTATGCATGGCTTAATATTTGACACAAGCATATGACTACTGTGGCAGGATCAACCAGGTAGCTATCCTCGAATACACGAACGGCACGAGCTGTGTGTTCTGACTCCGCATGCGACATGGCATGCGATCGTGGAAAGCAACCGCCTCGAGAGGGCGTACCATGCTCACCGACAAGGGTTGAGGCACGCCCCGCAATCCAAAGGCGTTCTGCTAGCCATAAAATGCATCAACCATGCATGCCCAGGCACCGAACCTAATGCCATTTACGGTCGGACCACCCACTCCGGAACGCACCCATCTAGAGCAACTCACAACCCTTAGCATCAAGTCCTCATGGAGTTGGAACCGCTTGATGGTCTATCGCACAAGGTTCACCACCCTCTGTAGGTATACAAGCCACAATGTCCATCCATGACAGGAAGCACCGACGCAATCCTTGATCATGTAGGGCCCAAATGATGGCACACCAAAGGCAACACGCCCATCCAAGACGCTACTCGTAGATCCCTCATCGCCTACTAGATCACCAACCGCACTGATCGTGCCCCATCTCACAAGATGGCAGGCACTTATGATGACAACAGTCAAAACGTTCGGCGGTGAGAAGGGTTCACCCACCCATGGAGCCTTCGGTAGTCACAAGAGGGTCCCCCCAAAAGCCCCCCCTTTGGTGCATGGCATGCGCATGCCCCCCTCCCTCCAAACCCCCTTGCCCCCCACCCCAACACCCCCATCCCCCCTCTCCCCCAATACTCCCCCCCCTTTGCGTGCATGTCACGTACCCCGCCCCCCCACACTCCCTCCCCTTTGGCACGGATGTTGTGTATCCCACATTTGTCCTGGGCCATTCATGTTGCAGGATCCAAGGGTGCCCAGAAGCCCTTTAGGTCCCTTGTTAATGGGGAGGGTGTCCCCGTTACACCGCCCCCCCCCCCAACAACCCCCCTCCCAACAGCCCCATCCCCCCCCCCCGAACACTCCCCCCCCCTTTGCGCGCATGTCACGTACCCCCCCCAACACTCCATGCGTCCCCCCCGCCCCCTCCAACACCCCATGTCCCTCCCCCCCTCCCAAACACCCCCCCTCCCTCTGCGCTCATGCCGTGTAACCCCCCTCCCTCCAACCCCCCATGCCCCCCCCCCCCTCTCCCATGCCCCATGGCCCCCCCTTGCGTGAATGTCGCGTAACCCCCCCCCAACACCTTATGCCCCCCCCTCCCAACCCCCCATGGCCCCCCCCCTTGCGCGCATGTGCGACATCCCCCCACCCCCCCACTCCATGCCCCCCCGCGATTACCACTGTGAGTGTTTATGGGAACCTGTGATGAGTGGAGTTGCCACCCTGCCTAGATGCCAACGACTATATTATGGGGAGTGGTTCTCTTGCTTATGGGCAAAGGCTGACGTTGAGCGACGGTTGTGGGGTGGTGAGGTGTCTTGCATGAGGTACACTTAGCATCTGTAATCCACAATAATCATATGCATGGTCATCATGTTTCTTCTTGTCTATTCTATTGTTTGTCAATCAATTAGATCATATCATTATAATTTTGGATTCATTTGGGTGCTCTTTTTTAATTGGGGGGGAAAAAACGGGGGGGGGGGGGGTTTGAGGGAGGTCTTGTTGAGCTTCCTTTCTAGCCATTTTGGGTTTAGTTTGCATGTGATCATTAGGTGCAGATTAGGGGGTAAATCCTTGGTTTTGCATTATCATATGATTTGCATTTTTATCTTCTTTTATATCTTAATTATGGTTGTTGGACAATTGTGTTTGTCAGCTTGAGTTTGAACTTGTAGGTCTTAGATTACACATAGAAACTTTTATGGTCATACATAGGAACCCTTTTGTCATTGTGAGGGTATCGCAACATGGAGGTTGCTTTGAGAGTCGTGATGCGTTTTGTATACCACCAGGTGGTTTTTATGATAGATGTAGCCCACATATGGACGATGTCAAGGACAAGCTCATAACACGTATGCTCAAAGCGGACACTTAGACAGTTGTCGAGCTCGAGGCGTGGATCACGAAGCTGGAATCTTATTGTCATTTGTATCGCAAGTATGACTAGGACATGATCATTTTGCATGATTATGTCCAAACGTAGTGGTGGTGCTATTTGTGGAATTTACCAAATGTACGTCACATAGGATGAGTTAAAGAGCTTGATGGTCACCCTTTGTTGTATCCAAGTTGATCCTTGAGAACATGGCTATTTTTATATGTTAGCCTAGATTGACATGGTCCAATAGTACATACAACAATTTAATGTGTTAGTCTAGAGTGACTCGTATATACAACAATTTTGGGACTTTCCTTCTTTGTGTGGGATATTGAAGATGGGGAAGTGTTGAGCTTCATTAAAATATTGGGCTTTCCCTTGGCATTTGATGTAAGGGAGTTTAATGTTGGTTTGAATGCTACGACTTTTCACTTTATTGATAAGGGCAAGATAGTGGCGTTGGAAGCTCTCACGACACTAAAATGCAAATTAGTCACATTAAGGCACTTAGTCAAAAAATTAAAGAGAGGAAGTGCATTAAACGTAATGGTTGAGCCATAGAGAAGCTTTGTTCTACTTGTGGAGGATGTTGACATACATCAATTGCTTTTAATATCTATCAATGCTTTTTTCTTTTTGGAGCAAAAAGAAGTAATTTGTATTATATGCCCCACCAACGATCTCCCAAGAGAGATGTGGACAATGTGTTAGTCTTAGAGCCTAGTCGAATTATGTCTAATTGTCAAAATTTTAGATCTCAATAACAAGGCTTTGTATCATTCTCTAAAATGGAATGGGAGAGCTTTGCACAACAAGTGAAGGAAATATTCTCTCATACAACTTGTTTTGTCTTACTAGTGGATGAAATGAAGGATGGTTCACATTGCATGTGTAGTGATTACATGGATCTCACAAACAATTACATTATCAAAAATTTGTTTCCACGCCCTATTATTGATGGCTTGTTCGATGAACTTAAAGGTGCTTAGTTTTTTGCGAAGATAAATATGAGATTAGAATACCATCAGATTAGGATGAAAGAGGGTGATGAGCACAAGACTTTCTTCTACATGAAAAGGAGCCTATAGAATGAATTCAAGGTAATGCCCTTTAGATTGACAACCTTTCGGGCATTGATTAGCAAGATATTTCTATTTCAGTTTGTACTGAATTTCTTTGATGTCATTGTCATCCACAGCAAGAGCACTTGTTTGAAATATTGAGGCTTTATACTAAGGGCAACAAACACACTTTTATGGTAGAAGAGCTCGAATATTTTGGGCACCCCTTGAACAAAGATATTGGGTTCCATGATGCCACATGAAGAGATGAGGCTGAAGTTGGAGCAATGAAGTATGCTAGCAAAAAGCATGGAATGAAGGGAAGGGTCAGGTGAAGTAGGAGGTGATCCACTTAGCCAAGTCACCATTATCATCATTGACCCAAACTATCATTTCTGGAGTGTGCAAGTAGATAGGGTTGTCTTATTGCTATTTCAAGTAGTAGGTGTGTGGGGTTCAGTTGAAGAGTCGCTTGCATTGCCATCGCATAAAATTCTATATCACAAAGAACATTTCTTCAAAGTCTTGAGAGCTTTCATTCCATCGTCTTCTCTCTTTCAATTCGTTTCAACCAACTATTTTTACTTGTCTTACATTCGATGCTTTGTCCATTTGTTGTAGCATGTCTAGTACTCATTTTCGTCTACTTGTAAATTGTAATGGCCATCCAGAAATCACAATTTTCCTCGCAACATCCAAAACGGATCCAAATCGCAGTAGCATGTTCATACAAATGAATTTGCAGATTGACCATCGAGTTCAGTGTTAACATTTGGCAATCTTGTTGGAAATGGAGTGGCTTGCAAAAAATAAGCTAATGAAGTGATGGGAAGAATAACGAATAAACAATGCAACTCAACTCGCACTGAATGCTAAGAATAATGGATGTAAGAGCTCATCATCACCGAAAAAGATACCAATAGTAGAGGGACAAATGGTAGGCAAACAAAGTAGTTCAAGACCAGATACCATGCCAAAGAACAAAGATAGCGAAGACCAAAAGGTTCGAGACTCTGCCTCTCAAGGAATATTGGTTAAACTTTGGCAAGACATCTCCAATGACCTTACTAAGGCAAGGACACCAATATATTGTGTGATTAGTATGTTTGGAAACCCATTGTGTAGTTCACAAAGAGAATGGCAAAAGCGATGAGGGGACCAAAGATAAGCATGAAATTAAAAAAATACATGGGATGAGAGCGTGAGAATCCCGAATCCCATGTGCAAAAGTCTTCACAAATGGTGGCAATATTGCAAGTCAATACAAAGGAAGACTACTCCCTACACTTCCCCATAACATTCGTAGGCAAAGCCATTGAGTCATATAATAAGTATCCAGATGGCCACTTCACCACATGGGACAAATAGAAGGAAACCTTCTTGTGGAGGTTTCAAGATGAGTTAAAAAAAACATAATCTTGAAGCTCGATAAGATTTTGAAGCTTGATAGGATCAAACATAAGTTGCGCAAATTCATGTATGACTTTGTGATGTGAATGAGGGTGCTGACCAATCAACTGAACAATGAACGACATTGTGGTTTGGTTATTGATGGCCTCACATTCAAAATGTCAGAAGGAACTAAAGTTGAAATGCTTGAAGCCATCTCCTTTCAAAATTTGCATGGCATCATAGGTTCTGATGTTGAAGGATATGATCAAGGAGTATGAATACAAATCAGTGGAGCATACTTCATGGTCACATCCATTGTGGTAAAGATGAAGAATGAGCAGGGATACCCAATGCTATTGGGAAGATAGTGGATGAGGGAAGCCAAAGTGCTACATGATTGGGGAGGTGACACATACACCATTGCACATTAGGGGCAAGAGGTTTGAATATTGATGGCAAAGAATACTATCTTGAAGGAATATAAGCCCAAGTTTCTATAAATGAAGAGGCATACACTTGAACATTGAAGTAAGCTACTCACTCAACATTGTGCCAATAGCCACTATTGACACAACGAGAGTGGCAATAGAAATGCTAGGATGGAAGACAAAGATCAAAGATGGCCTTTCCTAAGGGATTCATTGAAGACAAAGAGGGACAAAGGGAAGTCTGAGAAGAGCAGACCTATTGGATCAGTCAAATCAGTGGTTGCATTTGAGTCATGTATGGGAATCCATCAAGCAAATTAATGTGGGCCTGCAATAAGAACCGAAGTTGATACAGATCAACAAAGGTCTTCTGCGTGTAGTTGAGTGAGCCCAAGAACTCATTCTCGAGTAAAGGATGTATTAACATTGGAATAAATAGACCTAAAGAAGCAGTACCATTCAATTTGATCCAACACCAAATTCCTATTATTCCAGATGCAAAGCCAATATGTTAGCAAAGGTACCAGATTAATCCCAACTATGCCAAGTTGGTAAAGCAAATATTGAACAACTGCTAAGGGCAATATTTTTCTACTAGGTAGATTGAATCGATAGGTTGTTCCTAGTCATAATTGTGCCAAATTGTGCAGACTATAGAAAGCTCAATGAATAGATGATCAGAGACCCAAAGCAACATCAAGCAAGTTTCGATATCCATAGGGTTCCTTAGCTTTTTTAGGCACTTCATCCACAAATTCACTAGCATAGATGAGCCCTGATATACAAAGTTTGAATGGAATGTAGACCACAGTGGATCATTCTAGCTCTTTGTAGTGAAGATGCCCATACTTAGAAAGTGGAAGTGGAGTTAGATCTTCCATGTACATGTGGGGATGCATACAAGATGACAATTGGGTCAATTCTAGATCAACCAAATTGGAACATGTGGATTTCTCCATGTATTATGTGAGCTCAATATTCTCAATGGTGTAGATAAACACTTTGACTACCAAAAGGGATGATGAATAATTCTTGAAAATTTTAGCACTATCTTCTTCTCTTCCATGGACGGATGGTGTATGGTCTACAATGTTTAAAATTTTCAGCACTATCTTCCCCTCTTCTATGTAAACCACATCTTCTATGTATGGTCTACAATGTTTAAAATTTTCAGCACTATCTTCCCCTCTTCTATGTAAACCACAAGGCATTGCTCTACTTGATCAACAAACCAATCATGAAGTCAAGGTTGATCAAATGGATGCTACTATTGTAGGAATTCAACTTCAAGATCATCCATTAAGGTGTTTGTTTCACTATGATGTCGATTACTTGTGTTGCATTGAAGAAAAAAGAATTGAAAATAAGGGATTAAATGATGGTCTCTTTGATGTAGGACTATTTTCTAATTGATACATGAAGACAAGCATTCTCTAAGGATGCAACCACAAATGAATGACAAAGGATTGCACTCAAATTTTGGAGGTACATGGTGATTATGGGACACTTTTACAGAAAAGGGGGAGACATGATCCTTCAATGATGCATCTTTTTTCATGAAAGAGCAACCCTCATGAAGAACATCAAGGAGTGGTCGGTGGTCTTCTTTCCATTGACATCATAGTAAGAAAAATTATAAGTGCAAAGAACTACATGAAATGTGATGCATGCCAATAGGTAGGGAGGTTGCCTCATCATTCCATGTAAAATCCCAACACATCCAAGATGAAATAAGTACATCATGATAGTGACCAATTATGTCATAAAATAGGTCAAGGAAAAAGCCTTGTTGGACCTTATGTTATCCCAAATGGATCTAAATCATTTGAGATTGATCTTACTTCTCTTTAAAGAGAAGCTATATTTTGAATCATTGGTATTTTCTCTCATTGTGTCAAGATATGCATCGATCACTACTCAATTAATCCTTCAATATAAGATGAGATTTCTAGTGGGGATGTTAATATGATAGTCCACCCTAGTGATGCAAAGTGTATCCAATAGGATCATGTACTACACCTAGTCTTTGGCCATATGAACACTATGGAAATAATAAAGGGTAACCCATACAACCTTCATAGACAATTGATAAAGCATTACTTTAGAAATTACAATAGAATTAAACATCTGCAACTTGTAAAAGGCATGCCAAAATATCTTAAGTCCTAGATTCTCATTCATAAGTTTAGTGACAATGATTGTGGACCTCCAATGTCTACTACATCTACTACAACCTGCTCTTGATGATAACATCAACCTGGGGATAGTTATGTTCAACCGTCATTAATACAATAGTGGTTACTCAATGGCCTGCTGGGGTCTTGAGTAATTGTATCACTCCTTTGAATAATATTTTAATGTTGCAATACCATCATTGTCAAAGGAATCTTTGCCAAATCTTTAGCTATGTCATAAGGTTTGAAATTTGCACAATGGTTTGTGGACATACTTGTATACGACAGGCCTCCCCTTGCATAATTGGTGAATATTATTTGACACCCATTTCTTAGCATTGATTTTTTATTTTAATTTAAATTAACTTGTGGGTAGAGATAAACACATATTTTCATGTCTCTACCTCCTTAATCAGGTCTTTTCCTGGACGTTCTTTGATGACAACCCATAAGAAGGACGAATTATCTGAATATTTGGATGTTATTCTACTTTAGCACAAAGCTTCTTTTGGTAGGTGTCTTCTCTTGTGGAGATACCTAAGAAGTTTGACGAATATTGTATTTCTGATATTTCCTTGCCTTTGATATTATTTTTTATTTTAGTCAAGTGTGACTATGGCAAAGTATTCCATAGGAGCACATTGGATGCGGTGGGGGTCCTAGTGGATGCTTTGTATGGTAGTTGGGGATGCCTAACTAACTTGTGTGTTTGCCATGCTAGATGGGGAGGTCGCAAGAATGAAGCCCATCATCAAGCATCTCTATTTTGATAATCGGGTCCATGTCTATGACATGAGACTAGATTCAAGGAGCGTCCCACAAATGATAGCTAACTTTAGTGACAACTTGGATTATGTATCATAGCATTGATTCTAGGGCTACCTCAAAGGTTGGAACTTAAGAGATGATCTCTCCATGATTGTGGTACTACTTTGAGGCATCAATCATAGAATGATACCATTGCCATTTGCAAGATGGGAATCATGAAGGGAGCTTGAATCAATAAAGAAAGCACGGCTAGATGACCATTGATGCTGATTAACATAGTCATTGTGGGGATTGTTGTTGGTGTTATCGGGAGTTGTTGGTGGGAAAGAGAAACTATGGCATGCAAAAAGTCACAAGTTTATCATTCAACAAAGAATGAATCTTAGCAACACATTTCCGGATATTTCAATCGCAAGCCTAGGTTTAAAAGAGCTACCTTAATTTTTTCTCTTTAACGTTCTACATATTGATCTGACTCTAAATTCATGTGATCTCTTGTAGATTTTGCTACTATATCAATTGTCAGTACTAACTCCACATTGTATGAATCTATTTATGCTGCATGTAAAGAAAGCAAAAATTCTCAACAAGGGGCAAGAGTGATTTGGTTACTTTATAAAAAATGATGTGCTCTTGTTAAAATCCCTAAATTGAACGCAATCATCATGTCAATTGATGATGCATTAATTTAAGTACTCTAGAAGACACATGGGTAGACAAAGTCTTGCAATTGACAAAACCATTTGTTGAGATCCTTGAAATTGATACCCACTTCTTGAAGTCTGAGCTCTTTAATAAAAGAGGCAAATGTAGATTTCTAACAAACATGTTTGACATTGCGAAAGGGTATATCCCACTCAGTAATCTAACAACACCCTAGTATTTCTTTTGCATTGCTATATGCAATACTCTATTTTGTTCTATCTTCTAGTTCTACTACATTGTATCTTCATGCTTTGCATGAGTGGGTTAATAGAACATCTACTACTTTGAGAGCTTAAGTTTTATTCTTTGCGAAACATTTCTTTTACTTTTACTTTGCATTTGCAAAAATGGATCCACAAGCTTCTCTACAAGAAACTATGGAGGAAGATACAAGGGAAAACGTTGAAACAGATAACTAACATTTTATGGAGAAAGTCTCATATAGGGAAATGTCCATGCATAACCTCAGAAAAGCCAAAAATCCACACGGCATTCATCCATTGTAATAGAACAACATAATAAAGAAATAGTTAACCATATGCAAACAAATGGCTTGGAAGAAGAACAAACAAAAAGACCACAGAAAACAAGCCAAAAAACAAGCCGATCCATTATGATTGATGAAATATAAGCAAACAAAAATATATATTCATGTTAAGGGAAACCTTCAAGGACCTTATATAGCTTATATTATGATAAATTACTACAAAAAAACAAAAAATTAGAGGATTTAGACATTTAAATGACTCATATAGTAATTCACTTGAAAACAACAATGAAGAAGATTATGATATTGGTTTAGATATGCCATACATGCAAAATAAATATAAATAAATAACTAAACATATATATATATAGATAGATAGATATAGATATAGATAAATATATAAATTTCATCGTTTCAACTAAAACACACATTCTCCTTAGTAATGAATGATGTTTTAAGCAATTGAGATCAATCAATAAGAAATAAAGGGATTTTTTAAATGACATTATCATGCAAGAGGACTCAACAAAAACAGGGTAAAACATACCTTCCTCTTTTAATTGTATAAGGCTTAATAAGATATTATATCAAAGAACTTCAAACAATGACATTGACTTATTCTTATGCGTGCATACACAAGAAAGGCATCATACACCGTAAATAGTACTACCATACATTCACTTCTCGATACACAACAAAAACCTCACATCCTTATTTGATACTGTGACCTCCCTATATCAATAAGTACAACTACTTGTTTTTTATGAGATATCCTTGGTTGGACAGAGAACTTTGAAGTTCTCAAACATGCATATGCATGCCTTAAAATTAAAAGAAATCATTCCGAGTATATTGGAGGTGTTGATGTCATTATTTGTGAATACTTGTATCAAGACAAGCCTGGAAAAGGCACATGCATATTTAAAACAAAGGACACCTTGGATTGTATGGCTAACACATACATATGCATGCCTTAAAAGAAATCATTCTAAGTACATTGGAGGTGTTGATGTCATTATATGTGAAGACTTCTATCAAGACAAGCTTGTAAAAGACACATGCATATTTAAAACAAAGTACACCTTGGAGTGTATGGCTAACACATATTGGGCAACCAAAGCAAAATGCTATAAACTAAAAACAAGGAGACATAAGAACACAACTTCATAAAGTCTTTAAAATAATTTAGAGGATGCACTCTTACATAAGAACAAATAGATTACATTAACAATAAATGTTTACATGAACCACCCAAAGACCATACATTGCCCCACCTCTTCTATACAAACTTACAAATAAGCAAACACAATAAGAGAGTCTCAAAAATTGCAAAAGGAAAGAAATACGTTTTGAAAGCAATCATTCATTTTACAAAAACACCATGCCATAGCTCCAAAATATGGCTTGCCAATGGGGCAAAGGGAGTTTTTATGACAATGTCCACATCCAAAGGGAAAAATAATGTGGATACAGTTCTCACATACGGAGATAGGAATGAGCAAAGTACACAATTACATTAATGCATTTTCCAATAATATAAATTTAAATTGTACTCCAATTTTTCGTATTGCAAAGGAAGTAAGATAGGACCATAAAAAACTAGCATTCAGAAACCCCATTCAGAAACCCACGAACAATGTCCAAGAACAATGCATAAATCACAATGATTCTCTATGGACTCGCTTGCATAGCTGCAATATCCTTGAGGTTGGCATTCTCTGCTTTGAGCTCTTCCATTGCCTTGCATGTCTCTACGAGGGCCCCATTCATTTCTTTTATCTGCTGTAACTCAATTTCCAGCACATGTACTTTACCTTGGAGGCTGGTATTGGCAGCTATCTGTTCCACCTTGTCTTTTTCCCATTCCTCTCTTTTGGAATTCTCTTTCCTCCAGTGTTCTTGTATCTTCCCACCCTGCTTCTTCATTTCATTAACTACCTTATCCACAAGTACTTTCTCAGCCAATAAGGCCACATTCGTAGCTTTTAGATTATCTATCTTCTCAATGAGGGCTGTGCAACCTTTATGGAGGCTGGTAAGGACACTTTCTGCAGCTTTGTTGGGTGTCCCATCGGTAGCTTCAACTCACCATGAGTACTGTGACTCAGCCTTGATCCTCCATCCCACCAGTCATTGACCTTTATGATCCTCCATCATGCAGCATGGTCACTCAAGCCTCCTTATTAGTGGTGTGGCCTTCTAAGCCCTTCATAACCTTCGAAATGTACTTGTAAAGAGTTTATGTGGGCACCATAGTTACGCTGAAATGCCGAAACGGTGCAACAAAGGCCTGAAACGGCGTTTCCCCCGTGCCAGACCCCTCGAAATGTGAAACGGCCTTGAAACCCAAAACGCAGGCTGAAACGGCAATCCGAAATGGCGAAACGGCATTTGAAACACCGTTTCAGACCCGAAATGCGCCGTTTCGGGCGTGACCCAAAAAGAGGGTAAAACAAAAAAAACGCCGCCCGTGCCGTCGCGTTTTTTTGCTCTTCTGCCTGCTACTCTCCCCCCCGATTTCTTGCCCACCTGGTTCTCTCCTGAGTCCCGAGTCCCAGCCCTACGAGTGGCTGCTCTTTTGGACACCCGGCTTTAGTGAGCATATTTCCTTTCTCTATGCTTCTCTTGCCACAAACATCTTGCTGTTTTTTGGCTGCAACCATTGATTCTTGGCTTTTCCCTTTGAAATTTGATCTATTGCAGCATGTACAAGTGCTCTTTTTGCTCATGGATATGGCTTCACAAAGCGTTGTCCCTCACAGCAAGAGAAGGAGTTCACCCAATCGGATTATTGGTGGAGCCAAGTTGATTTGGTAGGCAAGTATGACTCCAAGAAAGGAGGAGCTCGCAAGTTTAGATGCAGATGGTGTGGATTGGAGCGAGGAGGGAACCCTGATAGGGTCAAATTTCATCTTCTTGGCATTAAGGATGGGGGGATTGGGCTATGCTCCATAATCTCACCACAAGAGAAAGAAAGGTTGCAAAGAGAGGTTGAAGTATTGCCCACTACAAAAAGGGCAAAGACAATGGATTCCACTGGTGTAGGAGCTTCTTCAGGTGCTCATGCAACACGTGTTCAGCAGGCCACTGCATTTCGGAGTCCTCTTCCCTCTGCTACTACGGCTTCTTCTTCTGCGAGTGCACATGGAGCTCCTACTAATATTCCTGCTACATCTCGGTCTACTTCACATAGGCAGGGCAGTCTTTACACATCATGGCATCCGCAAAGGAAGGCACAAGCAGATGCAGTTGTGGCCCGATTTTTTTACTCCAATGGGATTAGCTTCAATGTTGCTAGATCACCCTACTTCAAAGAGATGGTGTCAGAAATCAAAACATTTGGATCCACATATACCCCTCCCACATTTGATGCTTTAAGGGGCAAGCTTCTAGAGGATGAGGTGGTGGCAGTTAAGCAAGCTATTGAACTTGTGAAAGAGAAATGGGTAAAGTATGGGGTAAGTTTGGTTGCAGATGGATGGAGTGATGTGCGAAGTCACTCACTAGAGGGTATCCTTGCATATTGTAGGGGATCTGCACTCTACATACACTCCATAGAGTGTGGAGTGCAACAAAAAACAGCACCTGTATTGATGCAAATGTGGGCAGATGCAGTGGAATATGTGGGGCTGTCTAATGTTTTGCAACTTGTTTCAGATGGGAAAAATACCAATAAGGTAGCAGGTGCATTATTGGAGCAAAAGTGTCCTCATATCCAGTGGAGTGCTTGTGTAGCACATTGCTTGAATAATTTATTGAAAGACATTGGCAAATTGGATTGGGTCAAGAATGTTATTGACAATGGAAAAGAGGTGGTTAACTTCATCACACGACATAATTTTTCTCTTGCTTTGTACCATAAATTTGCCAACAAGGAGCTTTTGAAGTATGCAGAAACAAGATTTGCATACAACTTTTTGATGCTTCGCAGGCTCCTTGAAATGAGACCTGCATTGAAACAAGTTGTGGCAAGCCCAGAGTGGGATGCATGGCCCACTTCTAGGCAGGCTCTTGGAATTTATTGTTATGACTTGTGCATAGGCAGTGATGAATTTTGGGCTGATGCATCTCACATTGTTGATCTATGTGGGCCTATTGTGAAGCTGCTTAACCGAGTTGATGGAGAGATGCCTTTTCTTGGTAAGGTGTATGAGGGGATGGATCGGATGATTGAGAATATCAGAGAAATAGAAAAGGATCCCCAAAGGTTGAGAGAATTGGAAGAGTTGGCTGTGAGCAGATGGAATCAATATTACTCTCCCATGCATGCAGCTGCCTTTGTGTTGGACCCAAAGTTTCAACACAAGGCAAGTGCACAATAGAGTGATGCAGAGGTTGTTCGTGGTTGGAACCTCACTCTTCAAAAGATGGTGCCAACTCCTGATGGACGGCGGAGGATAAAAGACCAGCTTGCCAATTATCGCAATAAGGAAGGCATGTATGGATGGCCAGATGCACAGCATGATAGGTAATACTAACTCATTTTAATTTTCAGATTTTAGGAACTTGTAATTTGTTATTTAATACAAAATTAGAAATCTGAAATTTATGAGTTTTGGAATTTCAGATTTCGAGTTGGGGCTGTTACATGGTAGGAGGATTATGGAGCTGATTCCCCCGAGTTGCAAAAGCTTGCCATCCGCATTCTAAGCCAAGCTTGCACCTCCTCTTCTTGTGAGCGTTTGTGAAGTAGCTTTGCCCATATCCACACAAAGACCAGGAGGATAAAAGACCAGCTTGCCAATTATCGCAATAAGGAAGGCATGTATGGATGGCCAGATGCACAGCATGATAGGTAATATTAACTCATTTTAATTTTCAGATTTTAGGAACTTGTAATTTGTTATTTAATACAAAATTAGAAATCTGAAATTTATGAGTTTTGGAATTTCAGATTTCGAGTTGGGGCTGTTACATGGTAGGAGGATTATGGAGCTGATTCCCCCGAGTTGCAAAAGCTTGCCATCCGCATTCTAAGCCAAGCTTGCACCTCCTCTTCTTGTGAGCGTTTGTGAAGTAGCTTTGCCCATATCCACACAAAGAAGAGAAATCGTCTGCGAACGCAACGGGCCAATGATCTTGTCTTTGTTAATGCAAACTTGCGTTTGCTTAACAAGATGAGACACGAGTATATGCATGACAAATATATTGGATTTCATAGCCCAGATGATGCCCACTCACCTGATGATGATGATTTGTTAGTAGAGGAGAATGATGATGAGGAGGAGGAGGAGGCAGAGGTTGAGTCTCAGGATGAGGATGAGCTTATTATTTGATCATATATGATATCATCCTCGATGTAGCCTTTTTTGGGTTTCAGCTTTCTTTTTGTTACTATGACATTTGGGCTTTGAAAGCTGAATTACCATTTATGAATCATGATTGGTTTCTTAAATATCATGAATCATGAATCATTTTTCCATTTTGTAACTTGTTATAGGATTTATAAATTACCCCACCTTGCGTAATTGAAATTTGCATTGTGTGATTGGTAACTGGTTGAACAATGAAACTTGGATCTCCAAAGTTCAAAGTTACAATCAATATTAATGGTACTAGGTAGAGCTATAGCTTATTGTGCACTTTTTTTGAAGGTAGAGTACTCTAAATGTGTGTATGCATTACTCTAAACCCCCTTGATGATGTGGCGTTTCCCCGTTTCACCCCCTCTCAAAAATCCCGAAACGTTTCCGTTTCCGTTTCCCGTTTCCGTTTCCCTGTTTCCCGTAACTCTGGTGGGCACAGTTGCCCAAATGTCTTGCTTGCAGGCTTCCAAGTCCCATAGCCCAAAATCTTTTTCATGGACTTCCAATCCCACCTAAGGACTACTGAGCCACCTATGCAGTGTAGGAGTTACTACAAGCCTCCATGATTCCAACCAAGCCCTCAAAACCTTTGTTCATGTGCCAAATAGAAAACCCCGTGTCAGTACAAGATGATGCAGTGCTGTACTTCCAACTCCCAAATCTCACATGTTATACACTTGCAACACATTTTTCCCTATGTACAAGTTGTATGATTTATACATAATTACAGATAGACATTTTCCCTATATGATTTATATCAATGTGGGAAAACGCCTGAAGAAAATTAGGTTTTCAACCTCATGCGGTACCCAGGACTAGCAAATATGGACATCCCCACCAATTATTCAAGATTCAACAGTGGGTGCATTTCACTCTATGAACAATTTTCTCAGATGACAAATCACAAACTCGTACAAAAAAAGACAGCAGTTTTCTTTACACTGAAATTCACTTTATGAACCCAAAACCTTTGCATTCCTCAAGGGTTTACATATTTCTTGTAGCTACATTAGCTGCCCCGACTCACAGGTTGGCACATATCCTTCCTTCTCCATTGACAAACTCAATGTTTTCAGCTTTTCAAAGATAATCATACATTGATGGTGGCTTTTGTCTCCCACACTGAAATCATGCACCTTATTGTCAACCTCGATAAAAGCCCTGCCTGGACTCTTCCAAGCATAAGCAAAGTTTCTCAGCTTTTGCATTCTGTCCACTGCCACTGATATACCAGCATCAGCATAGATATTTAACATAAGTTCATAGCAGGTACCATCTCTGCCATCCATTACAATGATAGATTCAAAACATCGTCTTCCCAGCTCCACATTGCCAAATGTTTTGCAGTGATGCAGCAGAGATGTCCATGCCACAATATCAGGTTGGAATGGCATAGTTTGCAGCAAATCTTCTGCATCATCCAAGCATCCTGTACGGCCCAACAGGTCAGCAAGACAAGAATAGTGCTTGAGCGTTGTAATGATGCCATAATCTTCTCTTAATGCCCTGAAGTTAACACAGCCTGCGTTCACCAGGCCCGTATAATTACTTGCTGAAAGTAGTATTACAAAAGTCACATTATCTGGCTTCATACCTGCATGCTGCATGTCCTGGAAGCATTGCCATGCAAATTTATAATCACTATGCTGGGCATATCCTGCAATCATGGTATTCCATGTCACCAAACTCCGTTCTTTCAATCTGTCAAAAACAATGCGTGCATCCACAAGGCTTGCACACATCACATAGAAATCTATGAGTGCACTTCCAACACATAAATCAAGCACAGACACACTTTCAACAATATATCCATGAATTATCTTGCCCAGATCTAAGACTAATATGGAAGAACATACTTTCAGGATGCTAAGAAGTATGACATTGTCTAGCTCCATACCCTGCTGCCGCATTTGCCCAAAAAGCTGAAGAGCCTTCCGTCCAAAACCATGCTGAGCATACCCTGAAATCAATGCAGTCCATGTCACTACATCGTGTTTTGCCATTTCGTCAAACACTATGTGAGCATCCTCAAGGCTCCCAAATTTACCATACATGTCAACGAGGGTACTGCCAACATGAATATTTAACTGACAGCCTCGTTCAATGATGTGCGCATGAATGAGCTTACCCTGCTCAAGGTTGGCTCCTCTGAAGCATGCTTTCAGGATACTCACATATGTGACATCAACTGGTTCGACTCCTTCATGCTGCATTTGCAGAAACATTTGAAAAGCTTCCAAACCCTGCTCATTTTGACCATACCCTGAGATCATGGTATTCCATGTAACAACATCTCGGTTAGGCAGTAGCTCAAACACTCTGCAAGCGCATCCCATGCTCCCACATCTGACGTACATGTCAATGAGTGCATTGCCAACAATAATAGTCAGGTCAAAACATGTTTCTTCAATAACAGAATGAATCATCTTTCCATCAACCAGGTTTTCTCTGCTGGAGCATGCCTTTAAAACGCTGACAAATGTGGCATTGTCTGGCTCAATGCCTTCCTGCTGCATTTGTTGGAAACATCTAAGAGCATCCTGACCATGACCATGCTCGGCATAACCTCCAACCATTACAGTCCACGTCACCACATCTCGCGATGGCAGCTTATCAAACACGCTGCATGCATCCTGGATGCTTCCACACTTGGCATACATGTCGATGAGGGTGTTGCTTATAATCAAATTTAAGAACCCCCCACTTTCGATAATATGGGCATGAACCAGCTTGCCCTGTGTCAGGGCTGCGCTAACAGCACAGGCTCTAAAGACAGCAACAAATACATGTTCGTCTGGTTTAATTTTTGACTCTTGCATTTGGTGGTACAGTGTAATAGCATATTCAGCTTGCCCAAGCTTGGTATTAGCCAAAATAGTTGCACACCATGCAAATACTGTTGGCCTCGGCAGTTTCCTAAACACTTGGTTTGCTTCAAACAAACTTCCACATAACGTAAACAAGCGGATCAGGTGGCTACCTAGGAAGGAATCTTTATCAAATCCACTCCTGATTATTAAAAGGTTCACTTGTCTTCCTGCATACAGATCTTTCCTGTTGATGCACTCCTGCAGAAGACAGTAAAGAATGTCACTGGAAGTACGAATTTTATGTCCATACAAAAGGTCTAAAGCCTGACGTGCCTCTTTCAATCCTCCCCTCTCGCAGAGTTTTTTCAGAACAGCATGGGTATTCTCACCCCTTGCCACCGTTCGTGATTGAGACGAAAATCGGAGTCTCATGGCCTGATGGAATGGATCCATAGACCAAAATCAATATTTGCCACAGATGCTCAAGGGCATGATCTTTTTCGACAATTTGAAAAGTTCAAATATCGGTGATGCACCAAGGAACATCTAACAGAGTGGCCTCTGTGAAATCCACAGTGCACAACAAAGTCTTGTTGGCACGATTCTCTTCCACCAAAGCGAGGTAGTTGATCTTGTGGCAACCCTCTGAGGCTTACACAAAATGAGTGAAAATTCAAGCAACAGATCGTAGCAAAGTAGTCGATCTGCTTGAAGCGATAAAGAAAACATTTGGCAATCTCCATTTGGGTGGTGAATGCGATCAATGCCAGAGCGAGAAGCAACTGATAAGGTCCTGCTGCCCGTAACGGATTATTCTCAAGAACCATTTCACTTGGGACAGAGAATCGTTACAAATCCTGCAGTTCCTATGAACTTGTTTAGCTCTCCAAATGCATGCTTTTTTTCCCCCGAAACAATAAAACATGTAATGCTTGGAAAACACCGCACAACTCAGCTGCCAAAAGCGTAAGTACCAACACAAAGAACTAGCTTGTTTCCTAGAGAACCTAGCACATTGCCTAGTGAATCTCCAAAACACAAGGGCATACAACTAGGGTGGGGATTTATACATCCCATGGATATCCCCCGCGGAAAGGGTGTGCCTTTCAGAACCGCTCCCGTCTTTCAACGATTGTCTCGATCCTGGAATACTGTGCTCACATATGGCACGCAAAGTACAGATAATGTCCTGCCAAATGCATGCTTAAATCCTCGACACTTGATCTGCTCTTCGAAATATTACTCTTAATTCTTGGGGTGGTCTTGTGTCTACCAAGACTGTTTTCTTTAGGAACTAGACTACAGGGTTGAGGTGGCACTTTCAAACTCAACCTTGGTTGTTTTCTAGCTATCTTACGGGAGTTTGATTTTGATCTTTTTGGGTCTGTTTCTCATGCATGCACAATGTACTCTCCCCTGAGCTTTGCTCGAGGAGTTTCTTTCATACTTTTTTTTGGGAGAAAAAAAATATTTGGGGTGGATCTGCTCTTGGAAATATTACTCTTAATATGATCCAAATGTGAGCCATAAGTTGTTACTTCTTTAATTTGCAATCCATGTTGTGTTGATGGAGTTTTCTAGAAGGTTTATTGAAGTTGGTGTTTCTTTTCTCATGTCAAAGTTCAAATCCCTATGAGCTTTCTTTTGTTAAATTTCTTGAGTATTTAGTTAAGGCACTTTGTGTATATTTTGTGAGGACACCTCTCTCTCTCTCTCTCTCTCTCTCTCTCTCTCTCTCTCTCTCTCTCTCTCTCAATGCACTTTCGAGCATTGATTACTCGATATACCGATCTAACCGACTTCTTAAGATTAGCGATAGAAATCCCCATCTATTAGGTTCCTTTTTATGTCTCTTATTTGGGCATAGACAAGAAATCATGACAAAACACCTACGAATTGAACCCTCTGATCACGACTTTGGAATTTCATCGTATGTCCAATAGGTCATGTCTCATTGGTCTTTCGAGAATGCTATCATCATCGTCATCGTCATCGTCGTCATCGTCTCTCTTGATGCACAAATGGACTATGGACTCTCCTCTCTTCTCCTAAGTGTAGCTCCTCACAGAGAATAAGTCTTCACAAGAGTTAGGGTCCTTTGTGAGTCCTCACACGAATCCCTATAACCTCTCGTTGGTATTGATTGTTGCTATGGGGTAGAAGCTCAAACCAGCAGTTCTCCTTGCTTGAATATATATATATATATATGCTTTCTTTTTATGGTGACAACGTCGACAAACAGTACAATACAGTATTAGCAACTCGATTCCATCTCCTCATCTTGTTTTGGGTGCTTCCATCTCCTCCTCCATGTAGCTTAGTTTTGCTGATCTGTATCACTTGTTTGCTCAATGTCTCCTCCTCTTCCTTCTTCTTTGATGTTTCTGCCATTAGAAGTACTTGTTTGCTCAGTTGTTGCTCATGCAAAGCGATTTATCATTGATCAAAACCACCGACGTGCGGCCATTGTTAGGTAGGGTAGCCGTTCATTCTCACTAGTCAATCTGGTAGTTGACTACCCAACACCATGTCCTTCCTAGAATTACCTATTCATCCATGGCACCTACTGGCATAACATAAAATTGACTTTCCACACAATGGTTGCTAACTGACAAAGGAATTTTGATACAACCAATAGCGGGGGAAATCTTGCCATTTACTACACGGACCATAACAGGTGTGGGTTCTAGAGTTACCTTGAAGGTTAAGAGCTGAGTACACATGATGTATGAGACTAGATTATGGCTAGCACCCAAATCAATGAATGTGTCATCTAAACAAGTGGTGTCCCTGCATAATTGAAAATTGGCTTGTGCCCTTGTGAGAGTAGTTGTCAGGTCTTCAATGGGGTGTAGCCCTTCCATAGATGCTTTATAAATAGATATAACTCCTAAATTCTTTGCCTTAGCCTGACATGCTCTAGCTTCTTGTATGGCCTGCCGCTTCATGCAAACAACCTCTAGTTTCTGTTGCTTTTCCACATAGATGGCCTGTGAGACCTGCAATGTTAAGGGACTGTAGTAGCATTTAAGCTTACTACCATTAATGTAGCCATCCATCTCTGTGCCATCAAAGGTTGCAATTCTGTAGGACCCCTGAGGTGTGATCTCTACCACTCGATATGGACCCATTTTGCGATACTTCAACTTGCACTTGGTGTTTCTAACACTATATGAAAAAGCGAGATTGCCTTCCTTTAAGCCCTTATTGTGCAAGTTGTGATCAAATCTTTTTTTTGGGTGTAGCTTCACCACTTCTATGCCATATAAGTGGCCCTTCTCACCAAGCTTTTCGAGCTCGATTAGCTACTCTAGAATGGCTTCATCGGATATGCAATCCCTAACCACCACTCTGAGACTACCTAAGCACGATAAATTCCATGGGCATTATTGCTTCCACCCCAAACGCTGGGCTGAAGGGTGTGTAGTTTGTTGCTACTTTGTAGGCCGTTCGGTAGGCCCATAGTACTGCACTGAGTTTATGCTCCCAATCACTACAGCTAGCCTCAACCTTGCATGTCATGATTTAGCTCAAAAACTTGTTTGAGCTCTCAACCTAACCATTTGCTCAAGGGTAGCAAGGAGTTGATTTTTGATGAATAATGAGGAACTCAGTCATCAATATTCAAAATTGTATCATTCACAAATTGTGTCCCTCTATTGTTTACAATCTTTAGTGGAAGGCCGAAAGCAAGATATCATGTTTTCATACAGGAATTTTGTGGTGGCTCTTGCATATGCTTTCTTAGTGGCCTTGGCCTTTGCCCATTTGGTGAAGTAATCCATGGCTATGATAAGTTAATGGGCCTGGGTCCCTTTTGCGGTGGGGCTAATTGGACTAACAAAATCGATTCCCCAATTTTCAAAGGGTTGGTCAATGAGTACTTCAATCAATGGTATGTAGTTTTGGCTAGGTGATATGGAGACACATTGGCAAGGATCACAACACTTGACAAACTCCACGGCATCTGCAAAGAGTATTGGCCACCCTAACACAGTTTGTAGCAATTTATGAGCTATAAGTTCTCCAGCAAAGTGGCCACTGGCAATGCCAAAATTAACCTCCGCTAGGACTTCCACAAACTCATTCTCCCAGACACATCACTGCATAATACCATCTTTCCCCATCTGGTAGAGTTGTCCAGCTATTTAGTTGATACGGGGTTGCATCCTTGATCAATTTCCTAGCCCTATCCTTATTGAGTACTTTTTCCTGAGAAAATCCATTTGTTAAGAAGTGTTCAATATCTTGGGCCTATTCACGAACTAAGTCTACTAAGAATAGTGGGGCATCTGGAAGATTTTCTTTCACTCTTGTCGCTCTCCATTAGGCATCTAAGACATGTGGTGCCACCATGAAGTGCGTACGTCCCTTACTAACTGCTACCATGAATTCAAATTCCAAAAGGATGAGCATCCATTGGGTGATGTGACTTGTCATGCATGGTTTATTGACCAAGTATAGGAGAGCCTGGTGATCAATAAAGAAGAAAAACTTTCTCGCTAACAAGTAGTGCCTAAACTTTTTAACTACGTATACCATGGCTAGTCCTTCACGTTCAGTGGTGGTGTAGTTCATCTCGGCATCATTCAGCTAGCAAAGCTAGCAACTAGTAAAGTATAATGGATAATCCAAATTAAACTCACCTAGCCATGCGAGTACACATACTATTGCGAATTTTGAGGCATCAATGTGAACATGAAACTCTAAGTCCCGATTGGGCACTCGTAGAATAGGGGCTGCTCCAACTTAAGGGTCTCATACGATAATTGACACTCTTCTATCTAATGGAATATAATTAGCAACTTGTATAGGGGGCAGACAATCTTTGCATAACTATAAATAAGTCGGTGGTAGTAGCCCATATGCTTAGTGAATCGTTGTACACCCTTTGCATTTGTGGGTGAGGGTAATTCTAGAATGAGTTGGACCTTGTTATAGTAAGTGGAAGTCCCATTCTTGGACAATATGTGTCCGAGTATCACCCCATATTTCACCCAAAATTGACACTTCAGGGGATTGAGGGAGATTCTATAGAGACGACATCTCTTGAATACAAGTCTCAAATACCTAAGATGATCATTCCAATTAGAGTGAACACACAGGTCATCTAGGAATAGAATGGCCCTATGGAGGCTACTCTTTATGTCTAGAAGAGTGGATTGGAATTTGTGATTTTGATTCTATATGTGGATGACATGCTTATCACTAGGCCAGACTTGCAAAAAATTGCAAAGTTCAAGGCAGCTTTGCAAAGTTTTTTTGTCATGATAGATATGGACCGGTTGCACTATTACTTGGGCATCCAGCTTGCATATGTTGAGGTGGGTATAATGATGACTCAGTCCAAGTACATTGGGCAACTCTTAGACTACTTCTAGTTTGAAGATTGCAAGCCAATTTCAACACCATTGTAGCTTGTCTTTCATCTAGAAAATCCCTCAAGTATTCCTTGAAGGCAGTGATCATTAGCTGTTGGAATGTTGTGAGCGCATTAATGAGTCCAAAGATCATCACTTTTGAAGGATAGACTCCCCATTCCATGGCGAATGCAATTTTATGCTGATCTTGAGGTGCTATAAACACCAGGCTATATCCTCAGAACCCAGCCAAGAAGCTATAAGCTTCTTCGTCTATGACTCTTTCTAGGACATCCTCCATAAAGGACAATGGGTAATGATCTAAGTTCTCTCTCTTTGTCTCTGTCTCTGTCTCTATCTTTGTCTCTGTCTCTGTCTCTGTCTCTGTCTCTCTCTCGCACTCGCTCCCTCCCTCCCTCCCTCCCTCCCTCTCCCTCTCCCTCCCCCTCTCTCTCTCTCTCTCTCTCTTTCTCTGTGTGTGTGTGTGTGTGTGTGTGTGCTAGATCTCACATATCATGACTTGTACTAGTGTATTGGTTCCAGAGACCATATTTGGCCTTTATGGATGGTAAAACTATGATCATCATCATGATAATATCTCTCTTTTCACCCTAGGCCCAACCTATATCATTGCTCCATGTATCCCTCATGTTGTATATCAACTCTAGATTGATGTATAGCCTACATATGATATTTTTTATTTGTGATTTTTTTGTGAGATGACTTGTGACGCACACATGCAAATTGTGGACCATTACACTCTTGATTCACACTTCAATGTCATGATTCCTAGTTATACTAATAACTACTATGGCATTTTCATTTCAAAATTTCTCTCATATGAATATGTTTGATTTGTTTGAATATTTTTCACTATAATCATTGTCTTCATCATCAAATCAAAATGTCAAAGTGTGAGTAAGTCTACAGGGAGTAAAGGAGGAATGAGCGATGGCCTTTGCCTAGCAATGACAGAGGAGATAGGGTTGTCGCCACATCTACTACCAAACTTGACAAGACTTCTATTACTTCTAATGTTCCTTTGGACAAGAACTAATGTTGACATGATCAAGCCAATATATCTGTTGACATTGATAATCATGTAGGAGTGCATGTGATGAGGACATGCTAGGTCATTTTGTCTCCTTACCTCTAGCTTTACTCTACAAAGGACCTAAGGAATGGAACAAAGGAAACTAAAGTTGTCAGACACTTTCTTATGGAGCTCAATGGCACTCCAAAAACAAGCCAAAGATCTGCAATTGGACAAAAATGGTTGGCCCCAGACAGAAGCCGATTGTCAGTTGAGAGCTCAATAGACTACTACTCGCAACACTGATAGTGACTTCAAAGCTAGAGGAGGGGGATCTAGTCGGCCCCCATCGAGGGGTCTAGAAAAAATATTGTGCATGAGTTGCTAATTAAGTCCTCCTATGCCAGTGCATTGCATGGAGAGTTTAGGGGCTTCTTCAAAGGCCCTAAGGTCCCCAACCAAACTTCCTAGGAAATTCTTAGCATTTAAGCAAGAAAAATCTTCAAGATTCCTCCCAAAGTGGGCACAAGCAATAAAAAAGAAACAAGAGCCTCTGTAAAAAGTGAAGAGACTCTTCCAACAGATGGAGAATGCCAACAAAGTATGATTCCTTGTCTCAAAGTTCACAATGGAATTTTGAATGAAACAACCAAAGGCTCAGTGCTTGCACTGTAGTAGGATATGTGCATGATCCCTGCCCACTGGCAGTTTTCCTTGAAGGATGGGTTTGTAATACTTGGACTAGAAAAAGTTTCATTGTGACGAATATACGATTTCTAAGAAATGGATTCATGGTCTTCCTCTTTGTGAAACCAAAGATGGCCAGAGCAATTGTTAAAAATGGCACTTCGACCATAAGGAACCTACCATTATGGCAAATTGGGGATCCCTCCTTCACTCTAGATATGCCACCCCCACCTAAGCACACATATGGGTGGAATTTCTTGATTTCCCCTCTCTCTCTTCCCCTAGGTTGAAACTTTGTGTGCTCCTTCTTACCCACAAGAGTGCTATTCACTTCATAGATGGGAATGGGTGCATGGTACAAAAGGTCTTCTACAAGAAAATGCCCCAATTGTGTGCTTTTTGTGTGGGTTGGGAGGCCATTTAATGGGACTTTCCCACAATAATAGAGATAGGTACCTCTTGTGGGTAAACTATTCTTTTAGTGCAAATCCCATTGTAATGGGAGATTTTTATATGGTGGAGTCAATCAAGGATAGATGGCACAGACTGGCTAGTGCCATAAGAGGTAGGAAGCATTAGCATGGTAGGAAGTTAAAGAGGTAATGGAACTCTTGGATGTCTCATATGAGACTTCATTTACCTGGTCCAATTATGAAATTGGTACAAATCACAAAAGAGCCAGAATTGATCACTTTTATGCATCTAAAGTGTTGTTAGATGAGTCGTTATTTTGCACTTGTAGATCTCTTCCTTTCCTTCCATTCTTCAACCATAAACCAGTTATGATGAAGATGGATCAAGAGAATCTTGGTTTAAAGCGAATCCCTTATTCTTTTGATTCGTGCATGTTTGGGACAAATTAAAAAGAATTTGATATGCAACCTTTGGAGGCACCACGAGTGCAACTGATAAGTGGATTAAAGAAATTGAAAGAATAAATATTTTTTTGAAAGCCATTTGAAACAAGAGTGGTGATTGCTCATAAAAAAAGGAAACAAGCTTTGAAAGAGCACTTAGAAAGTATGGAAAAAGATCATTCAAACAAGGAAAAATTTAGCTCAATGAGTGTAGAGAAAACCTCAGAAGAGACAAACTAATTGAGATTTAGCAGTCTTCTTAGGATTAGGTGAGAGATTGGTGGGAAGGAAGAGGAGACAAAGCTATTGATATGTTTAGAATTCCTAGAAAAAAGCATTTGCAAGAGAACCTGGATAGGTTGGTAGTGAAGGGCGCATTGATTATAGTGATGACTCATTTCCATAGATTTTAGGGGAGCCAAAAGCATTAACAACTTAAAAAATAAGAGATAGGGACAAGTGTAGTGCTGTCAGACCAAGACACTTTCATCCTTTGATTCTCTTTATTTTGGAAAGGAATCTAATAATCAAAGAGATTAAAGAAGCTGTGGATTATATGGCAAGAGGCAAAACAAATCCCGGGCTAGGTGATAATAAAAAAGAGGTTCAACGCTTCAACACCAAAAAGGAGAAGATTTTTAATATGGATCAGAGCATGAATTAGGATTCGAAATGAATGGCAAGGTGCAGTGACGGCACTCCGGGAAGAAATCCAATCCAAAGGTCCCTACCAAAGGCCTTCAACTCTGGGAGAAGATGGCCTCTCGGTGGAATTTTACCAAACTTTGTGGAATTTATTGCATCGTATCTCCCCTTGATGTGGAAAAAATCTTTAGAAAAAGGTTTCCTAGACCCTAGAATCAACACGAGAACTATTAATCTTATTTCTAAAGGGGAACATAGAGAATAGTTAAAGAATTGGAGACCACTTACCATGCTCAACACATGTTATAATTTTTTTGCTAAGACCCTAGCTTTGAACGTATAATTAAAATGTAGGCTTTAAGGCCCTAGCTTTGAGGCTTAAATTTAAAATTTAGGACTAGGTTAGAGGGTAGCAAAAAGTTTTCATTAGAGGCAAGCATATTCTAGAGGCAATTTTGAATTTATGGAAGGGTGTGGAATATGCAAGGACATGATATCTATTTCATGAAAGTTGATTTTCACAAAGCCCACAATAGGATGGCATGGGGATTTCTACAAAGTCTCTCATGGATATGGGTATAGGTCGATCTTTTGAGGTTTTGTTGATGTAAGCTAGAGCAAAAGTTGAAATTAATAGGTACTTCATAGGATTTCCCTTTGAAAAGATCAATTAGATAGGGATGTCCCCTATCTCCCCTTCTATTTACCATAGGTGTTGATTCTTTAGACTGACTTACACAAGTAGGGGTGTATGGAGGTCACATTAAATGCATCCAATTGCCAAGTGATAGACAAATCGAAAGTCGACAACTCGCAGATGATACCAACCTTACACCCCAAGATGATCATAATTCTGTTTGGGTACTTAACTATTCATTGTTTGGACACTTCCTATAGTACTTCAAGATCAAGGATCAATCATGGCAAAACTAGAGTCTTTGGGAACCAAAACCTACCCACCCGTGACTTTAAAGAGAAAGGGTGTAAATGCTTGAGAGAAGGACCCATTTTTTGGCTGCTTGGCATTCTTATGGGATTTAAATAAGAAGCAAGATGGATAGATGGCAAGGACTTAAACCTTCGATGGCAAAGGAAAAAATATGTGCTTAGTCACTACATTTTATTCGGCAATCATCTATTTTAAATTCTCTTCAAAGAAAGGTCTTGAGCATATTAACACTCTCTTTAGGACATTCCTTGGTGGGGGGAACAACTAGGGCAAACGAAAGTGGCCAAAGTTCAATGGAAGTTTTACACAATGCCCAAGATTTTGGGTGGGATGGGTACTGTCAAGATTGAGAAATCCTCTATCAGATTCGTGGGGCAATGATTCTAAAAGGTTCTCCAAAATCCTGGGTCTATCTAGGTGGAATGGTTTAAACTCCGATTCCACATTCATCCTATCTGGTCGAATGATTCTACTCGTATGCTTGTGGCATGCCATCGCACCCCAAACCATAAAGAAATGTAACTTTCTATTAACATGATGCTCCAAAGTGTCCAGCATGTGTTGCACCATGCCCTTTTCTCCTCCAGTGAACCAAATGCCAACATGGTAGTGATCGAGCAACCATTGTAGAAACTCTAAACACCCAGGACGGAGAACAAGCCAATGCTTCCCATTGTGCAAGCTCATATGTTTATTTGACTTCGAAAAACAATGCTCGAGCAATAACCCTTTCAAATCTATTATCACTGCTAGTTTTATTTTTGTTATCACCTCTTTTGACATTATTTCTGAGGGTGACATTATGTCTTCTCCTTTACCTTCTAAGATGGCTTCATACAATGACATTGCATCTTCTCCTTTACCTTCCAAGCTTGCATCCACATTTGTCAATGGAACATTAACTCCAGGCATTGCATCCTCAACATTTTCAATCAACCATGTTGAGCTTAGAACTTGCATGCTAATGTTCAAATTAGGCACATAACGAATCATTGGATTAGGTGTCACATGTACAGGCAATGCTTCTAGTGATGTGAAATTGAGATGGCCAAGACCTGTTGATAAACAAGGAAATGAAATTCATAATTAGAAACAAACTGAAGATTGAGATGGTAAACCAAATTGTCAAACTTTAGGTTGTGTGCTCTCAATGCAATTTGTTTGTGTGAAAGCATTCATGTTTTTCTTTTTCAAAACAAAATTGGATTACTAAAAAAAAGAAAGCATTCATGTTCATATGCTTAGTATACCCCCTAAAGTTGTTTAATCATACCCTTTCAAGTTATTTTAATCCCCAAAACTACATATCCTTACAATGCCAAAAACCTTTGCGTAATAGATAGAGTGGAGTCCAACATTATCTAGCATTGCCCAAGTGTTCCCACTAAGAAAAGATTTGGCCAAGTGGCCAAAACATATTTGAGCATTCATATGAAGTGAATAAGGATAGAAACAACAATTTACACTAATTCATTCATCACGATCAAGACTCAACACACTTTTTAACATTTATGAACTCATAAATAAATTTGGATGTGTATCACACTCTGAAGGTATTACAACATGCAAACACATCTTTTCATGAAATATAGAAAATTAAACATATTCAAGAATACATATGAATGTTTGAATTATGGCAATGAGATAGAAGAAATTTCCAAGTAATATTAAAAGATCTTTGGAACAAAATTAATACATCATATGGAGAATATAGCAAGATAACATATGGAAAACATGAACACCGTATAAAAGGACAATTTCAAGGACCTGTTGCTTCCTCTTCTGTTTCCCAAAACTTTGAAGCGTGTTTTTGTAAATGCTCACGCTGCTCTTCATTAAAGGGTTGAAGCTCTTTCTGTCTTGGTATGGTATCAATTTCTTTATCCCCTCCACCTTCAGTTGTATCATCTTCTTTTGGTACCCCCTCTATTGCCAATATTGGTTCTTGCAATCCAGCCCTTTGTCGAATTTCATGATTACTGTAAGCATATGTGCAACATATACTTTCAACCTTTGCCAACTCCTCATAAGTCTCAACAACTGAAACAACATGCCTCTTACAAGAAAGAGACTCTATTGCAGCAAGCCCCTCAGAGAACATACTCATCTTCTTGACAGAAAACCATGATCACGTCTTTCATGATACTTGAACGTTTTCTTTTCAAGGACAATTCAATTTCAAATTCATCATCATCATCCTCATCACCTAATTCTTCTGCACCACTTGATTTTTCATATTTTTCATCTGCAACATATATTGATGGCTTATATTGTGCATTGGTATAGCACTCAATATCATTGAAATGCTTTTCCTTGCTTACCAGTACATAGGCAATTAAGCCATCCATACATCCAGTGACAAATATATCTGCAGTTTCAAAATTAAGGCAACCGAAGTGTATTTTATATTGTCCGCATGTCTTATTTAATGCATTCTTCAAACATGATACATGATCCATGGTCAAGAACACCACAAGAAGGAATTGCACTGGGGAGAAGTGATTGTCATCAAGCTTTTCATCGGCCAAATCTTGCTAGCTTCTTTCTAATCACGAGGGTCTAGAAATCTTGCTATCTTCTTTCTAATCATGAGTGTCGAGGAAGATTTGGTTGTGTGGCCAAATCTTTTCAAAGCAGCAAGGTTTAGGAAGATTTAGTTGTGATGCCAAATCTTTATAGCTTCTTTCAAATCACCAAGGTCTAGGGAGATTTGGTTGTATGGCCAAATCTTGTATGTTTTGAAAGAAGCCAGAAGATTTGGCCGCATGGCCAAATCTCCCCATTTAAAATTTAAAATTCAAATCTTAAGATTCAAATTTCAAATCTAAAAAATTCAAAATCTTAGATTCAAAATTTAAAATTCAAAATTCAAAATTCAAAATCTTAGATACAAAATTCAAAATTCAAATTTCAAGATGTGAAAGTCAAATCATATACTAAAGACCCTACTTTCAAATCACACTTCGAGATTCCTACTTTTACAAGACTCTTTCTTTCAAATCGTGGTGTCCCGAAATGGAAAAAATGGAGAACATGCATGAATTAGGTACACTTTTGATTTCTTTCGTTTTCTTACTTGGATGATTGAGTAGTCATTATTGTTCATGAGCTTGTGCTCTTTGGATATCAAGCAATCGTAGGAGCTGTAGAGAGAGTAGCTGTAGCATCAAGAGAGGATTTCGTCCAGCAGAGGATTGGAGCTGTAGAGAGAGTAGCTGTACCACGAGGGGATTTCGTCCAGCAAAGGAGTGGAAGGAGAACAGAGGGGATTTCGTGCAAGAGGAGAGGAGATTTCATGCAAAGGAGTGGAAGGAGAACCGAGGGGCGAGCAGAAGGATTTCGGCAAGAGGAGAGGGGATTTCCACTCCGAGGCACGCAGAAAGTTTCGTCAAGAGGAGTGGCAGAAAGTTTCATCAAGAGGGCATGTAAGAGGGGATGGACTAGGAGAGGGGAGCGCAAAGAGGGGATTCCGTGGCACACAGAAGGTTTCACCAAGGGGCACGCAGAAGGATGAAGGAGTGGCAAAAGGACAGAGGGCGCATAGAAGGATGAAGGAGCGGCAGGAGGATGGAGGGCACACAGAAGGATGAAGGGCACGCAGAAGGATGAAGGAGCGGCAAAAGTGGCGATGGAGATTCAAGGAAGCAAGGGGAGCACAGAGGGAGGAGGATTTCGGCCGAAGAGGTGGTGGTGGGCGGTGGAGATGCGAGCAAGAAGACACAAGGGGAGCGCAGAGGTAGAAGGATCTGGACCGAAGAGTGTTGAGGAAGAAGAAGCAACCCCCCCAAAAAAAGCATGCTTTGGGGGGAAGGAGCAATCCCCCCAAAAGCATGCAGAGCCAAAAAAAAAAAAAAAAAAAAAAAGACCTCTTTTTAATCCAACTATTGTGTGTGGAATCTATGGAGAGTTGAATTGGTAATGGAAGTTTAAAACCTACATAGTTAAGTGCACAATGTTAGGACAAAACTGGGATGGGGAGCCTCCTGGGACCTCTTATTTTGGCATAGTTTTGAACTTTTTTGCTTGCAATTAGCTAACCAAGGGTGGAGGAGTGTTTTCCAAGAACTACCCCATCTAATACGTTGTCCTAAGGCTCTCAAACCACCCTAGTTACACATTTGAGATCTAGGAAGGGAGAGAACAAGGTGAGCCTAGCACTTGATCCCCCATGAAGATGAATTCAATTCCTTCTCATAGGTTTACTTTTTATGCTTGGTTTAAAAGGTTTGTTTAGATTTTCCTTTTAAAGTTTTGGTTTTTTAATAGTTTTAGATTTTCTGGTTTGCTTTTAAAGTAATAGTATGATTTTAAAGTGTAATAGCATGAATCATGAAAAGCATGTACCATTTTTTGAAAGTAGGATCTCTAGATTTGAATTTAAAAATTTGAAACTTGAAACTTGAAATTTGAATTTTTTATTTAAAATTTTAAAATTTGAATTTTGAACTTTAAATTTTAAAATTTAAAATCTAGATTTTCAATTTTTAAATTTAACATTTGAAGATTTGTCCATGTGGCCAAATCTTCCTAGTGATTTGAAAGAAGCTAGTAACATTTGGCAGCACGGCAAAATCTTCCCAAACCCTAATGCTTTGAAAGATTTGGCCACACGGCCAAATCTCCCGGAACCTGGTGATTTGAAAGGAGCACGCAAGAGGAGGTTGCACGGCCAAAACTCCCCATACCCTAGTGCTTTGAAAGAAGCCTACAAGATTTGGCCACACGACCAAATCTCCCCAAGTTTGAAAGAACGCCACAACCAAATCTTCTCAATGCTTTGAAAGAAGTCACTAAGGTTCAAAGGATTTGGCCGTGCATCCAAATCTTGCTAGCTTCTTTGAAAGCACCAAGGTCTGAGCAGATTTGGCTGTGTGGCTAAATCTTATTGCTTCTTTCAAAGCACTAGTGTCTTAGGAGATTTGGCCATGTGGCCAAATCTTGTTGGCTCCTTTCAAAGCACCAGGGTCTGGGGAGATTTGACCATGTGGCCAAATCTTGTGGGCTTCTTTCAAAGCACCATGGTCTAAGTAGATTTGGATGTGTGGATAAATCTTGATGGCTTCTTGAAAGCACCAGTGTCTCAGGAGATTTGGTTGTGTGCACAAATCTTGCTATCTCCCTTTCAAAGCACCGTGGTCTGTGAAGATTTGGCCATGTAGCCAAATTTTGCTGCCTAAAATTCAAAGCACCAAGGTTTAGGAAGATTTGGACTTACAATGAAATCTTGTAAAGCATTTTCATCCTAAGTCACACCATCAGATATCAATATTGAACTATAACAAATGCTATGTACTATGCAGGTGCCACATTGAAAGTGGGGGTTAAAGTCAACTTGCTTGTCAGTGGAAAGATTGTTGCCATTGGGACAATATTCTCTACATCACATGATGACATGTGCCAAGGTGTGCCCTTGGGAGAAAACAATGTATCGGTGGCGATCGATATTTGTATGGATGAAAGTGCACTTCTTCCATTTCCTACAATGGATGCATTCTTAGTCTATGAGGCTTTGGGTAGTGTTGTTCATTGGAAAGCACGATCAGTGAGTTGTGTGGACAATGTCAATGGAGCTATTGTACCAATGAATGATATAACATCAGATACCATTGATGTTGAACCTCTATGTGAATATGATGAGTTTTCCATTCGAGAATCATGGAAGGACAAGAAAGTTTTAATATGGGATGAGCAGAAAACCAAGAGCATTGCAGAGGGTGTTGTTTTGTATGTCTACCCATTTGAACCTATAAATTTTGAGATGCTTGGTGAAGGTAATCTAGGTGTGGGAATTGAAAAGTATCATAGTGATGTATCAGGCATCGATACCATCCACTTAATAAAATGGCCCATTGCACAAATAACCTTTTTAGATGGAACTTCATTAAGAATCGATGACACCATGAATTCTCCAAGTGGTTCTGGGAAAAAGCAATGGAAGATGAGGACCCAATGGAAAAATCCACAAAAAAGAGGCATTACTGCATGATAAAGAGGAAAGCTAAAAAACATGGCATGCCATTAGCATCATCTAGACTCACAAGGGATAGTCACAAAAGTATCTATGATTGATTGTTGTAAACAATATTGTTGTCAATTTCCGATCATCAAATAATATCCAAATTATGCATAGAGTATTGGGGCCAAAGTTTGGAGGCTTGCACCAATTATGTATATGACACTCTTGGGGTTGCTTGTCGAAAAGATGACAATGGCCAGTTCAAATATGTCTTTTCATTGAATGATATTCAAGTTTGTTATAGAGCATGGTATGAAATGCATGGTATTCCAAAAACAACATTTTATCGATACAGGGAGCAATTTGAAATTGGTATACGAAGGTGCATGCATGGTAATAAAGGAATCATGCGGAGAGGTTGGGACCAGACAGAACTGGGTAGAGCCATAATCCAAGATTTTATGGATAACAATTCTGAGCGTATGCCACACAAAAGTAGAACTCTTCAGGACGGATCAAGGGAAACATAGTTGGTGATATCGGATGTATACAAGCAGGTTGATATTCTCTATGAAGTTAACATGCAATTCAAGCATAGTTTGGGTTGTAAGGAGATGTCAACTTCCACGTTCAACCGCATATGGAACTCTGAATTCAAGCATGTAACTTTGTCAAAAACAAGTGAATTCTCTAAGTGTGGTTTATGTAGTGCAATCAAGCGACAAAATGCCAAAATGGACGTAATAAGTTGATGGAAGATAGAAGAAAGCACATGTTATAACAAAAAAGTTGTAGAAATGTGTACTACAATTGGTACAGATTTTCTGAAATGTATCCTCAGACATACTTGTGCATTATCCATGATAAGATGGACCAAAAGAAGACAGCCATCCCTAGATTATGCAATCGTTCAAAGGATACAGATAAATCCTTTCAGCTCCCAGTGGCTTTGACTGGCATGATAACACATGGACATGGTCAAGGATGTTATGGTCACTTTTCTTTATCCTTGTGGCCATCGGATCCTAACTTCACAATTGGTTCATTGGCTTTGTGTTTGAGAAATCTTGAAAGATTTGATAACCATGCACTTGGAGATTTGGTACATGATGGGATGCCAAGATCTGACAATGCTCTGCTAAACGCACTAACCTCAAGAGAAGCATTGGATTCTCACTATGTTTCTAATGGCAAGCAACAACTTCATCTTGGAGCAGTGGGTGGAACATTCAAAGACCTTGGACTTGGAAGTTCCCATCAAGAAAATCCTTATAAGAAACTACCCGAACACCTATTGTTGCAGTTGGATAATTGTGGTTCTGAAAACAAGAATAGGTACTTGTTTGCAAACCTATCATGATTACTTATTGCTCAAGGGATTTTCAAGTCAATTCAATTGGGATTCTTGATGGTTGGGCATACACATGAGGATATTGGTGCAATGTTTAGCAGGTTTTCAGAGAGGTTAAGAACTAGCCAAACATTGACATTTGCACATCTCATGGATACTTTTAGACAATGTGAGGAGTCTTCTCCAACACCATTTTTGGTAATGGAAGTCCCTGATTTCAAGAGCTATGTTGATGGATGCCTATGCGATGGGCAAGATTCTTTAGTGGGACACACGCCTCTCCAATTTCGGTTCTTTATGCGAAATAAAGTTCCTATCATGCAATATAAAGTGCATCCAGGATCATTAGATTGGCAACCAAGTGAAGGTGGCATTGAGTTGTGAAAGAGACATCCGGATGGTCATCCAATGCTACCAAGTGGAGAGCCGCCTTGTGTAACCATGTTCGAGTATGTGAAGGATCACTTAGATGTGATAGTTGGTATCAAGGAGTATGTACGCTTTTGGGAAAAATGGGCACACCTGCAAGGTCCAGAAGCATCTTTCACAAAGTTTTACAAGTCGGTAGTGAAGTATTGGAATAACATGATTGATGAGCTTGATAAACCAAACAATAGTGTAGAGGGCATGTACGAGAGATTTTGGCCAAAGATGCAACATATTGATTGTGTGCAAGTAGTTGATAATGAAAACAATGAGTTTCAAGGAATTGAAGAGTTGAATGATCACTACTGTGGACCTCAAAGGAAAAAGCCAAAACAATCATTTGATCCAATGGTTGATGTACAAAAAGGACACTTTCTTTTGGTCTGACCAGCAGAAAAAAATTACCCAATTTGGCTAGGCATTGCTCAAACTGATGTACAGAAGGATAATAAATCTAAAAACTTCAAGAATGTTTTCATACAATATTGGGCACCTATATGCAAAAGACAAAATGCACAAATTGAGGAGGTGTATGCAGATTGTTGGAACAAGATTTGGATGTGCAATAAAGGTGATCCTCCACATTGGGAATCTGTTGATGCTATTGTATGGTCATGGGTTCCAAAATGTAACCTCTCAAAGAAGGTTTCCTCGAAGAGCAGCAACCTCCCCATCAAGGTGAAGATACCAACCATTGCACACAAGCGAGCTTTATCCAATTTTTCTCATAGAACAGATTCTGACTCTGATGCTGACTCCACAATGGAGTGAAGGTACTTGAAAGGCATGACTTTTTTTTCCTTGCACAACGATAATTTAATTGAATACTGACAAATATTTGGAAGGTATGACATTGATCTTTTTTCTTTATCTTTTTTTTTGCAGACCATTGCTTTGTGGTTGCAAGTTCTACACACTCGATAAAATATCAAGGACTAGTGTTGCATTCTTACTTTTTCTCCAACTAAACTAAAATGGTGTTTTTGAACACCACCTTTTTTCGAGAAGAGGCAAAAAATGCTTCGTTAAACTCAAACATATGATGTTTTTTTCTCGGCTAATGCAGAATAGGCACACTCCAAATTGTGAGTTTCATATACACGGCCAAATCCAGGGAGAAAGTCCATGGAGTGCACTCAATGCATTGTAATTGTAACCCCTCAAAAAATACTATGCATTGGTCGAAACCTCAACATGTGGCATTTTATTTATACTCTATTTATATTGATGCAAACCATGCACATTTGCGAAATTTGGATGACTGCCAAATCTATGGGAGAAATCAATGAAAAACATTGAATGTTACATAATTACAACCCCTCAAAAGTTCCCAAATTATCAGGATTTTCCCAAATTCTCTAATATGGTGTTTTGTGGACGCCAAGAGAATATGCTTAATGGGCCAGGAGCCTGACATTCCAACTGAGCGGTGCCCCATGCCATTTTCTAAGCTTATCTTTTACCTTGTTCTTAAACTAGACAAAGCGTTGTTTTAGGGAGATGTCGACCCCTATGAAGCCCCCAGGTATGCCCTGAGGCCCTGCAATACAAATTAATGCAATCTAGGAGGAAATCTGCGCTTTCAGGAGTTTCTTGGATCATGGCGATGATATCATCCGCAAATAGTTGATTGCAAATGCTTTCTCCATTAGGCAAGGCGAGGCCTGTAATTCTTCCTGATTCCATCCTTGCTTTTAGAACCGTGATGAGGGGGACATAGCATATCGCAAAGAGCAGCGGGGCTAGCGGGCATCCTTGCCTAATCGATCTTTTGAGGGGGAAATTTCCCACCACCCGTCGTTTATGCAGAGCGCTGCTGATGCATTTCCAAAGAGGCATTGGACCATTTTTGTAAACCCTTTCCCAAATTAGAGGGCTTTTAGGAATTCCTCAAGGAAGTCCCACCTGACCCTGTCATAGGCTTTGTCAAGGTCCAAGCTGAAGATTAGGATTTTCTGTTTGGTCTTCTGAGCTGGGTGTCGAGATGTTTAGGAGATTCGCAAAGATATCCCTACCTTTAACAAATCCATTTTGTTCCTGGTCCACTACTATTGAGCAAATGTCGGTGATTTGATCGCTAGGGCCTTTGCTAAGATTTTGTATGACATGTTCAACATGGAGATAGGCCTCTAGTCCCCAACTCGCATTCGATCCTGTCCAATTAGAGGCCAGAAGGCTCTATAGAACTCTGTTGTTAGACCATCAGGGCCCGGTGCCCTATCGTCTTCTATCTCCTCAAGCGCATCTTTGAGCTCCATTAAAGAGAAGGGGCGAGCTAGTCTGCATCTCTGACTATTCGTCACTCAGCTTTGATCCCGTTCATTAACTGGCAGAGATCCGCGAACCAAGGCTCGTCATGATAGGGGGTCTCTCCAACCACACGACCCAACTCTGTGCAAAAAACGTCAGCTATGTGCCAGAATTCTGTGACCACGTTCCCATCTATATTTTGGACTCTATCATTGCCACCTGTTGTTTTCTACGGATTTCCTGGAAGAAGACTTTGGAAGGACAGTCTGCCGCCTCCAACCAGAGGTTACGGCTCTTAATCTTGGCCAAGTCGGCTTGCTCCAACTCTCTCCACCTCATCTCCACTTTAGTTTCCACCAGGAGTTTGCTAATGTAAGGATCTACCCCAGTATCTGCTAGCGCCACCAGCAATGCCAACCGGGCGGTCATGAGGGTACTCTTGGGGACTCTATCTTTCTGCTTGAACTATTGGTCACGTTCTTTAATGAACTGCAGAGTTGCTCTTACTGCACTGTCCCATTTGCTGCAGGGATCCTGTGCCTCCACCGTCGCACCCATTTTTGTCGCATTTCTGCGCCTTGAAAATTAAAGGTACCACCAAGATCGAACCGGGATGAAATTATGAAAGTCCATAAAAAATTATACTCTTACCGGGATTTATAACTAAAATATGTAAATGCTGGCCCCTAAATTAAAGGCAACCTTCAACTTCTAAAGGCAATCTTCAACTTCAAATGGGGATTTTTCAATTTCAACCGGGAATTTTATATGCTCAACCGGGTTTGGTGAGAGTGGTCTCGCCCCTCCAAATCCTCCTTACTTCGGAGCAAATAGTCGTGGACTTCATCATGTATTTATTAAAACAGAAGGGGACGTCCCTCGATTTCGCCACTCTCACCAGGACTGAGAACTTCCACGTAATCGGGATGTGATCCGACAGCGCGGTGTGGAGGAGGGCTTCTCCATGCATTGGAGCTCTCATCCACCATCCTTCCTCAGAGATGTAAAATCTGTCGATTCTTTCGGGCCTAAACGAGTCTCCCGTCCTTCTGTTTGTCCAGGTGAACTCCCCCCGACCTTGCTCACCCAAGTCTGCACAGTCGATCAGGCCTTGATTCAGCACCAGATCCTCCCAGGCTAGCCTCTCCCCCATGCCAGGCATTCTCCCCGTATGAGATCGATCCTCGGCTTCTTCATCAAAGTTCCAATCTCCACCCAGGATCCAGTGGTTGCCATCCATCATCGCTTTGATCCTCTTCCAGCATGATTCTCTTTCACCAGTTTGGTTCGGGGCATAGATACTTGCTACTCTCACCTCAAACCTCCATGCACCAGCCATTGGCATCCCTAAACAGCTCTTGCGGCTTGAGAGCTTTCTTCACCAGCACCGCTGAACCTCCCCTACCCCTCACCGGGCAATTGCCACCAAGAATCATTGGCACCACATTTAATTTCTTGCAAAAGAACAATGAGCGGTTTACACTTGCCGCTTACCTCACTGCAACCTTTTTGTTTGAGCTTGTCGCAGCCTCCTCGTATGTTCCACGATAGAATGGAAACTGCACTCCTCGCTACGCTATTTTCTCCCATCTCTGCGTTACGAAAAAAATTGAAGCGTTTCTCCTTAGCATTCCCATTACCCCGCGCTACCTCTTTGAGCCTTTTGGTGAGGCCACGGTTGGCCTGATTTGGCTGGTCAGCAATGGACCCGTCCTCGAGCATTTTCTCCTTCCCTTTATCCTCCAGCAGTCGCTTCTTTGCATTGGCATCTGGCATCTCCACTTCAGGCCCTTGAGTACTGGTAGGAGTGGCTGCCTGCTTGACTCGCCCCCCCGGTTGCTGAGATGCTCGTCTCTGGGTCTCTCGAGTCGCTTTGCCTCTTCTTCCAAACACTGTTCTTTGCTTTTTACATACACCGTCGACATAAACTCTTCAGCTTTCTTAGAGCTCTTATGATTTCAAACATATATATATTACATATTCTTGCTTTTTGGCCTGCCGTTTGCAGGTTATGGTTTCGCTTTGGGCGGTGACCAAACACGTGGTGCGTTTCAGTCGTTGTCGGTTCCAATCTTCACGTGCTGCATTACAAATGTTGCTCGGCCCACCTTTCTTGTGAACATGCATTCGAGCTGCCATGCGCCTGTCTTCGTCCGCCACGTGGCTTGGATTTCATCAGTGTGCCCGTTCTCTCCGTTCTCAGACCTCCGTTGCGCCCTTGCATGGACAGGTCTTTCTTGTGCCCATGCGTGGCTCCAAGTAGTATGAGTATGGAGACCGTGTCGATGGAGAAATTCGCTCAAAGTGGTATGAGCATGGAGCGACGCAGAAATCTAATTTGGTTTTCATGTATAAAACGTGACTATCGTTGCAGATCCCCGCAGCGTATTTGCGTCGCCAAACTACTGCAAAACTTTGTGCTCGTGATGACGAGCTTAGACGATGAGCAGCAAGGATTTGTCGATTCGATGGACACGTCCAGCATCAACCAGTTTGAGAGGGGTATCTAATCTGTTGGAATTTCGCGTATCCATTCTGTTTGCAGTATTCGGATTCCACATTTCAAATTCCGTATGTATCTTTTCTTTCATCGATTCTATCTTGTCGATGAGCCACACCTGCAATTGATTATTATCTGTGTTTCTTACAAACTGTATTACAGAACCCACGGGCAATTTACGTACGGGCGCAATAAAGCAAACTATTGTGGAAGGCAAGAAGGAGATCGTTCGTGGCACCGACGTAGCCTAGGAGCTAAACAACGAAGGTTCTTTACCAGCGTGCTCGAGGCCCAACTATAAATAAAAACTTGTCTATTTTATTGCACGCATACGAGGCAACAACTATAGAAGGCTACACTCGCCCGCCTCTGATACAGATTCTTCATGCTACTCTCGAATCCACTCAATCCTTTCGATAGTGATTGGGTATTCGTTGATTGTTTTCACCGGTGTAGCCACTTCGTATCTCTCATAGTTCTAAGCGTTGCCTTTCTCTGTTACTCCCGAAAACCATCTACAGTGTCCTTTGGACTCTTAATGCTCTCATGCACTATTCATCGCTCGATTTGGGTTCAGTTATACAAGCAACCTCCTGTCTTTTTGTTGCACATCGTGTTTTTTGTGCTTGCTCCACTGGCTTAGTAACCCGGTGTGCATTTGGCTTAGAGTTGACTCCTATTTTGGCCAAAATTTGCTCATTAATTCGAAACAGGTGCAAAACAAAGGTTGTCTACTGAAGATGCGATGCAGAATAGACATTGAGATCGGGCTACCATTTCTTGAAGAGAATAGTGACTCGGAAATCATAGACCATTAATTTCTTAGCTAGTATTGAGCAAGCCAATATGAAATATTAATTTCAAGAGCATGTATTGTCTTTGCGAGGCCTATGGTGGCGCTCGTGTCAGCAGAGATCTAATTCACCCGTTTTGCTATAAATGCGCCAGTGCCCATAGTGTTTTGTGCATTCCTTCTTTGAAAGGTTGTGTGATACACCAATCAACTATGACTCCTGTAGTACTACTCAGTAACAAAGTCAACACCTTCAAGGAGTCCATGCTTCTCTTCACAATTGTGAACCCCACGACTGTAATAGACACACTCATAGTGCCAATGACTAGATGGTCACCAACGTCCATGAAAGACTATTGACGGGCTCACGTCTCAGCTCATCAACAGCCAACACATGACCCCTACCATTCCAATGGCCTCGACATGACCGCTACCATTCCAATGGCCTCGACGTCCCAACGATGACTAAAAAGCCCCACCAACTATAAAGCAACCCATTCGCAACAAACAACAAACATTCGATTCCGCTCTACAAAGACCATCAAGAGAAGTGCCCTTAGCGATCGGGAAACAAGCCCGAGCTCAACAACCAGCTTAACTCAGCAAGCAACTACATGCAACAACACAATAGAAGGCCACCTCAGTCACCATAAAGCTGCATCGACCTCAGAGCGAGCTACATCAACCTCATAGCAAGCATTTGCATTGACCTCATAGCGCTAACCTCCAATATCTGCTTCAAAGCCGACTACAACCACAAACTCTGCAGCGCCATCCTTCAATGACCATCATGCATCAACACAGTGCAAACAAACTCAGTGCCAAGATTTACCTTTGCCCACGGCTCCTAGAAACTCTAGCGATGATGTGCAACGCATGCATCGAAATGCCTCTAAGAGAGATGATGCCACGTGGTAGATAAGGCCACGTGGCTCTCCATAGACCACACCCACGCTTGGTCAACCACACCCACACTTGGTCAACCACACCCCATAGGTAAGCAAGGCTTGGTCAACCAGTTGACATGTGGTAGATAAGGGTCAAGCTAACCCGGGTATGGTTAACCCTAATTAGCAACTAGATAGGGTTGGTTAGCCAGGTGCCACCTTTGCATATCTTGCCCTCTCAGTAGGTACATGTGTAATGCCATGCCATTAGCCATGTGTCACTTGCTAGTGACTCCTTAGCTACCATGTTAGTAGCCCCACCTTGCCTTGTTAGCACCTAGTCTACCATGTCATTATGACATGTTGCAGTGCCATGTCATTGGCTAGCTCAACAGTGCCACCTAAGCATTGTAATCCTAGTCAGCCTACCACCTTAGCATCTGCCTCCAAGGCACATTTCTCTCCACAGGCACATAGCATGTGACGTTCAGTCTGCCACATCACCTTCAATCCACCTCATCATTTTGATCACCCTCTTGGGATAAAAAATTGGCCATCCTTCTGGGAGCCATAACTTTTGATCCAGGTAGAATTTAGAGGTGATCCAAAAAGAAAAAATGATCACCAAATCGTGCTCTATGTGCTAAGCACCCTAGATTTGCCATTTGAATTTTCCATAGGTCAGCATCATTGAATCATCATCATCAAAACCACCTCCTGATCCACCACAGTGCATCCAACACATATAAATGAATGCAAGAAAATCATTTTGTTGCATTTTCTACTTCGACGCATAGTCTAGTTATAAAATATCTTAGCCATAGAGGAGATCCAACTCCAAGCCAAATAAGCCATTGTCACATCAACCGATTAGTTCCCACTAGCATTAGTCCCATTGGATCTATCATGTATACACATTCACACACTCACACCAGCTCAGTCTCTTGGCATTTGATAGTTTATCACATATGTGACACTTGGAAAAGTTATCATCCTTGGATTCAAGATTGTTGCACACTTCTTGCACATACATGCCACCCATGTAAAGTCACACCTTGTTGACTATTTTTGGCATTGGTTCCTGCACACATACATCAGCCTTGTACAACCTCTTGGCTACTCTTGACATGCAGTTGTCATGATTTTACTATAGGCTTGATCCTTGTCACATAGACATTCTCACATGACTTGGTTTTGACACTTGAGCGCAAGCCCAATAGTGGCATCTTTCTCACAGTGTTCTCATGGGTAGATACTCACACCGGTACACGAGTAAGCCTCTTTCATAGACCACCAGACGGGTAAGCCTCTTTCATAGAGTACCAGACCGGCCTCTAGCATGGAGATCTTCACATCACACAGTTGATAATACACCAGTCATGACTCTGGATGAGATCTGTGAGTGGAAAGAGAGCCTTCTTCGACCATTCATTGCCATAGGGTATGTACTAGTTTATGATGCAGACTCGAGCCTCATTGGTCTCGAGAGATTAGATGTAGATGCTTCAAATGTTAGCATGGATCAGCCCACACTTTTAGTAAGCCCTCAGCATGAGGCACACTTCTTGGTAAGCCCTCAGCATGCGGCAAACTTCTCAGTAAGCCCTCAACATGAGGCACATTTGGCAGTAAGCCCTTAGCATGAGGCATACTTGACAGTAAGCCCTCAGTACAAGAGTCCCATCTACATCAGCTCAATTTGATTCAAGTGATGTAGAGCCATCACATTTATGCATGGATCTGACTCCAACTACTGTCACATTAGATATAAATACTCAGTAGGAGCTTAGTTCTGATTATACAGTTGTTCAGCAGTAGGTAAGTCCTCAATACGAGACACTCACATCTTCTATCGCATGCAAAGATGTATGCCACACCGACTTTTATGTAGCCCTTGGATCACTTTGTCCACACCGACTATGTGGTCTTCTATGACCTTATGACATATGATAGAGATTACTGTACTGCTGGGTTGGTGACACTCTTGTATGTCACACATCACCATAGCTACATCAACTACACATCCAGATGCCTCTTCCATAGAGCAGTTGCATAGTCCATGGCGACTTATGACATGTTCAACATGCAACCATACAAACATTTCTACATGTTGTCATCTTTTGACTGACCATTCTTTGATCTAGGTGGACTTGACTCTCTACATATTTCCTTTCTAGGTTTTGTTCTCGTTTTGTTCCCAAAGGCGAAGGATGACCCACAACTTAGGAGAGGGAAATGCACATTTTGTACAAGATCATAAGTTGTACTCATTGTACATGCTTTCTTTATGTAGTCATTGTGCTCACATATGCACATACTATATTGAGTCTTTTTAGTTTTCTTTTCAGTTTTGGATGCTATCGTATGCACCAAACGGAATCCACAAAAAGTTCTTGTACATGCACTCTCTTCTTACCTAGTGCAATTTAAGAGGGGGTGTTGAGGATGCTGTAAATTGCACCATAACTCTAGGGAATTAGGAGCAAAACCCTAACCCTAACCCTAACCCTAACCCTAACCCTAAGGGGTTCACATGTATATCTTCATGTTCATGTTCAATACAACTTAGTGTATAGGTAGCTATATCATGTGCACTCCTCTCTCTCTCCCTCTCTCACTTCCACTATCACGTGGTACCATTCTCCCCATTGCAATTGGTAGGATGGCACTGGCGCAGTGCAATGGGGAGAATGGCACTGGTGTGGTGCAACAGGGAGAATGGGACTAGTGCCATTTTCCACAACCTCCTTGTTAGCATGGGCTTTCCTATGCTAACAAAAATACATATCCAAAAGCTGGAAACACAATTAAGTGTCATACAGGTCAGAACACATACAATCCACTAGCCAAAAACATGGAGTTGGAAATGTGGCATGTTAAGGGAAACTATGGACGATTATCAAGTAAGGACATAAATAGATGGAAATAGAATGTAATAGAAAGAATAATGTGTCCAAGAGTCAATCAATGAAGAAAATGCCAAGCTTTGCTATACTGCGGTGTCTTAATGTGCTCAATGCACAAATACACGGAGTTGGAGACTAATCAAGTCGAAAACATTTGGTAACCTTTACAATGGGGAGGTATGCCCTTTAAATAAACCTCCCCCCAACAATCATCCATGTAATGTGATGATGCTCAGCATTTAACACTAAGCAATTCTCTAACCTACCCTGATAGTTTGTGCCTAGGGTGACGGTTACTTAACTACCTCTAGCTGAGGTATTAGAATAGTCATTAAAAAGGTGTGAGGAACAACACGACTGACCAGATGTTAAACATTGGAGTCGGACCACCTAGAGGTCGAACATACTGGACCAGGGTGTCTGGGTACCAGACTGGAGTGACCAAAGGTACAACACTTGGCATTCCCTAGAGACTGGATGCTTAATCATCCAAGAACCATCACAAAGCCTGATATAGAAGTCAGGTGCCTTTTAAAAAATCATTACATAATTTAAAAACTGAGAATCCATAAATTCTTGAACGTTGTCAAGAGGGACTAGGGAGTGCTAGAAGTTGGGAACCAATGCAATGGGGATGCATTGTTGGAAGTTTGGAACTAGCACAATGGGGATATAGAAGTTAGATTCCTTTTAAGAATTGATTATATCATTTAAGTGCTGAGAACCCATAAAGTCTTGAACATTTTCAAGAGGGATGAGGGAGTGTTTAAAAATGGAATTTAGGAACCAACGTGATGGGGATGCATTCGAAGTTCCAATGCTAAAGTTCTCCTCCTCAGCCTGGACGACCACCCTGAGGCGTTCACCTGAGATGTATTACTCCATGCTGCCTTTGTAGAGGATGAATAAAAGGATCTTATGGGTGCATGTATCTGGGTGCCAACTACTATGAGAGATGGCCTTCCCACTCATAGAGATGGAGCTAATGGCCAACACAAAGTGGAAACTCACCATAGAATTGACCCTTTGAGAGGGATGAGCATGCTAGGCTTGAAAACAAAGAACCATATTAGTGATCAAAACCTCAATGGACAAATGATGTTAAGGGAGAGAAGAGGGGAGTTGGACACTAGATGATTGTGGACCATCATCTGTGGGTCTATCTTGCTGAGACCGGTGTCAGTGGTGGATACCCAGGAGGCACAATCAAAATTTCAATCCACCACCTCGTCTTGCTCCTCATAATTGGTGGTGGCTATGGTGATGGGAGTTGGAGACTGGACCACAGGTTGGGGCTGACTGAATGGTTGAAACCAAATGTAGAAGTGGAGGTAGAGCTACCCCTTTACCACATGAATATGCACTAGTTGGGAAAGGACCAGATACCACGGAGGTTGTGGAGTCACATTTTAAGCCACCAAGTGGGCGAGTCATTGGGTGCCAAGGCATGCTTTCTATAGCATTGTTTTGCACTCCACTAGTGCTATTGCATGAATGCAATATCTTATCGTGTGCCAACAAGCATATGATATAGACTAAAGTTTGTCTACCACATATACTCCATCTTTGTACATAGATTTGATTTTTCTTCTATAAGCTAAGGCACCTATTCAAGCTGGTTTGTAGAGTAAAGTTTGTCCGGACTCTGATGCTACAGTTCCTTCATCTCTGTCTGCATATCCTCCAATGTAGACTAAAGTTTGTCCGGCGCATGTCCTCCATGTCTGTGCACAACTTTGCTTTTTCTTCTTAAGGCTTAGTGCACAGGAGGCAAACAATGGTGCACTAGGGCTGAATTTTGAAGGTTGGCTCTAAAATCGAGGCGTAGGTAGAGTGCCATTGGTGCTCAATATGGAACCTCCATTTTGGAGGTTGCAATTTTGAGCTCCAACTATGCATTTCCTCTCTAGCCAATAGGAAGGTGGCACCTAGAGCTGATAGGGAGGTAAGGGCACCCTTAATGCTCTGAAATGGATGGGCAAGCCAATAGAAAAAGGCTTGTAGTCATGGACAAAGCTCCTTACAGCGTGAGTGATGGCATGTTAGATAAATTAATGAGAAGGTGATTTTGTTCACACGAAATAATCCATCTTGAGCTTCAGAGTTGCACTAATGGTGCTTTTCTGGCCTTGTATGCACTAACTTTAGGCTAAGGCACTTGGTTCAAGTTGTCCAACATCTGGCCATGCCCCCTAGAATGTGTAGTGTTGGGATATTATAGCTGGTAGACTGATTGGGTGCGGTGTCAGAGGCTATGCGATCATCATGTTGGACAGTGTGCAGTCGTGCTTAGAGCACATGTATTTAATATTTGAGGTCACAACGCTCCAAGTGGTAGTCCTCTTCATACTTTTTCTAGCCCTCATTGTTGATTTGTAAGTTCTCATTCAATACTTTGATATTGTTCTGAGTGAGGTCATAGTTCCTTTGAAGGATGTGTAGCTAATCTTGGAGCATTGTTAGTTCTAGACTCTCCGTGGTAGTATTTTGTGCTCTCTCCACCAATAGAACAAGGGAGTCTAGTTGGGCTGTTACATCATGGAGGGGCCACTTACCCTTGTCTGGTGTAGAAATTCTCATTGAGCATGGCATAGGACCCTCTATTTGTTGATTGCCCTCGGCTAGAGTAGTGCCTGTCGTGGCCGATTCTTTGCCTATCGGTGGCAGGTTGATGATACTCACTATATGCCCTTCTAATTTCACACCCATAGTACTACCGACATCCAATTTTGGATGTGACTAATCATTGCATAGAAGTTGCTATAGTTTGCAGTCAATTTGATAGATGAGGCACAACTAGCCCACATATCCTCCCCAGGGGTTGTCGTGATCATTTTGCATGATGGTGTAGAGTTCAGACCGTGATTTAGTCGGACAATTTCATTTAAGGGATCTTTGTAAGTGTGAAACTATGAATCATCAACCGTTTGAAGGTGGGAGCCTTGTGAAGAGAGTGGGAGAGAAGGAAGGAGTCTCACTTGCAACTTCTCACATACACAATGGGGGAATATGCACAAAGGTGGAGGCTGAAAACAGTTTTTCTCTTCTTAGTTGTGAAAGCCAAAAGAACTCTAAGTACAAAAGAATAGGTGAACCCTATATGTGGGTCTCAAACCAAACTCAGCTAACTAAGGTGGCATACTAACTCAGCCACTATAGCTGTCATCTGACTATTATTCATGGGCGGTGTACCAACCACATCTGCAACTAACAAGTTGGTGACATAAATGCACAACGGTCACCGTGGCATATCACGAGTGGAGCTCGATATCTCAACACTCCCCCTCGAGCTCAATCCCAATTTTTGCACACCAAGTAGGTCTTTGAACTTGCATAGTTTCTCTGTCCTCAATGCCTTCATGAATATATCAGCTACCTGATCCTCTGTGCTGACATAAACTAGATCAATAAAACCTACTTGAACCTTCTCCTGCACATAGTGATAATGCACCTCAATGCGCTTTGTTCTAGCATGATAGACTGGGTTATTTGCCAAGTGTATATTGCTCATGTTGTCACAATAAATGACAACTGGCCCATCTGTAGACTGATGCATATCATAAAGTAGCTTATGCAACCAAGCTACCTCACATGCAGCCATTGCTACACCCCTGTACTTAGCCTTTGTGCTCGACAAGGCAACTGTAGGCTGTTTCCTTGTTGCTCCAAGTCACTGTAGCATTCCCAAAAGAGAACATATATCCACTTGTAGATCATCTATCAGAAATACTACCAGCCCAATCAGCATCAGTGTATCCATGCAACTCTTTCTAAACCCTAGTCTCATAAAATAGTCCATACTACAATGTGGACTTCACATACCTCAGTGTGCGTCTAGCCGCATCTAAATGCGGTTTCCTTGGAGCCTACATAAACTGACTTACCAACCCAATAGCATAGCTCAAATCTGGCCTGGTAATAGTCATATAAATTAAACTTCCTACTATGTGTCTGTACATAGTAGGGTCTTCCAGAAGCTCACTTGCATCTGCGCTCAACTTCACATTCTGCTCCAAAGGAATTGAAATAGGCTTACAGCCTGTCATCCCATATTTGGACAGCATGTCCAATCCATATTGCTGCTGCAAGAGCCATATCCCACTTGTGGATCTAATCACCTCAATGCCCAAGAAGTAATGGAGCTCTCCCAAATCCTTCATCTCAACCTTCTGCTTCAATAGCATTTTCACATGAAGGATATATTCATCACTATCGCTTGTGATGATCAAATCATCAACATAAATGACAAGCAGCATAATGCCTTTCTCTATTTTTCTCACATAAAGTGAGAAATCTGCCTTGGAAATTTGAAATCCAATAGTGACAAGATACTGTCCTATCTTGTCGGACCATGCTCTGGGTGCTTGCTTCAAGCCATACAAGGGTTTCTTCAACCTACAAACAAACTCAGGATGAACAGCATGAACATAACCTGGCGGCTGCTCCATATAGACCTCTTATTGCAAATCACCATGCAAGAAAGCATTCCTTACATCCATCTGATGTAAAGACCATCCCTTTGATGCAGCCATAGCAATGATTGCGCTTACGGTTGCCATCCTTGTAACCGGACTGAATGTTTCTTCATAGTCAATGCCATATGTCTGTGCATACCCTTGACAACTAATCTTGCCTTGTATCTGTTCACAGAACCATCTGCATTGTGCTTCACCTTATAAACCCACATGCAGCCAATTGCATTCTTGTCTTTAAGCAAAGGCACCAATTCCCATGCAACATTTGCTTCCAAGGCAGGGCCATTTCTTCATCCATGGCTTTCTCCCATTTTTCTTTTCCCTTGGCTTGCACAAAAGAAGTGGGTTCTAGTTCATGTATCATTTTGACCATATAGGCATAGTGAATGGCTGTAAATCCATCATATTTCAGCCTATCCATAGGATACCTAGTTCTGGTAGACCTGCGCAAAATAGGCTCACTACCAGGTGCTCTCAAAACATCCCTGGTCTTCCTTACTCAAGGTGTAACAATAGAAGGAATACCCAACTCATTATCAAGGCTTTGTTTTAAGCCAGTGGATTCACCATCCACACAAGAGTGACCTACATTCACATCAACCATGGGCTGATCTACATTCTCTTTTCCTTTTTGTGATACTTGCATACAACTATCTGCATTGCTTTGAGGAGATCCTCCTGATCTCAATCTGTCTGTCCATGGCAAAGTATATGAACCACTGCTAGAGGATACTATAGGTCCACTAATATTTTGTGATTGCTGCTGTGAATTCTGTGTAGCATTACCATTTTGTGCATCTACATCATCAATCACATTTACTGGTTTATACTAGCTGCTCATCTCATAAAAAACAACATCTCTACTCACCGTAAACTCACGAGTAGAAGGGTTATAACATCTATACCCTTTCTGTTGCAGAGAATAACAAATAAAGATGTGCTTCTCACCTTTTGGATCTAACTTGGATCTCAACTGATCTGGCACATGAACATAGGTAATGCAATCAAAAACTTTCAAATGAGAAATATATGGTTTCTTACCAGTATACCTCTCCTCTGGCATCATGCCATATATTGCTGTAGTGGGAGTCTTGTTCATTATGTAGACTATTATAGCAACTGCTTCAGCCCAATAATAATATGGCAGGTCTTTTTCGTTGAGCATGGCATGAGATACCTCTCCAATATGCATGTTTTTCCTTTCTGCAAGTCCATTTTGCTGTGGGGTATGACTGCATGAATATTGCTGCTTTATGCCATGCTATTATAGAAAACTTGTAAACTCATTTGAGAGGTACTCTTCCCCTCCATCTAACCTTAGGCATTACCTGTTTCTTTTTCAACCATAGCTTTAAAAGCTTTGAAATGCCCAAACACTTCACTTTTCTTTTTCATAAAATACACCCAAACTTTTCTGCTGTAGTCATCAATAAAAGTGACAAAGTAATGATAGCCTCCAATCGATGCAGCTTTAGTAGTCCACACATCAGAGTGGATTAATTCCAATGGCCTCTTACTCTCTTGAACATGTCTAGGAAATGGTTTCCTTGCCTATTTTTCAATTTGAAAGGCTTTACATAACTTATGCATTTCTGCAACCTTGAACTTAGGCAATCCTGCAACAATATTTTGGGCCTGCATTAATTTAAGTCGTTATACATTAACATGACCAATATGGTTATGCCAAATATCAATATTTGCAACTACACCGGTCCCATGTGCAAACATTGCTGCACTTAATTCAGGCATGTCCGCATCCAACGTAAACATCCTACCCTTCTTCTTCCCTTTTGCTATCAAGCGACCTTTATTTTTCGTATCCTCAACAAAGCATCCATGAGGATTAAACCTGACCTGCAAGCCCTGCTCAATCATTTGACTAACAGAAACCAGGTTCTTGGTGATATTCAGGACATGAAATACATTAGACAGGTGTTTCTCTTTTTCATCTTGCATAGACAAAGGAATTTTACCAATCTGCATAATAGGATGTGCAGTATCATCACCAGTCTCCACAAATCCTGGTCTTTCCATTTTCCTTGCATCCTGCATCCATTCTGCATGACCTGTCATGTGGTTTGACGCACCCGAGTCAATATACCACACTGCTTTCTTTTGTACTTATCACAGAATTGGTCATGTGGTGCACTATAAACAGATGCTCATTTCTATCATCACCGTGTCTACTCGAGCATGCATAATTGCCTTGCTGCAATTTTCCAATCATGATGTCATTCTGCTTTTTATAGCAGTTTTTAACCATATGATCCATTTTACCATAGTAGTAGCATTCAACATTGTTTTTTGCATTTTGGCCTCTCTGCCATCCACCACGACCTCTTTGGCTCCCCCTATCTCTAAAGTTACCATGTCCTCCTCCATAGGACTGGTTTTCTTGAATTTGCTGCATATTTTGATTTCTGCCACGGCCTCCAAATCGGCGTGCTCTACCTCTGCCTCTACCTCTTCCAGCATTTGAGTAGAAGACAGCTTCTTTTGAAGTTCCTCCTGAAGAAGATGCACCACCATTTCTCTGCTCTTCAAAAATTAGAAGAGCAATCAACTCCTCAAAATCTCTTGAAGAGTAGATTCTCTAAAGGAACAAACTCCACAAACTTTGAAGTTTTGATACTCAAGATATAACAAAAACTAGATTGAAGAGAAAATTCCCAAAGTATTGGGATTTTTCCAAATTCTCTAATATGGTTTTAAGTGCTCTTGCCCTAGAAGAGTTGGGTGCGTAGATTGAGTATAGTTAACACTCTAGGTTAGGATGCATGAAATCAACCCCTATTTCTTTTTTGCTAAAGGTAGTTAGGATCCCTCCTACCACTTAAGAGAGATGCATGGAAACTCCCAGCACTGCCCCCCCTCTACCTTCTTCGTGATCAGTGCAGTACCATTCCCTTTTGTCATCAACCTGTCTGAGTTTCCATCTTAGCTTTGAGCCCCAACCTTAACTTCCTAAAGTGCTATAAAGTTAGGGGTGAGACCTCTGCTTCTAATCCATCTTCTAAGAATATTTAGTCTAAGATCATTTGAGAAAACTTGGACATTAAGACTAAGGAAGGTGAAAAGGTCTTGTTTTTGTATCATTGGGTATTACTTTTGTTTCTTTTCTTCTTAAAATTCACCTGTGGCACAAGGTTGAAGCCTCTTGATAGGCTTCTCTTCTCTTTCTCTGTTGCACCAGGCTCCTTGGACTTCTTGTTTACAAGGGCTAATAAGTCAAGACTTTGTCTTTCATCCAGGAGGGTTTTTGTACCTTTCACTAGAGTAAAGGAGGGTTGTCTTTGTCTAGGGCTTTGTGTTCTTCATGTTCTAGTTGGGCTTCAAAGTCCTACATGTTTTCTACTAATTCTTCATCCTTTGAGCTATCTGTATGATTTTCATCATTTGTCTCTCTTGAGTCTCCCTACTCTACTTGTTGATCTTTCCTGACCTCTCTCCAGTGCACTTTATCTTGCACAACTTTGAAGCCATTTCAGGCTTTTCAAAACGAAGGAAATGTATCCGTTCCTCAGAAAGAAAACACTAGTGATGTTCAATCCTTTTTGAGACCAGAAGCTCCTCACCCATCCTTTGAGGAATAGAGCAGGTGGTCGAGGATCATGAATATATCCTACTACCATGCATGAACATAGCCATTTCATAGTTTCATTCAGCACTCCATTGTGGGCTTTCACTGTAGGAAGCTTACCTTTGACAAAGCCAGTATTTGGTTGAGATTTTTCAGTATCTCCTTCTGTGGAGGTGGTAGTGGAGGGGTCGCTAAAGATCTGCCTTGCTCTTGATGTGAGCTTTTCCCTTGCTGATTGCTTCAGGGTCGTGGAGGCTTTAAACAGATTTCTGCTGCCTCCTTGGATAGCTCCCACATAGGATCCTTTCGACACCTCTAGCATGTCTCTCCCTTTCTTGCTTTGTTGCATTGTGTGCTTGGGAGGGGCTCCATGAATACGGCACTTTTGTGCTTGGGCCACAAAGGATATAGCTTTTGCATTTTGTAGTATGTTTGTGTCGTTGTGGAAAAGTGAAAAGTTGTCTACTGACCTGAAGTCTGCAGAAGTCCCTTGAGTCCTTCATCGGCTATCCCTTTCTTTAGTTCTTGCATATCTCTATCCTCTAGGTGGGGTGAAGCCCAATATGCTATTTAGATCCATCATATTTTCTCTTGTCATCTCTTGCATGTCCACATCTTGCTCTCAGCTGTTGTCTATCTCATGATTAGGTCTTGTCACTAGATCTCTATTGGTGGAGTCACCTTCTTTGGTGGCTTCAAGCTAGGTAGGTTTGGAGGTGGCAACAACCCTATCTCCTCTACCATCACTAGAGGAGGCCATCTCTAGGCCTATCGAAAACCTTCGGTCTCAATTTACGTTAACAATTTTAACCAAACTCTTGCAAAAACTTCCAAAAAATTCCAACTGATAATTCTACCTCCACAATCATCCTACCTGCTTGCCTACACCCCAAATTCTTTCAACTTGCATGAGTTCACCCTTTGAGAGTTCAAATGATTGTTTGAGCAACCATTTCACCATCTACCACTCCTTCAGCCCCATGGAGTCCCAACCAGACCCATGTCTCTATTGTCAACTTGTCCAGTCCCTCTACTACTATGTACATTGTTGCAGCCCAATCGTCTTCTTCTCTTTCTACTCCTTCTATTACTCTCCCTCTCTCTCTTCACCTTCCCAGTCACATAACTCAGTAAGAGATATTGGAAGAGACCCATGGCCAGACCCATCATAATTGAACAATGATATACATATATATGCCACTTAGGGATATGAAGAGAGGGCACACCAAGTATGCTAGCTATACAAAAAATTTATTCATAATTGAAAAATGATATACATATATATGCCACTTAGTGATATGGTTGCCTTTTTATTAATATTTTTAAATTTATAATATAAGCTAATAAAATAAATAGCAATATATTATGAGGGGATGCCTTGCCATGTGTCACCTATCGGCAGCAGCTGCATGTCTACCCTCTGTGAAGCGCATTGCCACGTGGCACTCCTACACATCTGCATTCCTCGTGTAGCGCATCGGTGAATGTTTGCGCGACATGTGTTACACTCTCAGTCGAGTGCGTCCATGTGCTCACAGTCTACAAAACAGTCCGCAGTCGGAGCGTCATGTGTCTTGTGGAGTCTGCAACAGTCTGCAGTAATCTTCAATGATTGTATGAATGCACATACATAAAATGATGTTGCACTTGCTACTTCAAGTCCTTTCCTGAACATCACTATCATGAAGTGGCCCTATCTTCCCGCATGATGAACCCAAGGTGAAGGAGTGAGCATTATAGTACCACCATACACCCTCATGGAAATTTTCTTGCTTTTGGCTAAATCAAAAGTTGCTTATGCTTTTGTGATAACAAAATTTATGGCCTTGATTGTATTAGGCTATAACATGTAAAAGATCATGAATAATAAAAATTAGAAAGATCATGAGATATTAAAGAAACATGACACATTTAATAAAATTTAAAAATATATCATGAGACATTTACATTGAATATGATAAAAATTCTTTAAAAACTATAAAATGCATCATGAGAGATTTAATAAAATTATATGCATTGATACCATTTAATACAAAATTTAAAATTTTCATATAATTTTAAAAAATGACATGGTAAACATCATGAGACTATACTCATGAATTTGGACATTTACATCATGACACATGTCATATAATTGAAGAAGAGCACAGGTAATATACATCATGAAAACATGAAATATAGTTGTATTTACTTGGCATGTGTTTTTGTTACAAGAAAATTTGGCTTTGGATGAAGTCCATTGGCTACATGCTCATAAGGGTAAATTTGTCTGTGGATTGTGATGCTTTGGGTGCTAGAGGCTGTGATGTTTTGGGTGTACATTGACTCTCCTCTTCTTGAATTGCACGCTCCTTCCCAATAGTAGCAATTAGGCCTTGAATGGTTTGAGCCATAAATGTGTGTAGATCCATATCTGTATAATGTGTTGATGTTGAGGGATGGTTTCGGTCCAAAATTTTGATTGAGGAGCAAAATTTAGTCTTTGAACACTCTTCAGCCACAACTGTGCCCATTTTTTTGCTCCACTACTTCACACCTTTTATTGTGTCTAGCAAGTCACCTTCATGCTACATGACTACCCCAATAGTAGCTATCAACTTTGATGCTAACCTGCCCATCATAACGTATAATAGAAGTGAATGAGAAAAATTTTGTTTCAAATTTAAGAATGGCCATCTTTATTTTGTCATTAACCTCTTTCTTAGGGTTGGAGAGGAGTGAAATCTCATCTCTACCAAATGAAAAGAATGAGGTTGTTGTCAAATGACAATCTTAACATCAAACAAGCTTCCCAATTCCTTCAACGCATTCATGTTTGCAAAATTGATCTTTGTGATAGCCAACATCTTATCATCATGCCTCTTTAGCACATTTGAGCTTGCAATAGGCCAAAAATTGCTCAACTCTATGTCTTCATGTGAGTTAATAGACCATAACTTGGTGATGACAACTTTGGATGCCACTTTTTGGATTGCCTATTTTATATGCTACTAAGTTTTTCCAAAACTCAATAGTTCAACCAAATGTAAAGGTGCTTGCATTGGTGTAGTAGTAGATTTTGGAGTTGTTTATTTTAAGATAAAAATTTGAAAAAATTATAACTCAAAATCCTATGGTTCGAAACCCCATGGCATAAGGCATTGACATGTGTCAAGATGCCACTATAATTTTGAGTGGCTCAAAGGAAACATGATTATATAGGAATATAATATGAGTTTTGAAGAAGACATGCATTATCAATACCTATTGGTGGTTGAAGACCACACTCAAACAATGTTATGGCATGGATAGACCTTAGATGGAGGCATTGGCTAATGATAGAATGTGAAATGTATGGAAAGGTTATTTGAGCATAAAATGTTAAAATGGAGGCAACGGTCCTACCTCCACCTCTCTTCCATCAACAAACATCCCTTGCACAAGAAATAATAGATATGAAAGAAACTTAAAGCATTAAAGGTTGGACCCACTTGGCCATATCCAATCACATTCAATGATCACATTTTTGCCTTCATGCATTGCAATATTTAGTATATTATCTATCATAGATTTTCATAATGTAAGTACACCTTGCATCACGTACTTTCTTAAATTTTACCATGATCCATGTATTTGTAGTATTGGGTTTTTGGATATAAATAGGCACATGCTCATACATCTTACATTAAGAGAAACCCTCACATAGGCTAGTTCTTTATCTGGTGTTATTTATAACATTGATCACATTAGGTGCGGGATTTCATAGTCCTTCTTAGAAGAGATAATCCTCATGCACTACCACCTTTCTCTTGACATGTTTGTGAGACTCCATATATTCCCAATAACCATCCAACTAGGGATAGCTAGCAATGCAAGGATTCATACCTACTAATCCAAGTCAATTTAGGGCTCAAACCTTCTATTAGACCCACCTATATTGGGACCTCAACCACCCCACTGTGGATATTGGAGTTGGACTTGAACTTCTCTACCCCGAAGCCTGAGTATGTGGGTCTACAGCTCAAAAGAACTAACTCACATGCTCCCCATCTATCACCTTCCTGATTGTGACATCATTGTAAACCCCTAACTCGATTGGTACTTTTCTTGAGGTTTTGGGGATAGTGCCCTTGAATTCAAAAATACATGAAAATTGGTGCATGATTTGCTCATGAATTATGTTGTCAAAATCATAAGATAAGGGTGTGGCTCACATAGCAAGAGAGTAGTTGATATACTGCTTGTATCTTGTATCTTCTTACTTGCTAGATAATAAAAATGTAGGACTGGCTATTTCTCCATGGACGTAACCCACACTAGGTGAACCATGTATATCGGTGTCTCTCTTTGTCTTCCATTCCATGCACTTTCTATATTGTGTACTTTACACATTCCACTTCTTGCATTGTTGCTTCATTATCACATTTCTCCTAACAAATGCACTATTTGAAATCTAAACAAGGTAAACCCAAAAGAACCTACCTCATCTTTTTATGAGATCTTCCCATCACCTCATGTAGAACTACAAGAATATACTTATGAGAACACTACATTGGATGAGCCAGAAGAACCAACCAAGGGGGTGGATCCCAAGCTACATTTCATTACTCTAATGCCACCAAGATGAGACACAAAGTCCGCAAGAATGATTCTCAAAGAACCATAAGAACTACATAAATCCAAGGGTAGAACCATAAGAACCTTTACAGCATGGTATGAAGTTGAGGCTTGGGGGTATAATATTTCATGAACAAGCAAAAAGCTAATGTGCTAGATGTGACAAGGCAATATTTCACATGGTTTACTCAAAGATATGCCATGGAGACTCAGTGAGAACAAACTATAGGTTGCTTCTATTACATGAGGTTTTATCACAAGGAATTATTTATGACGATTTTGTTTCCATCATCCCTTATACATTCCTCAAGTTCCATCAAGCATGTGGATCAGCTTTGTATACGAAAATGATGAACAAAACTATCACATGGAATGAGTCAGGAGTCTTGTGACCCTCATAGTTCACCGTTCAAATTCCTAATACCACTAATAATTTAGTAGCACTCTATTTTAAAATTTTATTGAATTACACTAGTACCTACTCACAACATGACTCTAGAGCTGGGCAAGTTTATCATTTCTATAGCTTAGATATCAAAAGAGTGTTTGTCCTGTCCCTGTGTGGTTAGCCTATTGCTCCCTAAAAGCTCTTGTTTGTTGAGTATTTTTTGCTTTGCAATTTACTATTAGCATGAAGCTTAGGGAAGGGAAAAAACCTCTATTTTCTCATTCCAAAGATTGTTGGGTCTCCAAATTGAAGCCTTTTCTCCTATTGTGGAGAAGGCCAAAGATAGAGAGAAGGGGCAGTTCAAAAGAATAATCCATGGGTTATCCAAGAAGGAATAGCATTTCAAACAAATTTGACATGTGAAGGGGGAGATTCCCAACAATGTTATATCAAATGGTACAACCCATGCTATACATCTTTAGCTATAGTCCTTAGTTTAGGAGTCTGAATGGTGTGTTATTAAGCTCCTCTTGATTCAACTGCTTTATGGATAAAGGCCCCTCCTTTAATTCTATGACACGCTATCCCAATAGAGCCAGTTTGCTGCTATAATAATGCCTACTTAATGCTTTATTAATGTTGAGTCACTGCTATAATCCCCTGCTAATGCTAGTCATCGCTGCTTTATTAAATCCAGTCACTATGCTATTACTAAAGTCGACTCATTGCTTTACCAGATCCCCGATATAAACAGCCTGCCTCATTTTCAAGACCTCACTTTTTGTTGTACCGAAGCTCTACCAAAATTTTGTCTGAATTCTCACAGCCTCAAGAAGCTTCCACAAGCACCCTGCCTACACAAGCACCTTTCCTATACAAGCTTCTCAAGAAGCTTCCACAAGCATCCTGCCTACTATTTTTCTATATGTCCACCATCTCCTCCCATTTTGTATCCAAACATGACCTCCACATGACCTCTTTTCTGCCAAAAATCTCATCAACAAAGTCTCCTCCACCCCCATTAGTTTGTTACCCCTTCTTCCTCCCATACCACCTTAGTGCATTTTCTTGGCCAAATGGAACAAGGACACTTCCAAGAGACAAAGTCCTCCATGCAGCAATCTACCACGTGCACCCCCCATATGCAAAGGATACAGTACACAACAGAGGTTCACAATTTCTTAGAGCATGGACTACAGGTGACGAGGTTCACACCTCTTGGAGAAGAATGTCTTGAGTAGTTGCAAGGCATAATGTTGCACTTTGCATGAGTAAGGCATTAAGTAAGTATGTACTACATGAAATAAGTGATGTTTTTCATTTACTTGCCATGGTTTGATTCCAAAGGCTTGTATGGATCTGTATCTACACTGAATCTCTGGTCGTAAATTGTTTTATTGAAAAATTAAGTGACCTTCTCGATTGTGATAGGTGGGCTTGTGGCATTGTGTGTATGTCCGTATTGTTTCATGAACTATTCTAACACTGCATTGCCTTAATGTCTTGTTGTGTCCTTCAATAAATCTAAAGACACATGTATCCAAATCGAAGTAGCTCACAAGCATATACAGATATCCCCTTTGTTTTTTCATCCAAAAGTTTTTCAAAGTCAATTTCGAGCTCGAAAAGTATCTCTTTTAAAAGGCTTGTTACGATCGCCGGATGTGTTCAAATCAGTTGTGTAGTGTTTGTTTTTATGTTTGATACCAAGATATGGTGCAATGAAAATAAATAATTTGCATACAATTTGAAAAATGCAACATACCATTCACGTATGTGATGCCTTTTGATTCTTGTTTGGCTAACTACTGCTGCAGGTCATTTTAATTGTGCATATATGCACGAAACTCTTTGTAATTGTTGCTGAGTCCATTGATGTATATAGATGGGTGGTATTCTATAAATTGGCCAAACACATTTGGTTTGTTGCCAGGTACTAGATCCTCCTCGCTACCATGGGTGCGCTTGTTTTTGTGTTCTTTTTTTACATCTCGAACAACTTCAATAGAGTGTAATCGTAAATAGATGAGATAAGATACAAGAGAGGATGATTTTATTTTTATTTTTTATGGTGTGTGGTAATTCTTACCTTATTTGTATTGTTTGTTTACAGCTTTTGATCAGCGTAGCTAAATCCTACAAAAGAAAAGATGCAAGAAAGAAGCTTTAAAATATTAAGTTTATCTTATTAGAGAGTAGCCTACAAGTGAGGAGTTGTATATATTTTCAGCAATGCAAATATGAAAGTTTACTTTGTCATGAAGATTGTTGTCATAGAATATCTAATGGCATCGGAGTGAAGAATTCTAAATGTTTAAGTGTGAGGATTTGTAGCTTCAATATCTCAGTTACACGAGATAGCATGATATATCCAAGGCTCGGTGCGAACCCTTCACAAAAAATGAGCAACGCTTTGTTTGAGATTGTTGCACCTTATGATTTGTGACCCGTGATTGCTTATGCAAGTGTTAAAGGAAATGTGGATTCATGGTACCATTTGCCATTGATCACCTTTTACTGATATTTGGAACATTGTATTCTAATTTTTGCTTTGGTTGTGTCGATGACAATAGTAATTCTGATTATCGTGCCCATTACAGAAGTACTAATTTCATGCATCTTGGAGGTTGATTCGTTTGCAGCATATATGGGGTGAGGTCAATGTTTTCTATGATCATTGCCCTTACTCCGATGCTGATTTGGATGATCTCATTGAAAGTACTATCGTTCAATCATTTGTGACGTGCCAGCTTGTTAGTAGTATTTGTGTGAAGAGCTATATTAATAACCGACTTCGGTGGATGGAATTTTTCAATCAATAGGTCATTGTATGTGTGCATGTCTACTCTGTGTGTGCATATAATGGTGGTTCTTCTATCAATGAATCGAAGATACTTTTCTTTATTGATAATGCATTGACCAAGGCATTCGGTGATCTCTAGCTCCATAGGCTTTCTTTGTTTGATTGAGTCGAGGAAGGCCAATAATGGCAGGTCTTGTAAATGACGCACGGAGAACTTTATGTGATACATTTGTGCATGTGCCCAATGTGATGACGATGTCAAATGGCATGGAGCACATAATTTCGTCTTGATGCTTACACACTGGCGGCAGCTGTGCTAGGTCACCGAAGAGGATCACTAACTTTTGCTTGAATGGATCAAGCAACGTGCCGTTGTTGATGTTTACTATTTACCGGACCACTAGATCAAAAGTCATCCTTGTTAACATGGACATCTCATCAATGATAATCGTGTCAGCCTCCTTAATAGCATTATGTTGCTCGTTTGTCTTGTGGATGGACAGTGGGTATTGATTGCTATAGATTGGAATCTTGAATTGGTAGTGCATTGTTGTGGCAATGCTGCTTAATCATATAATGATTGCTCCTGTTGATACAGTCAATAGGACCGTCCTATTTTGTGAGATCAAATGTGAGACATAGTACTTTATAAGAAATGTCTTTTTGCTTTGTGGAGTTCCAGTGATGATGTGCAATCCTATCTGTGATGCTGTGAGTTTTCTAAAGATTGACTCTTACTTGATTGTAAATGCTGCATTGGAAACCGTCTTGAACTCATGCAAGCTTTGTAGCATCTTTAGTTTTGTTTGATTGTCAGTAGCTCGTTGGTCAACAATTGGTGTCTCTAGCGGATTGTCTCGGATGAATGTGACTTTATGTAAAATCATATTGATGAGTTGGTGTTGACTCTGTGCCAACATGGACTTATGTAGAAAGAGAATGTGTTACAACTTCTACATACGACATCTACATGTAGAAAGAGAATGTGTTACAACTTTGTGTTATAACTTCTACATGTAGAAAGAGAATGTGTTACAACTTTGTGTTACAACTTCTACATGTAGAAAGAGAATGTGTTACAACTTTGTGTTATAACTTCTACATGTAGAAAGAGAATGTGTTACAACTTTGTGTTACAACTTCTACATACGACTTCTACATGTAGAAAGAGAATGTGTTACAACTTCTACATACGACTTCTAAATGTAGAGAGAGAATGTGTTACAATTCCTACATGCAAAGAGAGAAGCTCTCCAACTTGTATAAATACCCCATAATGGAATGAAGCCCACACTCTTTGGGGCATTGTGTTGAGTCTACTTTGGCATTCCAAGCATTTGTCTCAAGTGTCCATGCTTCCTTGCATTCCATGTCCAAAAGCATGTCATAACCTTACAACTCCTCCTCCCCTCACCTCCAACCTTACAACCCATCCTCTCCCTCTCCTCCTCCCTCCTCCTTCCTCCTCCTCCTCCTCCGTCCTCCTCCTCCTCCTCCTCCTCCTCCTCCTCCTTCTCCCTCCTCCTCCTCCTCCTCTCTCCTCCTCCTCCCTCTTCCTCCTCCCTCCTCTCTCTTCTTTTCCCCATGCTCTTACACCTTCTTCCTCTCCCATTTCTATGCTCCCCCTAAACCCTTTGTTCCTCAACCCTTAAACTCCATGATCTATGAGGGAGACGAGTTCTCCACCATGTACTCTACCCTGAACCTTGGATCCTCATTTTAACCTTGGAGTCCTTCTGAACCTTGGAACCTCCTTCTAACCCTGGACTCCTTCTAAACCCTGGAACCTCCTTCTAAACCTTGGAACTCCTTCTAAACCCTGGAACCTCCTTCTAACCCTGGAACCTCCTTCTGAACCCTAGAACCTCCTTCTAACCCTGGAACCTCCTTTTAACTCTTAAACTCCTCCTAAACCCTGCGAGAACCCTGCAACCCCCAATGAAGGCAAAAGCCTTCATTACCTCAATCATGATGATACATGTTCCTTTTACACATGCATGCAGAGCACCGTAATCACAAGCTGACACAATTCAGGGTACTGACACTCCGAACACAATTCCCTATACTAGGGAACTCCTGCAATCTGACATGCACACTAATTACGTATTTGACACAGGCATATATATTCAATCCCGCCTTTCCCTATACTAGGGAAACTACTGCATTTTACTCTGACTAAAGCCCACAGGCATATCCTCAAGCATAATCTGTCCTTACTACAGCATTAAAGCCTCATACAGGCTGATTACTCACGAGGTCCTATCAACAAAAACAATGTAGCCTCACCAGACTAAATCAAGGAGGGGAAAAAAACATGAAACTAAGGGGGTTGAAGAGAGCTTCCTGGTCATCCACGAACAGCCACACCCTTTTCTTCCAAGCAGTTCGAGTCTTCAATTCCTGCAACCTCCACGCTCTGTCTGCCTGTGAATAAAAGCCTTATTTGGTGTCGCGCATCCTCCAGATTGCGCTGCCCATGCCAACCTACGGACTGTCTGCGTCGATTCACCGCAGCACGTCACAACCTTCCACGTGAGCGCCGTTCCTCACGGATCTCGTCGGCAGTCTTCTCGTCATCACCCTCTTGTGATTCGCCACCAGCGCTCCCAAACCACCAATCCCTGCATCGACAGCTCCGACCACTCCCCCGGACTACGTGCACACAGGTCGTTCACGAGCTCACACAACCCTTCAGGTGAATCCCATTACTGCACGCGTCGACCAGCCCACACCTCCATGCGTCGCCGAATCACCACCTACGGAACATCCAGGCTAAGACTACTTGCTGGCAGGCGATTGACGACAGGCCTTCCCACGGCCCCTGCTCCGTCACCACGCTTCAGCCCGTTAATTTGCGCTGCTCCCAGGTCTTACCCCTACACAACCCGTCGCTCTGATACCAAATGTTACCATAAATCTCTATCCTAACCACTACTGCAGATCACGGGAGTAGCACCTCTCTTGTCCACCCAGCCAAACTGCCAAACTTCAAACATGAGAGAGAGAACTATTACGAAATCACGTAAATCCCAATTCTTCATTCTCTCAAAAGCCTTGACAGACCCCAATTCCCTAGATAGATCTAGATGCCACATGTCATCCATATAGGGCCTTTCTAATGCAACATTTCACCCCTCTCTTGGGATGCATTTAATTCCTTGCCCCTAGGCACATTCTTTGCACTAGGCCCCTGGTCTCAGATCTATCTAGTCTGGTGCTATCAGCCCTCACCTAGGACCTTGACATTAATCCCTCACGATCATTTACATAAAGCGCAAACACATATATTACAAAGATAGATCCTATAAGGGAAATGTCGACTGATTCTTCCAAGGTCATGCTACCTCGCTAGCGAGTAAACATACGTAGGCATGTGTAAAAAACAAACTACTTCGAATTTTCACGAACATAACACTCAAGTGCAAGGAGAGTAATTTTATTTTTCCCATTTCTAGCCAAACATATCTACCCCAAGCATCAACCTTGGGTTACTACCTTAAGAATTTTTCTTTATTTCTTAAATAGAAGCCACTTGATAAACAATCAGGCTAAGTAGTGGACACGAATGTGTAGAGCTTGCAATTTTGATCATTTCACCTTTTTGCAGAAAAGCAAACCGAGCTATCCATAACAAGTTATGGCTCGGGAAGAGTTTAGGGTTATACCCTAAGCCTAAACCCTAAACCTAAACTCATTTCCTATAAAAACCCACTCCACCCCCTCATTCTTCATCTTTCACATTTTGTCTCCATCCTCTTCTTCATTCTGAGCCCTACGTAAGACACTCCTCCCTCTCCATCGACCACCACCTTACTCCCATCCTCACATTGTAAGTGACTTCAAGCCCATCTCACAGCGATAACCCAGCCATCCACCCACCATCCATTGTTCCTCAACAATCCCATTACATCGAGAAAGACTTGGAGAGCGTTCAGGTGACCACCTCTCCCTCCCTTTCAAATTCCATCCGTCAAGTTTTTTATTTTTTCTCTCTTTTTTTCCCCCTCCCCCCTCCATTTTCCCTCCCCCCTCCATTTCCACCACCCCTCCCCCCTCCATCTCCATCTCCATCTCCATCTCCATCTCCATCTCCATCTCCACCACTGCCTCTCCCTCCCCCCTCCATTTTCCCTCCCCCCTCCCCCCTCCATCTCCATCTCCATCTCCACCACCCCCTCTCCCTCCCCCCTCCATCTCCACCACCCCCTCCCCCTCCCCCTCCCCCTCCCCCTACCCCCTCCATTTCCACCACCCCCTTCACCCTCCATCTCCATCTCCACCACCACCACCACCCCCTCCTCCCCTCCCCCCTCCGTCTCCACCACCCCCTCCCTCTCCCCCTCTCCCCCCTCCATCTCCACCACCCCCTCCCCCCCTCCCTCTCCACCATTTCCTGTAATGAACTCCCAATAGTCTTTTCCCATAAGGAAATTAGTCATTCTAGACTTCCATGCTTGGAAGTTGTTCTTGTCAAGCTTTTCAGTGACAATCTGTGAAAGAGAATCAAACGCCATTAAAGAACATTGCAAAATATTCTCTCACTGCAAAAAACATAGCTTTTGCCTCACACGGGTAGATCTGCAAAACTGACGAAAGTGGTATTTGACCACACAGTCACTTCCTAGTGACGATTTTGCATCAATAGGCAATAAGGATGATTCTGCAACTCCCAATATCTCTGCACACAGGCATACGATGCAATTTCTATGGCAACTTTTCACCATGGTGGAGAACTCGTCTCCCTCCTAGATCATGGAGTTTTAAGGGTTGAGAAACAAAGGGTTTAGGGGGAGCATAGGAGTGGGAGAGGAAGAAGGTGTAAGAGCATGAAGGAAAGAAGAGAGAGGAGGGAGGAGGAGGAGGGAGGAGGAGGAGAGAGAGGAGGAGGAGGGAGGAGGAGGAAGGAGGAGGAGGGAGGAGGAGAGGGAGAGGATGGGTTGTAAGGTTGGAGGAGAGGGGACGAGGAGTTACAAGGTTAGGACATGCTTTGGGACGTGGAGTGCAAGGAAGCATGGACACTTGAGACAAATGCTTGGAATACCAAAGTAGACTCAGCACAATGCCCCAAAGAGTCTGGGCTTCATTCCATTATGGGGTATTTATACAAGTTAGAGAGCTTCTCTCTCTGCATGTAGGAATTGTAACACAAAGTTGTATCATGAAGTTGTAACACAAAGTTGTAACACAAAGTTGTATCACAAAGTTGTAACACAAAGTTGTATCACAAAGTTGTGACACAAAGTTGTAACACATTCTCTTTCTACATGTAGATGTTGTAACACAAAGTTGTATCACATTCTCTTTCTACATAAGCTCATGTTGGCACAGAGTCAACAACGCCTAACCTAAAACTAACCTAAGGTTAGTTACTAACTGAGGTTAGGTTAGTTGTTAGCCCAGGTTAGGTTAGGTTAGGTTAGTTGGTTAGTTACATTCGGTTAGTTTAGTTTATCCTAGGTTATAGTTCGACTAGGTTAGGTTACCAAATGTGACCCACACCTAGATGCAAAGTACCTCACGGCAGGTTCATTGCAAGGCTCAAAAAGAAAATCTGAAAGGATATGAAAAAGATAAGCAGCTATGAAATGTTCGGTGCTGCTCATACGGCAGCCATTGACATCAAGGATGGCATGATTGACTCAGACACTAGCAGTGATGACGGCAGGACTAATACATGAGATAAGTGCTCAAAAAAGGGTAAATCAAAGGACACTACCGAAACATCCAATGAAGATCGCCTAGAGGCCATGACCATGAAGCTGAAAGAAGACATGATGTAGGCCATGGAACAAAAACTTCACTTGTCTAAGCCACCAACTCAGACATATCCATGACGAGAAAATGTCTGGTGTCCAAACTGCATGGCAAATCATACAACAAATGAGTGCCTGATCCTCAGTCACTGCACAAGCAAATCCACTGCCAAGGTTGTGGTGCCATATCTGCATCATCAGCCACCATGATGAGAACAGTTGCATCTTCAACATGTGCAACAACCCGCCTCGACCTCAACAATACCAAGCAGCACCTATGCCAGTATACATGCAACTGGCACTTGCACAAGTGCCCCCAACTCCGAGGCTAAATCCTATTCCCGTTCGGACACAAGTCCCACAACTACTCAAGAATCCAAATCCATGACCATATCCAAGAGCACCAAACCCAGCTCCTCAGGTAATTCCAATACATCAATTGCAAGCCGAGGAAGTAGACTCTTATTTGAGTATGAAGCAGAGTACCCAGTGTACTATGTAGAAGGTACAGAGGGTCTAATACCAGTTTATGCAAATCAAGTACCACCCAACACATTTCAAGCACCAATCAAGTGCTACGGTTGTGGCGAGAATCACGAGATCACAAAGTGCCCTCATCGTGGTAGCCCAGCTACTTTCCAACCACTCTGTAGAGATTGTGGCATAGGACATGCTTGTATGGATTGTCCCATGAAAAATAAGTTCCCAGAACAAACAGAGGTAAAGCTTGATGTCCCAATCGGCATCATTGGGGTGGACCATCAAAGTCTGGGTCCAACAAGTGTAAAATCACAACCTATAAATGTAATTACACACCAATAGAAAGAGGCCACCAAGGACCCTAACATTGCAATCCAACCAAAGCAACTTCTTAAAAAGAAAGCACAAGTGCCTCCACCTTCGCCAAGCAATGAGCAGCCGAGTTCATCCACATCAACTCCCGAGCCTCAAATAAAAGAGGCTCCATACCCAAATGCAAAGGTGGAGAAGGCTTGCTTTTAGGCACTTCAACAATGGGTACAAAAGGAACAAGTCCAATTTGAGGCTGAGAAACAAGCTCAATTTGAGGCTGAGAAACAAGCTCAAGACCCAAACCATGCAATCTAGAATTGAGGCCTCAATCGTGCCAATGAAAACATGATCTTGAGATCAGGAAGAGTCCTGCAAGATCACCTTGAGCCTAAAGACAGTGCTTCAAATACCATCTTGTTGACCTCCATACCTACCTTGCCATCCTCAGGGTTAATAAGCTCAAAAGTCAGTTCTCACTCATTGCAAGATCCACCATTAGCTAAATTATCCAGCTCAGAGGAATCCTTGAGTCAGGATAGAGACCCTCCAATGTTAGAGCCTCAATAGCTCTGAGCTCCATCCCCACTAATCTCCACTCTCCTACCCCATCTACAGTAGCAACTACATTAAGGGAGAGTGGCTACACCCATTTGCTGGGCAGCAGACTAGGGCAATGCCAAAGGCTCAAATGCTGGCCCAACCATTGATGTCAGAAGGCATACTCAAGGAGGTGAGTCCCACGATACCTAATGGCAATCAACTCTCGTTGTACCAATTCTTTGATGATAGAAACTCCTATGAGGATGGAGTTGGACCCACATTCTCACAAGGGTCCCAAATTCTAGAGCAAAGCGGTCAGAGGAGTAACCTTGAAGGCTAACAGTTAAGACCCTCCACCTCTGAAACCCCTATGATGCCTCCTTGGCAGCAAAACATGGGAGATATTCCCTACCCAACGAGTGCCCCTTATAGGCCTATGCTTGTAGGGAACATACCACTCCCCAGAGGACCTCCAGACCCAACCTGTTAGGCCCAACCTGCGACCCAAGTCACAATGCCATTGCCTAGTGGGCCTGGATCCTCCCATCCCAACCTTGTGCCACCCAATCCATGGAACCCTTCATCAAGACCACCAATGTACGGGACAGGGCCCACCATTCCACAACATCCTCCTCTATCACAAACGATCCTTACAGATGAAGCTATGAGAATCCTAGTGCAAGCACTAGGAAGGGGGGCCACTGCTCCACCACCAATGTTTCTAGGAAGGGAGACCAACCCCTTAAAGAGCAATGCTATCACAATCTCCAAGCTAATCACCAAGTTTGTAGGAGAAGGAGACCCAGTCTCCCATGTTGAGAGATTTGAACAAATCTGTGAGACCTTTGGTGATATTGGGGATCTAGACAAGGTCAATGATTTTAGCTTGAGTATTGACGGCAAGGGTAGACAATGGTTTAGAGCCTTAAACCCTGAGGAGAAAATAAATTGGGACACATTGTGTAGATCTTTTCTTGTGGGGTTTGCCCCTAGTGATCCCAATTGGAGCCCGCTTAGCCAGCTTTATCAGGTGAAGTAGGACACTGAGTCCTTAAGGGGCTATATCACTAGGATTAAGCATTTGAACTCGCGATGTGAATGCCACGAGAGGATGAGTTATGTGCAACTTCTGCCATGCTTTCTCACAGGGCTACGAGATGCTAAGCTGCATGATCATTTGTTTGCTATGAAGCCCACATCGTTTGAGCTATGCAACAAGATGGCAATATGCCTAGGGGATAAGGAGACGGCCCAAAAGGATAGATCCTTAGCTTTCTCTGATATGTCCCAAATGGCACAAGCTTCAACCTCAAAAGCAACTAGGGATGCAAGCATGACACCCAAAGTGCTCAACATGGAAGAGTTAGCCACATATCTATTAAACAAGTTGAGCCAACAATGGAATATATAAGCACCAAAAGATGCTCCTAAAACCCCCCATCTCTTTCCACAAAGAGAACATATGGTGTGGGGTATGCATTGGAAATCATCCCACTAAGGAATGCCCTCATCTTAGAGCCAGGCCAACACTCTACTATGCCCATTGTATTCGTTGGTAAAATCATGACACATCCTAATGTCATTATCGTAGGATGATTCCTCAACCCATGTATCAACAAAGGCTGCATCTACCATCGCCTGAACCACCCAATCCATCTAATCAGGCACAATTGGCAATACAAGGAGCCTCATCAGCCAATCAAGGGCAATTTAGGGCTCAAAATATTCCATTACCCCTACCAGTACTAGGACCTCAACCACCACCTCCACGAATTACTCCCTTGAATCAAGTATTGGTGGAAGAGCTACCTAGTGATTGGGGAGACCCTAGGCCTACCTTCAATGGACACAACTATCCTCAAAATGACCCGTAACAATGCAAATCGGTCTAGCATTATAAGTCACTACATTTTACAAAGTGACCAACACATTCTGGTGGTCTACCAGACAGCACCGATTCCTCAAAAAATGGGATATATGAATTGACCAAGACACAATCCATCCAATGCCATATGTGTCAAGGGCCAATCCCTACCCATGAGTGTCCATATAAGGGGCAAGCTAAGCAGTTAATCATATGTGCACTAGCATCTAATACACCACCGCCATTATGCACTGGGTGTGGTGTCAACCATCTTTAAAAGGATTGTTCGATGAGAAGGCCATCTAGGTCCACAAGCCTTAACACAGTTAAGAATTGATAAAGGCCAAGTGTCATCAATATTTTTGAATGTAATCACGAGGTTTCAAGCTAAAGCCCTTAATAAAGAGCTTCACAAACAAGCCAAAAGGGATAAAGCTAGCACATAATAGCCTACAGCGGCAACTAAGCCAACACGAGTGAGCACCATGGGTGCATCGGAGATTTGAAAGGGAAAAAATATGGTCATCATCCAAGATGGGTCGGCGGATGGGCTCTATTCTTTTGGCCGGGGCTAAGCACTTCTTTGTGGCATTGCAGGTTGGGCCACATGAGCCAGAATGGAATGAAACTCTTATGCCATTTGGGTTATGTACCACATTTGAGTTTCTCTAATTTTGAATTTTGTGAGCACTATCTCTATGGGAAGCAGACTAAATTAGCCCATAAAATAAGGGGAAAGAAAGAGTTTGAAAAGCTTGATTTGGTGCATTCAGACGTATGTGGTCCCATGCCTACATGGTCATTAGGCGGGGCTGAATACTATGTGACATTCATTGATGATGCAACTAGGAAAGTGTGGGCTTATGCTATAGCTCGAAAGAGTGATGTCTTCTAGGTATTCTAGAAATGGCTGGTCTTGGTTGAGAATTAGTCAGGTAGAACGCTTAAATGCCTATGGACTGACAATGGTGGAGAGTATCTCTCTCATGACTTTCAGCATTTCTGTGATACACATGGGATTAAGAGGGAGCTCACATCCCCTCGTACTCCAGAGCAAAATCAAGTTGCAGAAAAGATGAACGGTACCATTCAAGAAAGGTTGCAATGCATGCTTTCCAATGCAAGTCTTTCTGGTGGTTTTTGGGCTGAGGCAATGAAGACCGCAGTGCATGTGATCAATAGATCACCTAGTAAGAGTTTGGATGGTGGTATTCCTGAAGAGGCATGGAGTGGCAAGAAGCCATCTTACTCTCATTTGCGTATATTTGGGTGTGAGGCATATGCACATGTGCTAAAAGAGCTTCGAAAGAAGCTAGATCCTAAGTCTAGGAAATGCATCTTTCTAGGTTAATATGGTGAAAGTGGAGAGATGGGCTATTGTCTCTGGGATCCAGAAGCAAAGAAGATCATACGCAGCCATGATGTAGTCTTCAATGAGAAGAAGATGCATAAGGCACCCATGAGGGATGTGGAAATGAGGAGAATCACTTTCCAGGATGTGAATCCACCTGCATATGTTGATAGACAGCAAGCTGTCCATGCACCAAATGTGCAAGAAATGGTACCACCAAGTACTCCCACAGGTATACAATCAAGGGTAGATGATGGATCATCTATTGGTGGAAATGATGAGCCAAATGTGGCTGATATGTAGGTGGGACAACAAGCTGAAATGCCCTTGAGAAGCTCATCTAGAGTGTCTAGACCGCCTGATAGGTTTGTTCCAGGGGTAGACTATGTGATGCTTTCTGATTGCGCAGAGCCTTCTTGCTACAGAGAGGCTATGATGTGTGAGGATCAACGCAAGTGGGAGTATGCTATATGCAATCAGAGATGAGTTCACTTATGAAGAATAAGACTTGGGACTTGGTTTCTTTACCACATGGAAAGAAAGCATTGCCATGTAAATGGGTCTACAAAATGAAGGTCACAGGTGATGATGCGCCTAGGTACAAGGCCCATTTGGTTGCTAAAGGGTTCAAGCAAGAGAAGGGTGTGGACTTTGATGAGATATTTTCTCCGATTGTGAAGATGACCACACTTAGATGCATGCTTGGACTAGTGGCATCAGAGGATATGGAGCTTATGCAGATGGATGTCAAGACAGCTTTCTTGCATGATGGGTTTTGCATGAGGAAATTTACATGGTGTAGCCGGAAGGCTTTGAAGAAAAGGGCAAAGAGCATTTAGTTTGCAAGCTGAAGAAGAGTCTCTATGGTCTTAAGCAAGCACCTAAAGAATGGTATTAGAAGTTTGATGCTTTCATTCGGTCCCAAGGTTTTAGAAGGAGTGAAATTGATCACTGCCTCTACACTAAAAGGGCTAAGGATAATAGCCTGATAATCTTGGCACTATATGTGGATGATATGCTATTGGCTAGCAAGAATACTTATGAGCTAGATGCATTAAAGGCCAAGTTGCATGAGGCCTTTGATATGAAGGATTTGGGACTTGCAGGTCATATTCTTGGTATGTGCATCACGCATGATCGGAGTAGGAAACTCCTTTGGCTTTCACAAAAAGAGTATGTTACAAAAGTGTTGCAGCGTTTCAATATGGAGGGGGGGAAGACAGTGAGTACTCCATTGCCTCCATATGTGAAATTGATTCATATAGATAGTCCCAAATCAGATGAGGAAAGGGCCATGATGGCCAAGGTACCTTATGCATCAACAGTTCGGAGTCTTATGTATGCTATGATAGCTACTAGACCAGACATTGCATTTGCAGTGGGAGTTGTTAGCCGGTATATGGCTAATCTAGGAAAGAGGCATTGGGAGGCAGTTAAGTGCATCATGAGGTATATGAAGGGTACTAAGGAGATGTGCATCTGCTTTGGTAGAGGAGACATGCGTGTACTTGGGTTCACAAATTCAGACTATGCAGGGCATGTGGATAGTAGGAGATCCACTTCTGGTTATGTGTTCACCTTTGCAGGTGGTGCAGTTTCGTGGATGTCTCACGCACAGAAGTGCGTTACTTTGTCTACCACAGAGGCTGAGTATGTTGCAGCCACAGAGGGTTTCAAGGAGGCTATATGGCTTGATTGGCTAGTGGGAGATTTGGGGATTCATACAGGTGTACCAACATTGCATAGTGATTCCATGAGTGCTATTCAACTAGCATGGAATCTGGTCTTTCATGCAAAGACCAAACACATTGAGGTCAGGTACCATTTCATCAGGGAGGTACTTGAGGACAAGCACATAGAGCTTGTTAAGGTTCATACAGATGATAACCTTGCAGATATGCTAACGAAGAGTCTACCTAGTCAATGGTTTGAGTATTGTCGTGTATTGATGGGCATTGGATAGTATGCTCACTGGTTGTTCTCCCTTAAAGGCACATTGTCCTTTAAGTGGGAGGTTGTGGGGGTTAAAGGTCACTGTGCCTTTACCCCAGTTATGTACAATACTCAAACACATATATAAATGAATGAAAAAAGAAGATTAGGGTGTTCTGCACCCAGCAAAACTTGTGTGGCTCTCTGTTTCTCTCTCTCCCTCTTCCGTTCTTGCTTCCGTTGAGAGCACTCTCACAAACATGGCATGACAAAGACATAGTCTGATGAGAATCCATTAGAAGTTAGGACTACTCAAATCAAATATGGGACTTCAGAGGAGCATGAGAATGCACTTTACTTACTCTGCTAACACTAACACCACTAGGATCTTACATCAATCCCCACTAACACCTTTCTCCTAACTTACCCCTTAGATTTTTCTTTTTCTTTTTCTTATTTCTTCTTTGTGGTCACAAGTACTCGACTTGGCTCACTCAAACACTAAGGTGCTAGTTCCAAAAGAATCACTCATCCATACTTCCAGTAAGCATTTCATAACATCGATGCACTACATCCCTCTGCTATAATGGACCAAACAAAGATTCAGCCCAATGCACACAAAGGACTACTTTGCATTATCTTCATTGACAACACTCCAACAACCATGAATGTTGCACGATCCAGAGGACTAGATTGAGATCAGGAAGGGGGGCATGTTAACAGATTAGTTAACAATATGCCACCACTAGTTAAGTGATGTGATTTGATGGACAGTGGCAAGTCCATAGAGCCAGGATTGTGTCTTGGAGCTAGGCCCAAGAGGATGGTAAAAGAATGAGAATGGAGAGTGGTATAAAGAGATTAGGGTTGGCCCTCCCTTTAAAAGGTGACTTGTATAAAAGGCCAAATGGTTGACTTTGGTCTTCATTGTTGTTTGCACAAGTTTGTATACAAGCTCCCTCTTCTCTTCCAAGAGAGTGTTTTGGGTGTTCTCTTGTTTGCATTGTAGTGCCCTTGTGTTTGCCACTCCATCCCCCTTCAATCTCCTCTTCCCTTCTCCTTCTCCCTCCCTTCTCCCCTCCTCTCTCCCCCTTCCCTCTTTCTCACGTGGAAACACATTATTGCAATAATCTGGAGGCCGCTTGAGTGACACTTGCGGACGATTCGTGCCTTGCATTGCTCTCACAAGGAGTAGCTTGGAGTGGAGGCTCCATCAACATCTCTTCAACATCCCCATGACAGACCACCGAGACCCACACACACACACACACACACACACACACACACACACACACAGAGTAGCATAAACAAGTTACAAATTTCCAAGGTAAAGATTTACATACACAAAGACAATGCTTGAACAAGATCCCTTGAATCATGAGCTAGCTAGTATGGTGGATTGGCAGTCAACAGATGCATTTTTAAAGATCGATACATATGGTTTAAGGAGATGAGTGCTGAAGAACGGTCACTTTTTGCAGATCTCAGGATAGAATATAGGCTGAGCACGAAAACAATTCCTTGGATCAGACAAGAAGTACTGTAGGACATTGATAGCTTTATTAGTTGTAAGGATAGGATGAATGTTATATATAAATAAATGGGGGTTTTCATTTTCCAAGCAAAAACCCCTGAGCGACGAGCGGACAAAAGGTGGCAGGGTCCAAATATGTAGGCTCAAGTCATTTTTGGGGAGCAAAAAAATCCAAATTATTTCAAGGAATATGTAAGTAAATATGAAATATTGATAAATAGATATAGATATAAATATACCTTTATATAATATACATATATAATGTCTAAGTGGTGACTTATTTACGACTTTCAAAAATCCTGTCTTTTCCTTTCACCATTGGTTGGATCATGAAATTTTGAGCAAATATCCTCTCTATGGTTCCTCACTATGACCTAAGAAAAATATATAATACCTTTTTAAAAGACCCTCTAAGTGTATTTTGCCAGAGGAATATGGTTTGAAGAGCTTGCCCCAACCCTATTCCACCAGCGGAATACCCTTGGAGAGCCTACATAGAAGGTGTCATAACTTTTGCTTCTTAGCTCAGATTGAGGAGCTATAAAAGGGAAAAATGTTCAGAATCTCATGATCTATATGCAATGGTAGGCTTAAAATTACACTTTTCATAGTTATAAGAGAGAAAATTTAAGAATTTCAAGATGTATATGAGAGTTACAACTTCTCCCTAATTCATATTATGGTAAGAAGGAGTTCAATAGAGACCACATTTCCTTAAAAGTACTTAGGTTTGGAGAATTGGGAATATTTTGAAAATCCCTCCCTTGCCTTCCCATATTTGATAATGTATTAGAGATTAATTTATGATCAATTATAATGGCTTCAAGTATGAGGTTTCCAATATCTTTTTCCTACTCATCCAAGGAATATGGTATACATTGTTATATGAGAGCTTCAAATATGGGATTGCTAAAGATTAGGGAAACTCTTTCAAATTGATTGAATTACCATAATCCTCAAGTATGGTAGGGAGGTATTTATAGGAGTTTCTAAAGTGTTCGCTGTTTGTTCATATATAGATGATGTTCTCTAAAATGAGGGTTATAATGAAAAAGAAGTAAGTATATGGTTCCATAAATGAGAAATTAAGAAAGAATTGTATATTCCTTTGAGAAATATACAAGCATGGTTGGTGTCAAAAATTATCGCTCAGACTTTTCTGCTCGTAGGTTTTTGCTTAGAAACGGTGCACATCCTAAATAAATGACCCTGATGTACCATGTTGGATTTAAAACAAACGAGATGTCTTGGATATGATATGTTTGGGTATATTGTTGTACAATCCCCTAGGGATATCCATGCAGAAGAGCAAATTTTTTATGAGTTAAAGTTTTAAGATGTAACACCATTGTCATGTTGTTGGCATACTCCCAAAGATATTTGAATTCATAATTTAAGATTGGTAATTTGAATATTAAAGGTGTTTCTTAATATCGCCTTTCTCTTGAAACAATTTGATCTTGTCTCTAAAGTATCAAACATATCATTTGCAACACTAGACTTAGCATGCTTGATGCATCATAATTGATAACTCACATGCACCCTTCTCAATATCCCATTATATGAACATGTCCCCCCCCCCCCCCCAAAAAAAAAAAAGATTACTTCATTAAGTATGAATGAAAACCGTAAGAGCAAGCTCAAATGTGGGAGTATATCATGTCATGCATGAGAAGAAAAACCAACTCAAAATAAGCTAATCCAAAACCAAGGTGGAGGCTGAAAGTGCCACCTCAACCTTGAAGGAGACACACAGAAGAAAGGACATCCTCTCCAAACTTTGAGAAAATTACGTATCCTGGTTAGTAGTTGCTTTGGAGGATCCCTGCATGCTCTCTAGATGGCCACCAATGTGTGTACAATAACAGTCCATATACTAGCCATAGATTAGGAGGGGTGAACTTGGGAACCCTCCATTGCCTCCGTACATCTGGCCCTCCAAATATGCCAAGCTGCAATGCTATGATGTGTCCACCGAGGCACATGAACATGTTTGGATTCATAATGCATGAAAATTTGTAATTCACATGCAAACCTTCTCCATATCCCAATAAAATGACATAATTATATTAAGTCAAATTAAAACTTAAATATATCTTCTTCTTTTTGCGCGCAAAGAAACATTTATATTAAAAAATAAAGAGAAAAGAGTTACATCTAGCTAAGCACTAATGCTTAGACAAAGCCAACCAAGCCTAAGCAAAACATGGTATCTTAGCTTGCATTTTAAGCAGACTCAATGATATGTAGCCGCAAATCGTGGGGGCAAATCCCAAAGGAACCAGAATGTTATGAAAAATCAGGGCATTCTTGATGCAACACCATTCCTGAAGAATGAAACCCCGAACAACACTCCAAAATGCATATTGAAGATCGTTCATGGTTCCTTGATTGCCTAACAAAGTAGTTTTCCAATGACAATCAATGAAAACATTTGCCTGGCTGAACCAAGTTACCATCATCCTCCAGATAGGTTGAACCAAGTTACCATCATCCTCCAAATGGCCGAACAACAATACACCCCCAAAATAGATAAAATTGAGACTCCAAAGCATGCTTGCAGAAAGGAAAAAATGACGAAATATCCTCCACCAAGGCAACCAATCGCATATGGGCAGCTTGGCTATTAAAAACGATCAATTTGCAATGTTGTTCGACTCTAAAGTGAATGTCAGTAAAACTCAAATATATCTTTGAATATATAAATTCCTCAATCCATTCCCTTCTAAATGAAACAAAATGCCTTCCATTTTAGCAATTTGAAAAAAGTGAAAATTAGGGTTTTGCCAAGATTGGGTTTTTACATAGTGAATGCTTGCTAGATTTGTCAAGGTCCACAAATTTATAAGAAGCTCATGTTGGCCAAAGCCAATGGGAGCTTCAATCTGGTGCATTGATAGGGTAAAGGGGCCAGTCTTGTGCACCCCTATGTTCTTCATAATGTAAAGGATTGCACCTATGGATGTTTTAATCTTTTCCAAAATGTGAGGGCATCCCATAAGAGAGAGGATATAAATTTTTTTTAAAAACTCAGGAAAAAAATTAAACTTGGTGGAAAACTTAAATACCCAATACTAAAGGCATTACTATGCCACATGTAGACTAACTTAACTTTTCGTAAGAGTTTGACACTTAAGCATATTTTCCCTTTTTCATGCGTCTTTTATTGGGTCTTTACCTGGGCAACCTCACTTCGAGGAAAAGTCTTTATCTACTTGGATGCACCAACTCGGCAAACTTACCATCCACCCTCGGTACCATCCACCCTCGGGAACCTCACCTCCATGAAAGCTCTTAACCAAGTGGGTCAAGACGTTCCGGGGAGGTGAGGTTGCGAGGGCTGATGGTAGCTCCACAAAGTTGATGCAGTCTGATAGGTCAAGATGTTGCAGCAGGTGAGGTTGTAGAAGGCCGATGGTAGCTCCACCAAGCAGCTATGGCATGCAAAATCTTGCAAGGAGGTGAGGTTGGTGAGGGCCGATGACCAAGCTGTTGCATCGAAGTACGTGAAGCGATCGCAAGCAGGTGAGGTTGCCGAGGGCCGATGGCAGCTTTGCCAAGTTCTTCCATCCACCCAGACTAAGATATTGCAGCTCACTGAGGTTGTAGAGGGCTGATGGCAATGTTGCGTCTGTGCCTCTTGATAGCTCAAGTACTCTTTCGAGTTGCGGGGGAAGGACCCAGTGTGTGGCAGGCAGCACAAGAAGAAGGTGCAAGTTTAGTAGAACAAGCCAAATGCAAAATGAGAGAAGAGAACGAGTGGAGCAAAGCCAAGAGCAAAATGAGAGAAGAGAATGAGTGTAGTAGGCATTCTGCAGGACGTGTGGAGGGATGTTGTGCAGCTCTTTCTGCACTTGCAGCCCCTTTGCTCCCCTCGATTTCAAAATCATCTTGCAGTCTGCTCGCCTCTGAGCCTCGTCAGTGAATTCCTCTTTCTTATCCTCTAGTTGGAACACCAGGTCTTGTTGCAATCGCGTCATCGCCGGAGGTTTCTCACCGATTTTTACGAAGGCGATCGCATGTTTTTTTTGACGATCCACCTCTCGGCGTATTGCTTGGAGCAGGGTAGTCTTCCCCAGGCCCCCTTCGCGGTTCCGGGCTGTTTGTTGAGAAAACTCAGCACCTTCTCAGTACGTTCTTCCAAGCCGATTAGGCCGGAAGGCTTCTCCGGTTGAACTGTAGCAGGATGCGGAACACGGTCTGCAAAGACTCGCTCAAGTGCCGAAGTGGAGCTGGGTCAGTTGAGCAGTCGTTTGATCGAACATCCTGGCGTCGCATTGTGCACAAAGCACAGCGCTGAACAACACACGACATCGTAGCCTGCTTATGACATTCGAAATATGAAGCATTGATTGGGTAGGTTACCCTCAGAAGCTCGTCTGGAAAACAACCCGCAATGTACACGCTAATTTTCAAACTGGAATTTGAAGTGCGTCTGGAAATCTTTTGGCAAGCGCACTCACACATAATTTGGAACTCCCGCTTTTGAGGGTGGAAACATTCTGAGACTCTCTCTCTCTCTCTCTCCGTGAGCCTCCCTCGCACACAGACACAGCCCAGGGCCATCACAGTATTCGATCATATGAACACGCAAAACATGGTGTGGGATAGCAAAAAGCTGGACGAACCTGCAGGTCGCTGTATTGGTTTCTATAACACACGCATCAGCCAAGAGCATCACAAGAGCCTATTGCAAGGTCTTGTTCAGTGACTCATCTTCATCTGAAATTAGATTCTCAGCCTCGAGTTTCTTCAGTTTTCATATATGAAATGGGCGTACTGGAGGACGCTATCTAGCTTTTTGTTATTACCCATGGCCGTTCCAATGCTTCCGATAAGAAAGGCAACGGCTTTAATGGCTAATCCCACGAGAGGCAATCCCTCAGCAAGTTGCGCACTTTCCTCTGCCACAATCTTGACAAATTTCGGATCTAGAGCAGCGTCCAACACCTACAGTCCAAACGATGCCTCCACCAGTTACTTATCACATCTTTAAAAGAGACGTGCAAAATTATCGCAAAGAATCGATCGGGAAGGAGCTTAATCAAGCACTGGTGCATCGAGAAAGATACAAAGAGGCAACGAAATCCAACAAGGCTGGAGCACGTTGACATACAAGGACTACAGTCAAATCCCAGAGGATCAAACCTTGCGGAGACGCTTTCTGTGCTTGGCCAGAATTGTGGCAATGAACTCACGTTCGGGTGGCGCATTTGTGGTGGATGGGCCTGCAAAACTGAACTCATGCTTGAAGCTTGCTCGCAAGATGCTGGCCACAGGTTGTTTCTGAAATCTGATGTAAAATGATGGGCAAAGCTCTGGGCGTTTTGAAGGCTATAATCAACCGCAATATATATCTGTGGGAACTACTAGACACTGATCCTTCCTTGATGCACACTCATCTTGCGACGCTGCAAAGTAAAGCCATTTTACTCTCCCAGCACGCTTTTCTTTACAGTCACAAAAACGTCTGCTTTGATTCGGAAAAATCTAATCTAGGATAGATGCATGCTTCCGCAAATAAATAAACATGATCGAATTGGATGCCTTCTTAAAAGTGAATTCTGATGATGCCCCTCGTTTAACCGAGATGTTCCTGTGTTTGCAGAGTTAAGGTCTAGCCGAAGATCACCCAGGGTAGCAGCTAGCATAAAATTTGCTTTTAGTGGCATCAATTACTTACACGCCGAAAAATGAAAAGGCATCAACTTTTCGGGATTCTTTCCCACGAAGATAGTTTTCTCTTATAAAATGGGAGCACTCACGAGTGCAACTTTGATGGTGCGCTTTCTACCACATTGTGTCCAACGATAGGTGTGGAATCCTTGCAATGCTTCCTCCTAAAAACTTTAGGAAGCTTATGACATGCTTCAAATGTGCCTCTTCACATAGCATAGCTTGGGATGCAAGTGAAATGTGGTGTAAGGGCGCATCCCATAGTAAGGGCTTATGACATGCTTCAAATGTACCACGTTCACGTGGCATAGCTTGGCATGCAAGTCAAGTGTGGTCCCTCCCATAATTGTCAAATCCTTGCAATGCTTCTTCCTCTTAACAACTTTCTAAAAGCTTATGCCATGCTTCAAATGTACCACCTTCACATGACATAGCTTGGGATGCAAGTGAAGTGCACGACACATAGTTGTCAAATGCCTTTTCCTCTTAACAACTTTGCAAAGTTTATGAAGTGCATTAAATGTACCCTTTCACATGGCAGGTGAAGTGTAGAGTATGGATGCCTCCCAAGTTTTGGGCTAGAGCTCCTCTTACAAGTTTAGGCCCCTTAATTATACACTAGTTGAATTTCTAAGTAGCCACCTTATAAACTTTACTCGAGTGATTAATCCTTGGCAAATAATTTAACTTGCTTGATTTATATCTTCAAATTAAAGTGGGAAAAAAGGTCTAAAATTCATCAAATGATGAATTTTAAGTGATGATTAGACAATTATAGCATGGTATTTCTTACTAGTGTGTGATAATATTAATTGTTTATGCTACAACATTTGGTTAAATGAGATGCCAAGTAGTCAATTGATAAATTATGTAAGCTGAGTTAATTAATTCATCATTTCCAATACAACTAGTAGCGCATGACCAGATCCGCTCATCACATGTTTTTTATTTTGTTGTGTTCCTATCACATTATAAACTATAAACCTAATAGTTGATTTGGAAAATGAAATGCACAGTTGAAAGCTATAATTCTAGAAAATTTTAGAGACAAGAAGCTACATCAAGTCCTATGGACTTGATCCTCCCTGTAAATATCAGGCCGGGTAGTGCTTTTATTATTCATGATCGACAAAGAATATCATTTCTTAAAAATCAGAGCTTAACAAATACATGAATAAGGGATTGTTTTGCATGATCTTGTGAGTTCTCTCTTTGATAACATGGAAGTAATCATCACTACGACCTTTAAGATATAATGAGCTAGAGTACAATCAGGTGAATGTTGGCATTATCATCCTTTCATTTTGCATTCACCATGGTCACCATGGTCGCTTGTTGTGATTTTATACCTCTCGCTCACCATCAAGGACATGCATAAATAAAGAGAGGACTCATTAGGTAAAATCATGAGTTTATACTAGAACTCTATACATATCTAATTCATGAATAGGAAGCTTGTACCTTTCAAGAAAACCCAAAATAATAAAATTTAGGAAGTGAGAAAGTAAGAAATTTGTTAAATAAGAAGGTTGTACAACCAAAAAAGAAAATCCATACATGATCTATGTGGAGAGGTGGAACACTTGCTCTCCGGTTATTTATAAAATGAGAGCATGCCCCTCTCTTGTCAACTTTAGATTTTAGCTCTACTTTCAGTGTTTCTTTCATCTCTGTTTTTTGCTCTGTTTTATGTAGTTTAAAATCAGAAAGATTATGTATGTTCCTTGTATAAACACTACTTGTAATTGAATAGATGAAGGCATGGCAATCGGAACACATTAATAGGTAAAATTTCAAAATAGGCTTATGATATATGTCAGTATTGATGGTTGCAGATAGTGCGTCCCAATCTGGCTCTTCATCACAAGATTTCTATGCATGACTTGAATACCACACACCCACAAGATAAGAAAATTCTCATTTTACCTAATGCCAGAGCATGCAAAAAACATAGTACAAATTGATAGATAGTCGTTGAAAATCCAAATTGCCTAGACTCTAGTAGAAAAATAAGTCAAGACATAATGTGCCATGTCCAAACTCCCTACCTCTCATTCCTATAGCCCCTCACATGGATATAAATCTTTTGCAGTGTGTACAATTGCCGAGGAGTTATGATCTTCCTACTTTAAGTCATATAATTTTTAGTACTTTTTTATCAAGTGTCTCCAATGCACATAACTTTCTTTGATTGAGTCCCCAAATAGATGCTCATAAGGAAATTATGGCATGAGAAACATGATCAAAGAGAAGAGAATTCTACTAAATTATGATAGCAATGCCTTTTATCCTATCCATTTTAGCCATGGCTTTCGATAGAACTAGTATTAGCCATAGAGGTCTCCTACTTTTGGCTTATGGCCCATGGAGGTTTCTCATAGGCCCGTAGAGCACTTGTCACTGCTACATGAAGGAGGTCACAAGACAATCTCGCATTGCTTAAGGTGTTGTCTCACGGATCAAGGGATTGTGTATCCCAACATCTCTACTCTCGAGGCTATGGCCTTAGAAGACTATGTTGAGCTCATGTATATCAATATGAATCGCCTCAATGACTCCATTTTTGAATTATCCATCTTAGATATCAAATCCATTGAAAGAATGCTACAAGATCTGGAAGCATGTCTCAACAGCCTCCAGCAATCAAACCACTTGCAATCTGTAAGCTCGTATCAATTCTATATGAATGGCTACTCTTTAATGTTCGTTATCTTTGTGTAGTGTTTTAGGAGCATGGAGTTAGTTTAATTGGAGACCATCCTTCATTTTGTTTGTACATTATTTTGGCTGTAAATTTATCAAGATCTCACTCTTACACCGATTTTTTGTCCTCATGGAAATTCATCACAGGGTTTGAAAGAGACTTTTCTAACTCACTTATACAAAAGAATTTACCAAACAAATTGACATTTTGTATCATTCAAAAGAGTGTTTGTTGTGGGACTTGCTTGCAATATGTATGCCTCACACGACTTTCTGTTGATGCTCTAGTTTTCTTAGGGTTTCTTGTGATAGTAAGGTTTCTAATATGATCTACAAGGTGCCAAGGTTTTGAGTAAGAATTGCTCAAGTGCTCTATGCTCGGTGCCTAGGGAGGTGGTGTTAGTGGTTAACACAAAGACGCCCTCTCTTGTAATCCTTAGGTTGCTGTGCAAGGTCTACAAACAAACTTGGTGATAGCAAAGTAACTAAACACAGGGAACTAGAGTGATTGAAGTTGGGGCAAGCGTATGATGACACAGTGGAATGAATTACATGAAAACACTAATGTTGCACACAAATTGAAACCCATGTCCATTAATCATAACCCATTTACAAGAAGCCACCTTAGCTTGGCTTGAACTCTCTTGATTCAATCGACAGACTCGACTAAGGATGTACTCTCACCTTAGTGATGGCCCCACCTAACTAGGAAGATCAACTATTCATCTTCATGTCTTGCTCTCTACTCTTGAGGGGTCTACTTACCTTCCTTCTGGCCCCTCTTTGTTAATTGCATGTCCCTAGTTAACAACACTCTAGGGCTCGTTTTAGCTCTCTTCCTATCTTCTCTACTATCTCAACCTCTCCACTATTTCTGTTGTCTTTGTGCCAACATGGACTTAGGTAGAACAGAATGTGTGTAGAGTAGTGGCAAAGCTCTGCTTGTACTTGCATAAGGCTAGAAATAATCCCTCTTAGAAATCCAACTTGCATGTTTAAGATGCAAGTTTTACATACGATTCCTACATGCAACGCCTACATGTGAGTTCTACATGCAATTCCTACATGCAACTCCTACATGCGAGTTCTACATGCGACTCCTACATGCAACTCCTACATGTGGGTTCTACATGAAACTTTGACATGCGAGTTCTACATGCAACTCCTACATGCAACTTCTATATGCAAGTTCTACATGTAGAGAGAGAATGCCTTACAATTCCTACATGCAGAGAGAGAAGCTCTCCAACTTGTATAAATACCCCATAATGGAATGAAGCCCACACTCTTTGGGGCATTGTGTTGAGTTCTACTTAGGTATTCCAAGCAATTTTCTCAAGTGTCCATGCTTCCTTGCACTCCAAGTCCAAAAGCATGTCCTAACCTTGCAACTCTTCCTCCCCTCTCCTCCAACCTTGCAACCCATCCTCTCCCTCTCTTCGTCCCTCCTCCTCCTCTCTCTTCCAGCTCCTCCTCCCCTCTCCTCCAACCTTGCAACCCATCCTCTCCCTCTCCTCCTCCCTCCTCCTCCTCCCTTCTCCTCCTCCCTCTTCCTCCTCCTCCTCTCTCCTCCTCCCTTCTCCTTCTCCCTCCTCCTCCTCCTCCTCCTCCCTCCTCTCTCTTCTTTCCCCCATGTTCTTACACCTTCTTCCTCTCCCACTCCTATGCTCCCCCTAAACCCTTAGTTCCTCAACCCTTAATCTCCATGATCTACAAGGGAGACACGTTCTCCACCATGTACTCTACTCTAAACCTTGGAACCTCTTCTAAACTCTAGAACCTCCTTCTAAACTCTGGAACCTCTCCAAACCTTGGAACCTCCTTCTAAACCTTGGAACTCTTTCGAACCCTAGAACCTCTTCTAAACCTTGGAACCTCCTCCCAGCCCTTAAACTCCTCCTAAACCCTGCAATGCCCAATGAAGATGAAAGCCTTCATTACCTTAACCATGATGATACACGTTCCTTTTACACATGGATGCACTATGTTTGCTTACCACACTTAAGCCTACATCTCTCACTGGAACACGACTTGAGGTCCTAAGCTACACGCATACTACAAACGACAACCTCGATATATCTGTAGGTGATAAAAAGCCTCGGAACCTTGCATACTAAGATAACCCTGCTCTTCTCATGGAAGCCATGGGAAAGAGCCAACATTTGGCGCCACTGCCGTGGAAACTAGCGTCTCAAGTAACGAGTAAACATACACAGGTATGTGTAAAAAATAAACTACTTCGAACTTTCATGAACATAACACTCAAGGCTAAGGAGAGTAAAATTTTTTCCATTTTTAGCCAAACATATCAACCCCAAGCATCAACCTTGGGTCTTTACCTTAAGAAATTTTCTTTATTTCTTAAAAAGAAGCCACTTGATAAACAATTAGGCTAGGTAGTCGACACGAATGCGTAGAGCTTGCAATTTAGATCATTTCACCTTTTTGCAGAAGAGCAAACCGAGCTATCCATAAAAAGTTACGGCTTGGGAAGAGTTTAGGGTTTAACCCTAACCTAAACCCAATTCCTATAAAAACCCACTCCACCCCCTCATTCTTCATCTTTCACATCTTGCCTCCATTCTCTTCCCCATTCCGAGCCCTACACAAGACACTCCTCCCTCTCCATCGACCACCACCCTACTCCCATCCTCACATGGTAAGTGACTTTGAGCCCATCTTGCAGCGATAACCTAGCCATCCACCCACTGTCCATTGGTCCTCAACAATCCCGTTACATCGTGAAAGACTTGGAGAGCGTTCAGGTGACCATCTCTTCCACCCTTTGGATTTCTACCGAAATTTTTTGTTTTTCGTCAAAGTTTTCCCTCCGTCAAGTTTTTTCTTTTCTCTTTTTTCCCCTCCCCCCACTCCCCCTCCATCTCCACCACCCTTTCCCCCTTCCACCACCACCACCCCCCGCCTCCACCACCACACCTTCCATTTCCATCACCTCTTTCTTCCCTCCCCCCTCCCCCCTCCATCTCCACCACCCCTTCCCCCCTCCCCCCCTCCATTTCCCCTTCCCCCACCCCCCTCCATCTCCACCACCCCTTCCCCCCCCCCAACCTCCATCTCCACCACCCCTTTCCTCCCTCCATTTCCCCCCCCACCCCCTCCCTCCCTCCATTTCCCCTCCCCCCACCTCCCCTCCATCTCCACCACCCCTTTCCCCCCTCCTCTCCCTCCACCACCACCCTCTCTCTCTCTCTCTCTCTCTCTCTCTCTCTTTCCCCTCCCTTCTCTCTCTCTCTCTCTCTCTCTCTCTCTTTCCCCCCTTCTCTCTCTTTCCCTCCCCCCCCCCCTCTCTCTCTCTCTCTCTCTCTCTCTCTCTTTCCCCTCCCTTCTCTCTCTCTCTCTCTCTCTTTCCCCCCTTCTCTCTCTCTCTCTCTATCTCTCTCTCTCTCTCTTTCTTTCTCCTCCCTTCTCTCTCTCTCTCTCTCTCTCTCTCTCTCTCTCTCTCTCTCTCTTTCTCTCCCTCTCTCTCTTTCTTTCCCCTCCCTTCTCTCTCTCTCTCTCTCTCTTTACCCCTTCTCTCTCTCTCTCTCTCTCTCTCTCTCTCTTTCCCCTCACCCTGCTCCTGCCCGCATGCCTGCGCCTGTGCCCTCGCCCTCTACCACCCTGCCTGCCTCATCGCGCCCTCCACCATCCACCCCTTCACCTCACCGCCTCACCTCTCCCCTCCACTCCTTGTAGCTCCCCTCCGCTCGTGACCCGATTGGATAAACTCCAATCTATGAGGGACCGACAAAAACATGCACAATAAACCTCGCCCTTGAAGGGGAGGAAGAAAAACTAGTTTTCATTGGGAAATAGCTTCGACAAGAAGATGAAACCAAACTCAAAGCACTCCTAATGGAATACCATGACTGCTTAGCATGGTCATACAAATAGATGAAAGGAATTTCACTAGACGTGGTAGTACACATGATACCTATAAGGGAAGGTGCCCACCCTAAGGTATGTGGACCTTATCGCACAAATCCTAAGTATGGCACCATGGTTTATTGATGAGCTGGAAAAACTCCTAGATTCTAGATTTATCTACGAGATAGAGTATACTGATTGGGTTTCACCCATCGTCATTGTGCCTAAACGCAACAAGAAGATCAGAATATGCATAAACTTAAAAAATATGAATGCCGCCACAATTAGGGATCACTATCCCCTACCCTTAATAGAAAAAGGTGGTAGGCTCTGAAATATATAACTTCTTGGATGGCTTCAGTGGCTATAACCAAGTGCAAATTGCTCCTAAAGACCAATAAAAAACAACATTTGCTATAGAATGGGGTATTTTTGCATATAGAGCCATGCCATTCAGCCTTTGTAATGTCCTGGCCACATTTCGGTGAGTCATGTTCACAGCTTTCAAGTCATTTCTGAATAAGTTTTTACAGGTGTTCTTGGATGACTTGTGCATCCATTCAAACAAACAAGACCACTTAAAATGTCTTGAAGCAATACTAATCAAATGCAGAGAGTATGGCATCTCCCTAAATCCAATAAAATGCCAGTTCATGGTCAGCCATGGAGTTGTTTTGGGACACATTGTCTCTCAACATGGGATTGCAACTAACATGGACAAAATCAAAATCATCATGGAATTGCCTCCTCCTACAAATTCCAAAGGTGTACAAGTCTTTATGGGACATGCCAGCTATTATAGAAGATTTATTTTATGGTATGCCATGAGTGGCCAGACCACTTTACAAATTATTAGTGGAATTCTTATGGACTGAAGAGTGCAACCAAGCCTTTGAGCTTTTAAAGTGGCACCTAATCATAGCACCCATCCTTATATCTCCCAATTGGGATATTGATTTTCATGTTCATATTGATGGATCCAAGTATGCAATTGGGAGTGTGCTTTGTCAACCTGGTGAACATAAGAAAGACTACCAATTCTACTTTGCCAATCGACAACTCAATGATGCAGAGATCAACTATACCACCAGAGAAAGAGAAGCCCTAGCAATGGTATATAGTGTAAAAAAATTTTGGCACTATCTATTGGCAAATGATTTTGTCTTCTACATCGACCATCAAGCATTGCTTTATCTTGTGAACCATCCGTGTACAACAAGAAGAATAACTAGATGGCTCCTCTTTCTTCAAGAATTCAACTTCGAAATTGTGGTCCGCAAAGGTGCCCAACACTACGTTGCCAATCACATGTCTCGTGTCAAGTCGGGAGAAGAAGCCACTGGAGTAGAAGACAACTTATCAAATGATACACTATTTCAAATAGATGTTGTTCCAGAGTGGTGTGGAGATATCTTTGGGCACTTGATGGTAGGAAGACCACCCCCTGAAATGAAGGTAGTAGATGCTAGAAAATTGATTCTAAAGGCTGCACCCTATCAACTCATTACAGGACAACTATACAAGATGGGCAAGGACCAGATATTAAGAAGATGTGTAATGCCTCATGAGATCATGCCAATCTTGAGTGAAGTCCATGAAGGCATTGCACGAGGACACTTCCAAGGGGAAGCCACAGCAAGAAAAGTTCTCCTCGCAGGCTATTGGTGGCTCACACTATGGGCAGATGCCTATGAATATGTAAAAGGCTATGATGTATGCCAATGGACTACTAAACCACAACAACACCTTTTCAATTGGTGTACGGCCTTGAAGCCATGGTCCCACCAGAATTTGTAATACCAAGCCTACACATAGCAGTATAGGAATGCATAGGAGACCATGAATCCTTGAAAGAAAGGCTCTATCAATTGGAGAAGCATACAGAGACAAGACTAGTCCCCTACCATGCCATGACAATAGAAAAACGCAGAAGAAAGGCATGGTTTGACAGAAATCTTAAAGTTAGAGACATCAAGGAAGGTGACTTGGTCTTGTTATACAATGCCAAAGTACACAAGGGGAAACTAAAGTATCTAGGTCAAGGATCCTACTGAGTATGAAAGATGAATCCCATTGGAGCTGTGTTGCTAGAAACATTGGATGGAGTCCAATTCAACACAACAATAAACAAGAGCCAACTGAAGTGCTACTACATCAACACGCAAGCCATCCCCGATAAAAACAAAGATTTGGGAAACCAAGTCTTCCTTAGTTAGGATTAGATTGTATCTCATGAGCACTCACTTGCATATGTACATCTTCACACATATAGGTAGCATTAATCGATTTTAACCTAGGGCTCAGAATTGATGCATGAGTTCTAGTTGCCCTATGAAAATCCCAGCAACAAAAAAAGCATATAGCTAGTCCCTACCTAGCTACTAGGTCACATGCACTCATGCGCTTTTGCTTAGACACATAGATAATTGCATGAATAATTGTATCACACACTTTCATTCCATACTCTCAAAGCATGTATAAAAATAAGATCTCTCACACACACACAGACAGGTCACCCGCATGCCAACCAATCTAATGATCAATGGTACACCACATGCACATGGATGCAGGTTCAAAAAAGATGCCGCCACTAAAGAGGATGCACAGAAAGAGCCCACCACCTCAACCACGAGACCTCCTCCAGAGTTCGCAGCCATCTACATCCTCGCAACCATGGCAACCACAGGCATTTGTGGTCCAAAGCGATAGCTCAGAAGAGGATTCAGTGCATGACCAAGAAGAACAAATGCCACCCCAGTCACCACCAGCCTACACAACCATTGACAGGGCCCAGTCACTAGAACTTGTTTGGCCACCCACATCGACTTATGCTCTTTCCCAGGAAGCAACATCTTACTTAGAGCAAAGGGGTCTAGGCAGTTTGCATGAGAGCCTAGAATCCTTGGAGGACAGTCCTACAATGATCACATACATCAAAGAATTTCTCCATTCTTACCACTCCAGCAATGCAAAGGTTGGCAAGTACGGTGCAATCACTATACATCAGAGCCCACTAAACATTATCCTGGATAGTACAATCATTCAAAGGGCTTTCTCACTACCAACACAAGGTGCCAAATACCCTACACGACTTGCTGATGCAAAGTTTCTTGAGGTACAATCTCTCCTCACCAAGGGCACACTATTCCATAGGGACGGCATATTGCTTCATACAATCCTTAACCATCACCTCAAGGAAGCAGCACAATTCCGATCCACAATCCTGGGGGTTAAGTGTGGCAAGAATCAATCCCTTCCACTCTGCACATTTGTTTTATTGAGTAGGAAGCTAAAACAAGATTGGGTCCAGCACTTAGTCATCTTCTTTACAAAGAAAGTAGATGGTTCTTCAGGCCAAAAATGTAAAATTTCACACTTATTGGCTATAATCATAAAAAAGAACTACAAGAAAGAGAAATGACTCTACCCCATAGTCACCAAAACCAATTGAGGAGTTGGACATACCCTTCTCACCAGTATGGGAGCTGTCACCAACTTCTCCTACTATCACATTGATAAGTGCAGATGCCTTAGAAGAAATACCTATTCTAGAGATCGGGATTGAGGAACTGCCCCACGAGATGCTGCACCTCGGTTGACAACTACAACCAATATATCTCCAACAACAGCAGTAACCAGAGCCCGAAGCAAGATCAGTACCAAAACCTGAGGAAAGATCAGCACCAGAGCCTGAGGCTATAGAACCACCCATTGAGGCCATGCTAGTCGATGAGCCACAAGGGGAGTTAGTGCCAGATCAATAGTATGACTATTGTACACAAGGGACTAAAATTCCATTGGAACAACCTCCCCCAAGTACTACAGAATCATCAAGATGGCTACATGGGCACCACTTGTATCAGTAGTATCACCAGACCTCATCATTGTCTGTCATTCTCCAACATCAAGCTAGCCAAATGATCCAAATGTCACAACTATTCACTAGCTTGGCCAAGGAAGAATATGCAAGAGAATTAGACAGACAAGCTACAACAGAAATCGAAGACCAATTCTAGGCAATCACCATAGAGGTCAAGGCACTTCGGGCACAGATATATGAGAAGGAGGTAGAATAAGTGTGCATGAACCAAGCTCTCCAAGCTCAAGAGAAGGCAGTGAGGGATGTGACCTCCAACATCCACCAAAGTCAAACACAGCTGACATCAGCAGTACAAGCAATGGCAATCCTACAGACCTACTATAACTCCCTGACATCCGCACATGCTCAACAGACAGAGGTAGTGGCACAAGCTCGACTCACTCTAATTCACAAAGAAGAAGAGCTCCAGGATTGCAAAGACAAGCTTGAAGACATGAAACAATCTTTAGCAGTAGTGCCTTCAGCATTGATGAGCTTACAAGGGAATACAGAATCTTAAAGGACCAAGAGGCCAGCACTTCACAAGCACAAAAGTCTTGGACCAATGGTCCAATACCACTAAAGACATTCCTCATCAGACAAAGGTCACCTTGCAAATGAGAAAGCTTAAGGAGGCATATACAACCATCTACCATCAATACAAAGAAAAAATGAATGAGATGCACTCCCAAAAGCTAATCATCTCCAAGCTTGAACTCCAATTGCTAGTGTACAACAATGAGGCATTGGAAGAAAACACCAATGAAGCCCCACTACAATGCACAATGATGGTGTACCAAGAGCTTGTGGGGCTGCTCTACAAGTGGAAGATCACCTCAACGCACACGTGCTTATCCAATGGAAGCAACTCCAAATCAGGATCATATCTACTCATCCAACAATCAAATGGGAATGTTCCATCGGGACAAAAACCCTACGCATAATTTGCCAAGACTTGTCTAAAGATGAGAAAAATATCTTATGCCTGTCTACATATGTTGGGTTTATAGCACTCACGACGGATGCCTCATGGGTAATCCTCCCCTCAGGGTTATTGCAAGTTTGTTGCCATTGCTACAAAGGCCATCACTATTATTTGCAAGGCACAACATAACCAACATCCCACCCATGTAGTTGATGATCCCATCGCACCAGCAAAAAGAAGTCTTGGAAGATGACAGGGCCTATCTCGCATCCAACTTCCCATATCTAACCATTCTTTCTGCCAACATCACCCTTGCTGCTACTACCCTCTTAACCTTCCCCGAGCTCCATCCTAGCATCTATTCCCTCCATTGTTTGGCTCATGCCTCTCACCATTTTCAACTAACCCAATAGTCACAAACTTATGAGCCCCTCACACCTAGCTTCTCCCCCTCCCTTGCTAATCCTACCCTTGAGGATTACCAAGCTGTTCAAACCATTTGCCCAATTCTCCCCCCCCCTTGCTTCCCTTCCGCAACTAACACTCTTCCATATTTCTCCCCCATGTCCCCAAATTCTCTCCCTGCCCCGTTATCACCTCCGACACTACTTGTGCTTCCATCAGCAGAAAATGACACAGTATTTGATTTTGAATATTAGGATCCAGATAATCCAATTCATACTCCCATGCCAAGTTTGAATAATGGGTATGATTTGATGAGACACCACTTCCCAATAACCCCATCAAGGAATTTTGGAGCAAATATCCTGATATGAAAACTTGAGGTGGATGGACCCTGGACAACTTTCCTACCAACCTTTGTCAGCCTCAAATTAGTGAAGGTTGGATTAGCAAGTTGGATCCACAACCTGCTTGGTGCCGCCCCAAGCTCTTTGATGTAATCTTCTTGAAGAAGTACCTACGTGCACCTCCATGTCTCAGAACCCATCCCAAGTTCTATGCAGTTCCACGGCATAAAAAATGGGAAGCCAACATACACACTTTGGATGAAGAATGAACCATTAATTGGCCAATGATCGAGCCATACTCTAGTGTAGAATGGAATATTTAAGGCACAATGGTCTAAGCACTTCAACAGCATGAGCAAATAATGCGCGGCAACATTGATCGCTTCGTTCGCCTAAGTGCTATATTCTGTAAAACATTGGAATTCATTTGGAGGACCCATGTTACCTCGATACCCATTTGCCTCCACTCAGTTTCAATCCCAATGAATGGGTCGATTCTCAAATTATAAGTCGACTCTATCAGAGAGTGATCTTCTTAGAAGCACCCACATATCTCTGTTCGAGCAAATGGTGGACATGGGCTACCTGGAAACTGAGCTAAAATTGTATGGTGCCAAGGCTTTACAGTAGGATCGACTGGCACGACACAAGTTCCACAGCCACTGCACTAAAGGCATGGCAATCTAGGTCCATGCTCACAATAAGCCATAACCCGAGGACGGGTAATAAAATGGATCCGGGACTATGTTTTCTCTCTGCCAACATGGACTTAGGTAGAACAGAATGTGTGTATAGAGTAGTGGCAAAGCTCCGCTTGTACTTGCATAAGGCTAGAAATAATCCCTCTTAGAAATCCAACTTGCATGTTTTACATGCAAGTTCTACATATGATTCCTACATGCAACTCCTACATGCGAGTCTACATGCAATTCCTACATGCAACTCCTACATGCAAGTTCTACATGCAACTCCTACATGCAACTCCTACATGTGAGTTCTACATGCAACTCCTACATGCAACTCCTACATGTGAGTTCTACATGCAACTCCTACATGCAACTTCTATATGCAAGTTCTACATGTAGAGAGAGAATGTCTTATAATTCCTACATGCAGAGAGAGAAGCTCTCCAACTTGTATAAATACCCCATAATGGAATGAAGCCCATACTCTTTAGGGCATTGTGTTGAGTTCTACTTTGGTATTCCAAGCAATTGTCTCAAGTGTCCATGCTTCCTTGCACTCCACATCCAAAACAATGTCCTAACCTTGCAACTCCTCCTCCCCTCTCCTCCAACCTTGCAACCCATCCTCTCCCTCTCCTCCTCCTTCCTCCTCCTCCCTTATCCTCCTCCCTCTTCCTCCTTCTCCTCTCTCCTCCTCCCTTCTCCTCCTCCTCCCTCCTCTCTCTTCTTTCCCCCATGCTCTTACACCTTCTTCCTCTCCCACTCCTATGCTCCTCCTAAACCCTTAGTTCCTCAACCCTTAATCTCCATGATCTACAAGGGAGACAAGTTCTCCACCATGTACTCTACTCTAAAACTTGGAACCTCTTCTAAACTCTAAAACCTCCTTCTAAACTTTGGAACCTCTCTCTAAACCTTAGAACCTCCTTCTAAACCTTGGAACTCCTTCTAACCCTGGAACCTCTTCTAAACACTGGAACCTCCTCCTAACCCTTAAAGTCCTCCTAAACCTTGCAGACCCCAATGAAGATGAAAGCCTTCATTACCTCAACCATGATGATACACGTTCATTTTACACATGCATGCAGTATGTTTGCTTACCACACTTAAGCCTATGTCTCTCACCGGAACATGACTCGAGGTCCTAAGCTACACGTATACTACAAATGACAACCCCGATATATCTTTAGGTGACAAAAAGCCTCGGAACCCTGGATACTGAGATAACCTTGCTCTTCCCGCCAAAGCAACAATTTCACTTGCTACTCCTAAACCGCCTTCTAACTTTAGAAGTGCGATGATTGCTCAAGCCACTACACACTACTAGACCACCGCCTGAGCTCACTGATTGTGCTGCATCAAACCCTTGGTGCTCTAGAAAGTTATTACTTAGATGATTTTTATATTTACTCTTCAAACAAAGATAACCTCAATTAGCTTGAAAAGGTCTTTCTGAGATGCAAAAAAGTGGGTATTTCACTTAACTTGGCTAAAAGTGTATTCTATGTCCAAGTGGGGATATTTTTTATTCATATCATTTCTCAAGATGGTATATGAGCGAAGGTAGGTAAAATTTGAGCCATACAACAAATGCCTGAGCCTCAAAATCTAACTCAATTGCACTCTTTTGTGGGATTTATTAGCAGATGCCAAGATTGAGTGGACTATCGAGTTGAATATGGTTTTCCATGATCTTAAGAGTCAAGCAATGGCTACACCTATTTGAAGGCAACCAAGGTGGGATGTTATTTTCCATGCACATGTAGATGCTTTTGGGTATGCGTTAGGCATTATTTTGGCTCAATTGGATGGTTAGATAGATTATCTAGTATATTATGCTAGTCGGTTGTTGATGCCTACTAAGTCCAACTATAGTACCATCAAGCGAGAAGCTTTGGGAATGATATTCAATAGCAACCCTTATGTCTTTATGTGGACCACTAGGCATTACTTTAATTGATCAATAAGACTGTTATTCAAGGGAACCACCATCTTGGATCAGAATGACCTGGATGAAAAACCACCTATATTAAATATGGGTGCTAAATGCCATCAATTATATGAAATTATGCTTAAGTGCATGTACCAATTGATATTTAAAAACAAAAGATTCAATTAATTAAATTATTAGTATGCACCTGCTCATCACAATGCTCGGGAAGAACAAAGATCGTCATAAATAGTTCTAAACCATTTTACATCAAGAATGAAAATACTAAATCGTCTAGAGTCAATTTCATAGATTTTGTGTATGGTCCCACAATAATCCAACTCTGAGGAGAAAAAATTGGTATCTAAAGCACTCTATCGGCTATCTTGTGTGAAGTTAGCCATGACTCCACAATCATATGTGACTCTCTTTCAATCGATGTGTTCCATGCAAAAATGTCATTGGTATGTCTAGGAGGTCTGGAAATATCAAAGACCCACACTCTTGTCCATAAGATGTGTAACTCCTCTATCAAAGGTGCCATGTACACAGCCTCAGACTCAGACATCACGTTTGCATTGCCTCTAAAAATAGAATCCATCATGTCCACCATACCCTCGTCATCTTCTGGCACATCTAGGAGACTATACTCCTTCTCAAAGTGTGAAGGTATACGCACACCCTCGCCACCCTTCTCATCCTATCTCAAGGTTTTGTGTAAATCTTGTCTCAAGATTTTATGTTGTGTACGCATGCAATATTAATCCTGAACTCAAATAGCATTGACTTTCCGATGATCCATCACCACATGCACCACCAAGGGTGGGTATTCCTCCCCATTTATCCCCCTCTTCGTTCTCTTCTTTTCCCCTCTCTTATTTCCTCTATTTCATCCTCTTTTCTCTTCTTTTCATAAGCATATGCATTTGCCTATGCTTATGCTCATATGCTTATGCTTATGCATGAGCATATGCTCATATGCTCATATGCTCATATGATTTTCCCCTCTCCTTTTTCCTTCTCTTTTCCCCTCTTCCTTCCTCTTCCTTCTCTTCTTTTCCCCTCTCTTATTTCCTCTCATCATCTTTTCTCCTCTTTTCATAAGCATATGCATTTACCTATGCTTATGCTCATATGCTCATATGCTCATGCATAAGCATAAGCATATGCTTTCTCTCTTTTTCTATTTTTTCCTTTCTTTTCTTCTTCTCCCCTCTCTTTTTTCCTTCTCTTTTCCCCTCTTTCTTTCTCTTGTTTCTCTTCTTTTCCCCTCTCTTATTTCATCTCTTTCATCCTCTTTTCTCTTCTTTTCATAAGCATATTCATTTGTCTATGTATCTCTCTCATAAGCTTATGCTTATGCATGAGCATATTCTCACATGTTCATGCATAAGAATAAGCATATGCTTTCTCTCTTTTTCCCTTTTGTCCCCTCTTTTCTTCTTTTCTCCTCTCTTTTCTTATTTTCCCCTCTTCTTTTTCCTTCTCTTATGCTTATGCTCTTTTCCCCTCGTCTTTTTCCCTCTCTTTTTTAATTCTTTTTTCCCCTCTTCCTTCATAAAACACCGTTTTTGCCTTAGTGTAATGCACAACCATAAAAAGACACGGTCCTAGGTGTGTTATTCAAACAAGTACTTATCGGATGGGCGCTCCACTTTTCACCCAAGTCCATTTCAACTAGTTCTAGATGTGTGCAAAGTATTGTCACCATCGGATATGCTTTGCATGGTCGATCACGCATTATACAACATTTTTCCGGTAGTGATATGCACATCCGCAAAAAAACACGCCCTTAGGTATGTTATCTGACCATGTACTTATTAGATGGGTGTGCCTCTTTTAAAACATTTCAATACCACTGAAGGCGTAGGAAAATTATTATGCCCATCGGATATGCTTTGCATGGTCCATCGAGGATTAAATACCATTTTTGCCTTAGTGTCATGCACATTCGTAAAAAAACACGCTGCTAGGTGTGTTATCCGAGCAAGTACTTATGCGATGGGAATTCCACTTTGCATGTAAGTCAATTCTACCTAGTTGAATGTGTGTGCAAAGTATTGTGCCCATCAGATATGCTTGCATTGTCGATCGAGCATAAAACATCGTTTTTGCCTTTGTGTCATGCACAACCATAAAAAAACATGGTCCTAGGTGTGTTATTCAAACAAGTACTTATCGGATGGGAACTCCACTTTATATGTAAGTCCTTTCCAACTAGGTTGAGGTGCATGTAAAGTATTGTCACCATCGAATATGCTTTGCATGGTCGATCACACATTATACAACGTTTTTCCTGTAGTGATATGCACAACTGCAAGAAAACACACTCTTAGGTATGTTATTTGACCAAGTACTTATCCGATGGGTGTGCCCCTTTGAGAACATTTCAATACCACCTAGGTTAAGGTGTAGGAAAAGTATTGTGCCCATTGGATATGCCTTGCATGGTCCATCGAGCATTAAATACCATTTTTGCCTTAGTGTCATGCACATCCGTAAAAAAACACACTGCTAGGTGTGTTATCCGAACAAGTACTTATGCAATGGGAATGCCACTTTGCATGTAATTCAATTCCACCTAGTTGAAGGTGTGTGCAAAGTATTGTGCCCATTGGATATGCTTTGCATTGTGGATTAAGCATAAAACACCGTTTTTGCCTTAGTGCCATGCACAACCATAAAAAAAGACGGTCCTAGGTGTGTTAATCAAACAAGTACTTATCGGATGGGGGCTCCACTTTGCACGCAAGTCTATTTCAACTAGGTTGAGATGCGTGCAAAGTATTGTCACCATCAGATATGCTTTGCATGGCCGATCACACATTATACACCGTTTTTCCCCTAGTGATATGCACATCCATAAAAGAATACACCCTTAGGTGTGTTATCTGACCAAGTACTTATCGGATGGGTGTGCCTCTTTGAGAACATTTAAATACCACCTAGGTTGAGGCATAGGAAAAGTATTGTGCCCATCGGATATGCTTTCATGGTCGACCATTTTTGCCTTAGTGTCATGCACATCCATAAAAAAACACACTGCTAGGTGTGTTATCCGATCAAGTACTTATGCGATGGGAATGCCACTTTGCATGTAATTTAATTCCACCTATTTGAAGGTGTGTGCAAAGTATTGTGCCCATCAGATATGCTTTGCATTGTGGATAAAGCATAAAACACCGTTTTTGCCTTAGTGTAATGCACAACCATAAAAAAACACGGTCCTAGGTGTGTTATTCAACCAAGTACTTACCAGATGGGAGCTCCACTTTGCACGCAAGTATCTTTCATCTAGGTTGAGTGCATGCAAAGTATTGTGATAATCGGATATGCTTTGCATGGTCGATCGTGCATTATACATCATTTTTCCCCTAGTGATATGCACATCCGTAAAAAAACACGCCCTTAGGTGTGTTATATGACCAAGTACTTATCGGATGGGTATGACTCTTTGAGAACATTTCAGTACCACATAAGTTGAGGTGTAGGAAAAGTTTTGTGCCCATCGGATATCCTTTGCATGGTCGATCGAGCATTAAATACCATTTTTGCCTTAGTGTTATCCACATCCATAAAAAAACATGCTGCTAGGTATGTTATCCGATCAAGCACTTATGGGATGGGCGTGCCACTTTGCATGTAAGTCAATTCAACCTAGTTGAAGATGTGTGAAAATTATTATGCCCATCGGATATGCTTTGCATTGTTGATCAAGCATAAAATACCGTTTTTGCCTTAGTGTCATGCACAACCATAAAAAAACACGGTCCTAGGTGTGTTAGTCAAACAAGTACTTTTCGGATGGGGGCTCCAGTTTGCACACAATTCCGTTTCAACTAGGTTGAGATGCGTGCAAAGTATTGTCACCATCGGATATGCTCTGCATGGTCGATTACACATTATACAACATTTTTCCGGTAGTGATATGCACATCGGCAAAAAAACATGCCCTTGGGTATCTTATCTGACCAAGTACTTATCGGATGGGTGTGTCTCTTTGAGAACATTTCAATACCACCTAGGTTAAGTTGTAGGAAAAGTATTGTGCCCATCAAATATGCTTTGCATGGTCGATCGAGCATTAAATACCGATTTTACCTTAGTGTCATGCACATCCGTAAAAAAACACACTGCTAGGTGTGGTATCCGAGCAAGTACTTATGCGATGGGAATACCACTTTGCATGTAAGTGAATTCCACCTAGTTAAAGGTGTGTGCAAAGTATTGTGCCCATTGGATATGCTTTGCATTGTCGATCAAGCATAAAACACCGTTTTTGCCTTAGTCTCATGCACAACCATAGAAAAACAAGGTCCTAGGTGTGTTATTCAATTAAGTACTTATCGGATGGGGGCTCCACTTTGCACGCAAGTCTGTTTCAACTAAGTTGAGGTGCGTGCAAAGTATTATCACCATCGGATATGCTTTGCATGGTCGATCACGCATTATACACCGTTTTTCCCCTAGTGATATGCACATCCATAAAAAAACACGCCCTTAGGAGTGTTATCTGACCAAGTACTTATTGGATGGGTGTGCCTCTTTGAAAAAATTTTAATACCACCTAGGTTGAGGGGTAGGAAAAGTGTTGCGTGCATCAGATATCCTTTGCATGGTCGATCGAGCATTAAATACTATTTTTGCTCTAGTGTCATGCACATCCTTAAAAAAACACGCTGCTAGGTATGTTATCCAATCAAGCACTTATGGGATGGGTGTGCCACTTTGCATGTAAGTCAATTTCACCTAATTGAAGGTGCGTGCAAAGTATTGTGCCCATCAGATATGCTTTGCATTGTCGATCAAGCATAAAACACCGTTTTTGCCTTAGTGTCAAGCACATTTGTAAAGAAACACGGTCCTAGGTGTGTTATTGGATCAAGTACCTTATCTAACCGACACGCTACTTTTCATGCAACTCAATAACACCTAGGTTGAGGTGGGTGCGAAGTATTGTGCCCATCAGATGTACTTTGCATGGTATATCATGTATTAAACTCCGTTTGTGCCTCAATGTAATGCACAACCATAAAAAAACACGCTTTTAGGTGTGTTATCCGAGCAACTGCTTATCAGATGGGTGTACCACTTTACATGCAATGCAATACCACAATTTTTGAGACTCATGCAAAGTATTGTGCCCATCAGATATGCTTTGCATTGTCGAACAAGCATTAAACACTGTTTTGGCCTTAGTGTCATGCACAACCATAAAAAAACGCGGTCCTAGATGTGTTATTCGACTAAGTACTTATGGGATGGGCACGCCACTTTGCATGTAAGTCGATTATACCTAGGTTGAGATGTGTGCAAAGTATTGTGATGATCAGATATGCGTTGCATTGTCGATTAAGCATAAAACAACGTTTTTGCCTTAGTATCATGGACAACAACCAATAAAAAACATGGTCCTAGGTGTGATATTCTAAAAAGTACTTGTCAGATGGGGGAGCCACTTTGCAAGAAAGTTAATTTCAACTAGGTTGATGTGCGTCCACATTATTGTGTCTATCGGTTATGCTTTGCATGGGGGATCACACATTATACACCGTTTTCCCCCTAGTGTTATGCACATCTATCAAAGAACACGCTCTTAGGTGTATTATCATACCAAGTACTTATTGAATGGGCATTCCACTTTGCATGGAACACCATACCACCGCTTTTGAGGCACGTGCAAAGTATTGTGCCGATCGGATATGCTTTACATGGTAGATTGAGTATTAAATACTGTTTTTGCCTTGGTGTCATGTAGAACCATCAAAAAACACGATCCTAGGTGTATTTTTCAAACAAGTACTTATCAGATGGGGATGCCACTTTGCACACAAGTCAATACTGTCTAAGTTGAGAAACATGCAAAGTCTTTTGTCCATTGGATATGCTTTGCATAGTCGATCGCACATTATACACCATTTTGTTCCTAGTGTTATGCACAATTGTCATAAAATACATTTGCAAGTGTGTTATCCGAACAAGTACTTATGGGATGGGTGCACCACTTTGTATGCAAGTCAATACAACCTAGGTTGAGGCATGTACAAAGTTTTGTGCCCATCGGAGAAATTTAGGTGTGATAATATTAGAAAATTCTCGATATGTGTATATGTGTGTGTGTGTGGCAAACAATTTTGATACAACAAAGTAAACACCTAGTGCACAAATCATGCACTTCATACCTTGAGTATTGTGTCAAAATAAAAGCTGAAATAAGCTTGTTGATGAGGATAAATATGCCCTTGAATAAAAGCACAGTTGTTGTATGACCACAATAGGATCGCTTTGACACCTGTGATTTTGCCCACATGTAAGTTTGCAAATAGTATACAAAATCATATAATAATATATTAATAGTTTGGAAATGTGTATAGCAAGTGAGTAATGGGAAGTAAAAGTGGGAGTGAGGAGGGAGGAGTGGAATGGAAGAGGGGAAGTAATAGGGGTGTATGATAAGTATAAAAAATAGTATAATAATATATTAATAGTTTTCAAATGGCAAGTGAGTAATGGGAAGTGGAAGTGAGAGTGGGGAGGGAAGAATGGAATGGGAGAGGGGGAGGTAATAGGGGAGTAGGATAATAAGGGAGTGAAATGAGTGAGGGGAGTTAATAGGGGATGAAAAAGAGGAGGGTGAGATGCGGAAATATGGGATTTTGGGAAATGGGAGGAGTATGGGACGTGGTGGAAATGTGGGATGGGAGTGGTGGCAATGGGGGAGGAAGAAGAAATGGATGGGGGGAGGGCCAATGGAAGATTGGGATGAGGGATGTGGGTCTAATGGAGAAGGGGAGTAATGGGAACCAATGGGAGAGGGGAGAAATGAAAAGCTAATAGGAGAGAGGGGAGGAATGGAAAGCCAATAGGAGAGGAGGAGGAAAGCCTAATTTTTCTTATATTTCTTCATTCATTCTCCCCTCATTTCATTCATTGAAGCAAGAAAGCAAGAAAGCAAGGACGAGCAAGAAAGCAAGGAAGGAAGAGCAAGAAAGCAAGAAAGAGCAAACTTACAAACTTTTTCCAGGTACTTGTAAATTTTTTTTATTAAGTCTTTATCTAGATTTTTT